>NC_137127.1:39948047-40548047 GCF_949319135.1 Squalius cephalus | reverse complement strand
GTCACAGGGCAGCGAAAGACCGCCTTTGCAGAAGAATATCAACGCCTCCGTCTACATCACCGCATCTTTGGCTCCGCCCACTGGAGCGTTAGTGAATAGTGACATGAGAACGAGAAAAAATCGACACACAATACCATCGCCTTCCAAACGATCCTAATGCTAGGAAAGTGTTTGTGTGTTTTCTCAACAATGTGAATGTCTCAGCAGTGCATTATTTGTTAGTAGGGGTGTAACGATACACTTATGTCACGATTCAATACATATCACGATACTGAACTTACAATACGATATTATTGCGAATCTGCGATATCCCAAGACATTGAAAGAAGACTTTTTTTCTTTCTTTTTTTTATTAACCCTCTGGGCTTCTTCGCCCGAAAACGGGCGAAAACTTGAACGTTTCGAATTGTTTAATTTTTTTGCTTCATCGGATGGGGGTGAAACTTGGTGACTTTTCTTTTATTACCTATATGAACACACAAAAAAATCAAGGAGATGATTCTGATATGTTAAAGGGTCGTAAAAAAAAAAGTCACACTTAGCTTCCTCCCGCCCGAAAACGGGCGACATAGGAAATGAATGGGAAATACGAAAAAATAGGAAAACTCAGAGAAACTTTTGGTGGTACAAGCTACAGATCAGCCACTGTGCTGAAAAAAAGTGTACAGCAATGAAGGGGTGACACTCTAGAACATCAAGAGTGCAAAAAAGACACCCTCCCCCCCACACACACACACCCACACACACAAACACACACACACACACAGAGAAATGAACTGGTAAGACTGAAACAGCAAATTTTGCCCCAAACTATATAAAAATTATATAATCATAATAACTCCAAAACTATAGCAAGGAGAGTCAAAAGGTAGGTATCGTTTGAAAGAACTCTTTTTAAATTTTTTGAAAATATAAATTACATTACATTTGGACATTGTCCCGCCAAGAAACGGTGGATAAAAGACAATATATATATATAATTTTTATTATGATTTTGCATATCTTTCATATTTGTCATGGAATAACTCAGGAAGGAAATAAGGTAGGAGGAAAATTCTTTTTTAGTGAAGTCCCCCTACATGTTAGCTGCATCTGGATAAAAAAATAATAATTTTTGGATAAAGGAATCAAAAATTACAGCATTTTGAAAAGAGATAGCCTTTTTGTACAGTCTTTCACACCCCCTCATGGGCAATTTTTTCTCCATGAAGAATATCTTGTCATAAAAGCAATAGATTATGTTAATTTTGGGCTCATTTTAATTGTAATAATATGCTGTAAAAAATGAAGTGCCATTTTCAATTATCTGAGAATTTTTCATGAGCTGTATGATGTTTTTGACACATTGCAGTACATTATTTTATAGATTATGAAAAAAAGAGAAATTCTATGTATCAGCAAATAACTCAGCAATACTTAAGAGTTTTTCAAAGTGGATACATTCACTGTAAAGTTCAGACTCTAAGCTTTCAAATGACATCAACTTTGTGTTTATCAAGGCAAGATTTTTGAAAAATATGGTAATAAATATTTTCGCAGCTAGGTGGCGCCTGCTGGCGGTACACTTGGTTTTAGAGGGATTACTCAGCACTCGTTAGGAATTAATACATTTAATTAGATGCATTAAAAAGCTGAGATTCTAAGCTTTAAAATGATATATAATTTGTGTTGTTCCATTCAGTGGTTGATTAGTAATAAATTGTTTTCTTTCCGAATGGGAATAAATCAAATAAATAAATAAAAAAGCTATAGGCCGCCTATGGGCGGTTATAGGACATGACACAAATTAATACATTTTGAAGCCACTAGGTGGCGCTCTTCTCACTTGAAATATTTTTTTTTTTTAGGCCTGCACTCTAATTTGATGTGAAATGTTGCATTTATTGAAAAATAAAATAAAATAAATAAAATAAAAAAATATATATTAATTCTAATGGAAAAAATAGCTCATAAAAATTACATACTTAATGCAAAGTATCATAAAAAATTCTAAAAATTCTATATAATAATCAGAAAACATTATAGAACAAAACAATATTTGATTGGTTATCCTAGGACAAAGTTAAGTACAATTTTAAGGCTTCGCCCGTTTTCGGGCGGGAGGAAGCTAAGTGTGACCCAATTATGAAGAAGCCCAGAGGGTTAAAATGCTTTACATTGGGGATATAAATGAACACCAGAATAAAAGTCTACATGATTCTGAAAATACACTGTTACTGACTAGACATATTTAAAATAATATAGGCCACTTTTTACTGGTAACATAAGACATTTGGCATTATCAGGACCCACACATATTCCCAAATTGCATTATTGTGCATTTTTGTATTGCGATATATTGTGACATGATATATTGTTACACAACTATTTGTTTGTATTCAGTAGCCTACACACTGTAGATTCTTTGGTCAATTTCGGTGCAGGCTTTGCAAACAGACTTGACAGCCTGACAGTCTAACAGTTTGATTCAAAGATTCAGTTCAGTCCGATTTGTGTGCCAGTGGATTCTCTGGAAAATGCATTGGTATTGTGATCACCATTTTTCCAATGTCCCCAGGCTTGCGTGTCCCATTTTCATGATAAATACAGTACTTAGGCCTACTATACATGATGTTTTTCCAAAATAAATTACATTGTTGGGCATATCAGTAATATATATATGGTTTTTTTTCAATTATTACATTTATTTTAACAAGTATAATAAAGGTTTTTAGTGTGACCCTCCAGTTAATGTTCACTCTGTTATTTTTGACTACATTCCCTTCAAATTAAAGTTGGAAAAGTTAAATGGCATCATATCATAAAAAAGCCATCTGATCACCTCTTTGGAGGGCAAGTGAGCGAGATCCTCTATTATTTTAACTGTCTATTTTTGACAAATTTTACCTTTCAAATTTGATGTGGTCAACCTCAATACGTTAAGGGAAAAAAAAAAAAAAAAAAGTTGTATTTAATAGAAAAATCATATTTAAAAAAAAAATACAATTTCAAAACCCATGCAATTCTTTTTTTGATAAACCTATGTTAGCTTCTTTTTTCTCAGACATGCTGCAGTAGCTGATTTTAGGTCAGAATGTCCACTCTGTTAGTGTCCACCCTGTTGAATCAGAAGACCTAACGGAGTAATTTAGTCATTTATGTAAGTTGAAGAAGTTCTTCTTTGTTAATGTTTTACATATGGTTTCCAATCAAACTCCAGTTCAAACAAAAGTAATATCTGGTTGTATGTGAGAGATAGGAAATCATCCATCCATCAATTTTATATGTCCACCCTGTTTCTATTTTGTCCACCCTGTTAGGCAATTTAACCCTGTTAGTTTGTTTTTTTACAATATTGTCAAGCAATAAATAAATACTAATACTAGCCTAATACTTCAGTGACAATGAAAATGTATTGTAGTACCAATAATGTAGTACTTTTACTTTTTATCTATAAAAAAAAAGATCATAATATATTTCCTGATAATTTATTAACTGTTATGTTTATAAAGGGACAAGAGCTGTCTAAGAAAATGAACACAATGCCCATAAATTAGAATCATAGCTATGTATTTTAAACATTTTAAACTTTTGTTCCTAACAGGGTGGACATTTTTTATCTATCATTCATTACATTTATTTAATAAATGGTTAACCAGAGCTTTACCAATATTATTTTTCATATGTTTTACATCACCCATGATTACATAAAATTTATTATAAAAAAAATTAGTTTGATTTTCTAAATTGTATAATGTCCAAAATGCACCGAATACCAATGACCCCGTTACATATCTCAGCCACTTTAGACATCAACATGTGCACCGCCAAATGTAACGTTGGTGTTAAAGCTATAATAGGCTTATAATCCATATCTGCCAAACAAACAACTTTAATTTGCTGAAATATAGCCTAGTATATTGTGATCATTTGCACGTGACTGTGTATTCATAGTGAACACGACCACCGCAGTTAAACAGACCAACTTTGAACACATCGATATACATTAATTAATTGTATCTTATCTGTGGATTCACTGAAAATAATTTGTAATTAAATCTTTATTGCTAGCATAAGGATGCTGTGTTTCTCGCACACCCCTGATCAACTTTTACAGGGGAAGCTGATGTCAAAACACATTTCCTCAAGCATCATATGAGCAAAAGCAGGCTCTCAAAATACACTCACTCACCCCTTTTCTGTCCACCAATCCGTGTCTTTGCAGCTGATATGAAAACAAAAATGCGAAATGTTGGATTTCTGAATAATCCAATGCGAGATGCTCGCTGTTTCTACCAACTTCTCCCACAGGACGCAGTTTTATTTCCAGTCATTTGAGAGCTGTAGGTGGCCGTTTCGCCGCCGTGTGGTCAGAGCTGGTGTTACATTTAGCAACAGGTGCATTTCTGACCCCCCTGGGGGGCCACAAGGGGTGCTAGGGGGTCCCAGAGCCGTTAAATAGGACGTTTTTCAACTTAATGAATAATTAAAGAAAATAAATAAATCATATTTTTACTTATATAAATAAATAATAAATGAATACACATTATTTATATAAAAAATAAGTAACTACGTACATAAAAATAACATACATTTTTATTAAAAATAAATAAGTAAAACATGATTAGATAAATGCAAATAGTAAACTAAAAATGTAGAGTAAAAAGCACAGTAAACGTAAAAATGAATGTATAAATAAATAAATACCTTTCATTAAAATAAATGAAATAAAATACATCTAACAGTACACTACAGTGAGTAGAAAAACATGCAATGATGTAATGTAATATAGAAACTAAATATTTTACAGATTTTTCACAGTATTATTATCTGTATACGTGAAAATATATTTGTATTTAAATTTTAGGATGGGGGTCCTTCGCATAAGAATGATTACTATAGGGGGTCTATGGCATCTAAAACAATGAAACCCCCTGCTGTAGGGTAGGCTACTTTGCTAGCCTAGAAATCTAGACGCACCCTAGCGGCAACAAAATTAATTTTGCAGCCAGGGTAGTCTAGCAACTCTCCCTTGACTTCCGGAGCTGTAAAAACCTAAATTGGGTCAGGCCAATCACATCGTGTATAGAGTAGGCGGGGCGGGCTTAACATAATAACGACAGAGTTGCGACGGTTCCCTGCTAACTTACTTGAAAACAAAGAATGGCGGCTGCTTCTGGCGAACAGTCTTTCGAATCGGCTTTGGCCGCGACTCTGGAGGACTTGGAGTTAAGTTTTTCTTTGAGAAAAGAGCAAAGAACGGCACTTAAGTCATTCTTTTAAAAAGGAAGATGTATTCGTAGTTTTGCCGGCCAATTCAAAAGTTGAATCTATCATCTAACGTCAGCTCCGCTGTTGGGAAAACGCTCTGGTTGGTTGAAGCGCTGTCCTATTGAGTGCAGAGTGAATTTGAAAGACAGCCGTTTATCCCGCCCCTCGGATTGAGCCGTGTCTATGGTGAGTTGCCAGACCTAACATCTTGATGTAGGTCTGGCTTGCCAGGCTACTACTTTGCCACATTCACCCATGAAACGTCTCCGGTTACTTTCGTAACCTCGGTTCCCTGAAAGGCAAGGAACGAGACATTACGGATGTCGTATATGGGAACTCCTCTCATCCTTCACTTCTGCTGAAATCTTATAGGCTAACGCCAGCAGAGCTGGCCAATTGACGCAAATATGCAAATACTGAAACACCGTTGCAGTTATAATGCAAGTGCAGCGTCAATTCCCTTCAGAATCGAACAAACGCTAAATCAATAGCGAACACGGCGGCGAGCGTAATGTCTCGTTCCTTGCCGGGAACCGAGGTTACGAAAGTAACCAGAGACGTTCCCTATCAAGGCTACGGAACTCGACATTACGGATGTCGTATATGGGAACTGTATAGAATCCCGCCGTGGCAGCAAACCACTGAAAACAGACCCAATACAAACCTCGCCCCCAGAATGTAAGCGCCTGATAGGCCGAGATTGACCAATAGTGAACCTCTAACCTCCGATAGGTCCAAAGGGACCAATCACAAGCTCACAAACACTACCGGAATTTGCATATCCCGGGAAGTATAAATGGGGGAAGGTTGCACTGTAGACCAACAGGGCAACAACAACAGAGAAAGCCAACGCATAGCGGTGACAATAGTACAACACACAATAGCACACAGAACAACTCATGAGCAAAGCGCAGAGCAGCTCTCTAATGCTGTGTAAATGATCAACTCACCGAAAGCACTCGAGACGCTACAGAGGGCAAATCCAACTTGTAAAATCTGGCAAACGTGTTCTGAGAAGACCAGCCAGCCGCAAGACATAAATCCTGAATAGACATACCCTTAGTCCAAGCCCACGAGGAGGCAATCGCCCTAGTCGAATGAGCCTTGATGTTCAGGGGACATTCCTGTCCCAGACAATCATAAGCCAAAACAATAGCGTCCACAATCCAGTGAGCAAGCCTCTGTTTAGAGACCCCCCGTCCCTTGTTGCATCCACCAAAGCACACAAACAGCTGGTCCGATTGTCGAAACGCGGCCGAGCGAGAAATGTATTCTCGGAGCGTTCTGACTGGGCAAATAGCACTCTGAGCATCCGAACCCTGAGAGGTTGATGGCTCAGCGGACAGGGCAGGCAGAGAAACGATCTGCGCTCTGAACGGGGTATTGAGCGACTTAGGAACGTAACCCGGCCTCGGTCTGAGAATAACATTACAGTTTCCCGGTCCAAAGCGAATACAATCTTCACTTACAGAGACAGCCTGTAAATCCCCGACCCGTTTCGCCGAGGCGAGAGCGAGAAGCAGAGCCGTTTTTAGCGATAGCTCCTTAATGGCAATCGCGGCAAGGGGCTCGAAAGGCGGTCGTGACAAAGCCTCCAAGACCAAAGCTAAGTCCCACGGCGGCACAGAAGGCGGCCGAGCAGGGCACAATCTCCTAGCTCCCCTGAGGAACCGTGTCACCGACGCATGTCTACCGATAGACTGTCCGTCAACAGGGGGGTGAAACGCGGCAATAGCGGCCACGTATACCTTCAGAGTGGATGGTAGGCTCCCTTCATCCATCCTATACTGAAGGAAGCGTAGAATATCCGACACAGAACAGTCCGCTGGGTCTAAACCGACATCCTGACACCATTTAGAGAATACACCCCACTTCAGAGCATACAAACGCCTGGTGGACGGAGCTCGCGCCTCTGCGATAGTATTCAAAACTCGCGAATGCAGCGCGTCCCGCTCGCTCAGCGACCCTGCAGCGGCCACACGTGGAGGCTCCACAGCCCGGGGCTGGGATGCCAAATCGTTCCGCCCGCCTGAGACAGAAGGTCCTTCCTGAGCGGAATCTCCCATGGCTGCCCTGCTAGTAACTCTATCAAATCCGCGAACCAGGGCTGATTCGGCCAGTTCGGGGCTACCAGAGTCACCGCCGCCTTCTCCTCCCTGATTTTGCACAACACCATGGGCAAAACTTTCACCGGAGGAAAAGCATAGAGACAGACTCTCGGCCATCGTGCAGTCAGCGCGTCCACCTCCCGAGGGGAACGGGACAGCGAGAAGAACATCTGACAGTGCGTGTTCTCGCTCGTCGCAAAGAGGTCGACCTCCGCCCTGCCAAAACGATTCCATATCAGCTGAACCGTCCCGGGGTGAAGCCTCCACTCCCCTTGGGGAATCCCTTTTCTCGAGAGCATATCCGCCCCGCGATTTAGAACACCGGGGATGTGCGCCGCTCTCACCGAGAGGAAAAACCGGTCCGCCCATAGCAGAAGGGATTCCGCCTGCCTGAATAGGGCTTTGGAATGTACACCGCCCTGGCGATTTATGTACGAGACCACAGAAGTGTTGTCGGCCCGAATCAACACATGCTGCTGCTCCAGCTGAGACCGGAAGGCTCTGAGAGCTAGAGCGACCGCTTCTAGCTCCAAGCGATTTATGTGCCACTCCGTCTGCTTCTCTGACCACCGACCCGAGGCGGGCTTGCCTAAGCAGACCGCTCCCCATCCGGTGGATGAAGCGTCCGTCAGGACCTCCACTCGCCGTGTCACTAAGCCCATAGGGACACCTGCGCTGAAGAGATCCGGGTTCCTCCACGGAACCAGGGTGCGGGCACATCCGCCGGTGACCATGACGCGCTTGTGGCCAGAATACCACGCACTCGGGGGAACGCGCGCTTTCAGCCAGAGTTGAAGCGGTCTCATATGCAGCAGCCCCAGATGACATACCGAAGATGCCGCTGCCATCCGTCCCAGTAGCCTCTGAAACTCTTTCAGTGGGACGAGCCTGCCCGGTCTGAAGAGACCGAGAGAAGAACTCAGAGCCTCCGCTCGCTCGGGGGAGAGGCGCGCTCTCATTCTCACCGAATCCAAGCACACTCCCAGGAATGTTGTCGTCTGGCTCGGTGTGAGCACACTTTTTTGGACGTTCACCCTCAAACCAAGCATCTCTAAGTGTCGAAGGAGGGCATTCACATGGCTGATCAGCGTTTCTCTCGACTGAGCGAGAACTAGCCAGTCGTCCAGATAGTTCAAGACGCGCATTCCGCTCGATCTGAGGGGTGAAAGTGCCGCGTCTACACATTTCGAAAACGTTCGGGGGGCTAGGGCCAGTCCAAACGGAAGCACCGTATATTGGTACGCCGAATCCTCGAACGCAAACCTCAGGAATCGTCTGTGACGCTTCACTATCTGAATATGAAAATAAGCGTCCTTTAAATCCACTGAAGCGAACCAATCCCCGGGGCGAATTTGCGCCAGGATTTGTTTCAGTGTTGTCATCCTGAAGGCGCGCTTGTGAAGCGCTCTGTTGACAGGTCTCAGATCCAGAATGGGACGGAGACCCCCTCCCTTCTTCGGCACGACGAAGTAGCGGCTGTAGAACCCGCTTTCCCGCTCGCTCGGGGGAACTGGTTCTATAGCCTTCTTTTCGAGCAAGCTGCACACTTCCTGCCTCAGCACATGAGCGTTTTGGGGCAAAGTTAATGACTGAATTACGCCGCGGAAGCGGGGTGGTCTGCGTTTGAACTGAAGCGTGTACCCGCGCCGAATTATATTCAACACCCACGGTGAAATGCCCGGAATAGCTTCCCATGCTGCCTGAAAACGACTGAGCGTGGGCTGATCTAAACCTGCGGTCATCGCCGCTGCGGTCATGGCCGCTGTGTGAGTGCTGGGGGTAGCTATTGACCGTGGCTCTGCGCTGCTCGAAGGCAGGGCGAGTAACACAGTGTGTGGTGCAAGAGGAGAAAAAAGCTCTGTTTGTGAAGTAGTGATTTGTTTTATTGCAACAGCATTGTTTACATTTACATTCACAACACAACTGCACGCGTCGCTCGCAGAACTCCGAGGGACCAAGTGCATTAGAGCGCGCCGCTTGGACGCGGGGCCGAACTGGCGCTTTCTCCTCCTCTTGCCCGAGCGGTCAGGAAGACTGCTTGGGCCTCGCAGGCGACGCGGTGGGCTTCCTGCGCGGGCTCCTCTGCGTCCTCCTGTTACCCGCCCCCTGCCACTGACCACTGCGGCCCCTACGGGCGTCCTGTCCCGGGCGAGGCGCTGTTTGTCTCCTGGCCGCAGCCTGTGGTTGGCGGCCTGAGGCTGAGGACGAACGTGAGCGCGGCTGTGGCGGCGGCGGCGGCGGCGCTCTCCGGGGAATAACGTGGCTCATAGCCTTGGCCTTCTTTTGCGTCTCCGAGTAACGCTCGGTGACTTTCTCCATCGCGTCACCGAACAGGCCTGCAGGGGAAATGGGCGCATTCAGGAGCGTCTTCCTGTCGGCTTCCTGTACGTCCGACAAAGTGAGCCACAGATGTCTGTGGAGGACCACGAGGAAGCCCATAGAGCGGCCGATCGCCTGGGCCGAGCGCTTCGTGGCCAGGAGCGCGAGGTCCGTGGCCGAACGGAGATCCCGGATGGCGTCAGCGTCAATAGAGGCGGCGCCATCCAAAGACTTCAGCTGCTTTGCCTGTAGCACTTGGAGAAGGGCCATGGCATGCAGCGCGGATACCGCCTCCCTCGCGGCACCGAAGGCCTTGTTAGCCTGGTGGGCCGTAAATCTGCAGGCTCGGGACGGCAGGCTGCGGTCCGAGCCCAGGGCGGGAGCCGACGGGCAGAGGTGAGCGGCGACGGTCTCCTCGACGGGGGGGATGCTGAGGTAACCGTGGTCCCCTGCATCGTCCACGGGGGCAAACATGGCCTGGGTGGAAGTGAGGGTGCGCGCCGATTGCGGGGCCGCCCGCGACTTCACCACGTGCTCATGCACGTCGGGGAAAAACGGTGTTCCTCTCTTCGAAGCGGCCTGGCGGCGGCTCGATTGCAGGAACCACGAATCCAGCTTGCTCTTTGATGGTTCATCAGGAGCTTTCCACTCGAGGTCCAGTTCCTCGACTGCCTTCGAGAGGACACGAAAGAGCTCGTCCTGTAGGTCCGTCGGGGAGTCCTGCCCCGCGGCCGCGGGCGCGGCCTGCTCCGCACCCCAGTCGATCTCGGAGGCCGACAGCGACATGGAGTCGTCCTCCTCACTCGCCCCGAAGGAAATGAAGTCGGCGACGTCGCGCGGGGGTTGAAAGGTGGGGTCGGGGAAGCTCACCGGGGAGCGGACCTCGACTCCGCAGTTGGGGGGGCTACCAGCGGCTCAGAGGCGGCGGTAGGCCCAATCCCCGCTACTGCGCAAGCTTCCTCCCTCCTGGCTCTGAGGACTCGAAGGGGCATGTCCGCGCAGAGGTCGCAGGACCCTCCGTCCCCGAGGGCTGACTCGGCATGGGCCAGCCCCAAGCACGCGAT
This sequence comes from Squalius cephalus, assembly GCF_949319135.1. Classification (NCBI taxonomy): domain Eukaryota; kingdom Metazoa; phylum Chordata; class Actinopteri; order Cypriniformes; family Leuciscidae; genus Squalius; species Squalius cephalus. The sequence goes on along the minus strand of NC_137127.1, from coordinate 40,537,306 downwards.
GCAAAACAGGTGCGTGTCGGTGGGGGCGATGGGGGCCGAGCACAGGTTACAGGTAGCTGCCATCGGATGCAGGAGACAGTGTAAGTATCTCCGACGCAACTTCGACGACGGCGAATATATTCCAGTATTTTGAAGTATCAGCTTTCTAGCACACGATTTAAGCGTGAAGAGAGAGATTCTGAAGGGAATTGACGCTGCACTTGCATTATAACTGCAACGGTGTTTCAGTATTTGCATATTTGCGTCAATTGGCCAGCTCTGCTGGCGTTAGCCTATAAGATTTCAGCAGAAGTGAAGGATGAGAGGAGTTCCCATATACGACATCCGTGATGTCGAGTTCCGTAGCCTTGATAGGGAACTGTTCACATATAGTGTTTACTAACAACGTCTTGAGCACAGAAACCAAAAGATTTGTGGCGCCCTCATGTGCCCAACCTCCCAACAGTCACTTTAGTTGACGTAATTAATATTTGGCATTAAATTGTAGGCTATTTTATTTTTTAATACTTTTTATGTGTTAATTTACACCTGCTTAATATAATATTTAAACACAAACTCTGATTGTACTTGGTCCCAAATATCTTTTTTTTTTTTTTTTTTTTGTCACTTTACTTTTTATTGAAAGTTTTGTATTTTTGCAGGAACAACAGAAAAAATTTGTTTACATCATATTATAACATTAAGCAAAAGAGCAAGGCAGAAAAAAAAAAAAAAACACAGAAAATATGGGGGGAGGTCTTCTTGCAGTATATCAGTTAGTCTTCTTAGCCAATTGTAGGCCTTTCCTCTTGTCTTTGTCGCTCTTCTTTAAATACCGTCCATTTTTCCCATTTCTCTCCGAATTGATCTTCCTGTAGGCGTAATCTGTACGTCAATTTTTCCATCTCATAGATTACCTCAATGATCTGGAACCATTGATCCTGAGTAGGAGAGTCCTGTTTACCCCATTTTTTTGTGATAGCTTTTTTACCAGCTATTAACAGGATCTTAACCAAATATCTGTCAGATTGCTGTAGGTCCCAAATATCTTGGTTCAGGACTTAAGCTAGCAAGAAACTGTAGGTTATTATATAATACAATATTCATCTTGTGTGGGGGATGTTGTTGGTTGGTTGGTTGATTAATATGCACACACTTGTTTTGTAACTACAAGGCTTTGAAAGTATTGCCTGCTGCAAAGCATCCTTCTAGAATAGAAATTCCGGCGCGCGTCACTTTGTAAGCACTGACATTTTGACACTGATATTTTTTTACAGTCTATGGCACTGACGCTCGAGACCCTGACGTGTTTAAAGCCAGACAAGCAACCTTGTGATCTGGAGTCAGACGCGCAACCCTTTCTAAATAGACAGTCCCGTATGGTCTGGCGGCAAGATGCAACCCCTTGTACGGAAACCCCATGCTGGACAGGTCTGCAGCACAGATGTCTGCTTTTAATCGTTGAAGGACAAAATTACATTCCCTGACCGGGAATCGAACCCGGGCCGCGGCGGTGAGAGCGCCGAATCCTAACCACTAGACCACCAGGGAAGCTGGTACGCCGCGAGCCCCTCCACTGGACCCGAATTATGCTTCCAACTTCCAAGTGTTCAGTAATTGCCCTCTAAAATTTAAACTCGGCATGAAATGTTACAATAAAAAAAAAAACAGTATTCAGTTAGCATACTCCCACTGTTGTATATAAATGACGGGATTGCTCACCGTAGTCTAAACATAGCCAGTAAAAGAGTCTAAACCATAGCCAGTAAAAGAGTCTACACTGCCAGCATGAAATGTTCGAGCGGCCATATTGGTGTTCCCAAACAAACGCAAGAGGGCATCACTGACTTACCGCAAAAACCTTGACATGAATCACCCGATTTGCAGCGGATCAGTGGGACAGGATTACTTTATTTGATGTAAATGAATTATTTCGCATTTCTAGTCTTTTCGAGCAGGATAAGCGATATACGTGAATCGTTAAGACAATAATATCCTCCAGAGACCCAGATTTATTTATTTTTTCTTTAGTTTTTTCTTTCTTCATGTCATCACATTTCAGAGCATAAGAAACAAATGGTAAAAAAGCATTTTTGAAAAATGCTATTTTATTCATTTGTTATGCTACGTCCTCTACAGTGGACACCAGGACTCAGTTGTTTAAAAATAAAATGACATGAAAATATATGTATAGGCAAAAACAATGGGATTTTTTTTTTTTTTTTTTTTTAATCACCAATACATTTAGGGGTTTCAGGATTTTTTTTAACCAACATTTGTATAAAGATGATTCTCAACTATGATATGAAAGATATAACGGCATGAATTGATAGCCTACACCATTTTACTTCATGTGGGTAAAATGGCCATACATTAATATTCCCATTCAATGCAATGTATCTGTACACTGTATCTAATTTGCACATTAAGGTGTTCTTGGATCAACATTTAATGAAAAAGAAGTGTAATAATTGGAGTAATAATTAGAAACATTTTAATATTTCATAGGAATATTGATATGTTGTGTCTCCCAAAATGCCTGGCAAACATGACTTAAGTCCTGATGTCTTATGACATGTATGAAATCAACGCCCTGTTCTGTAACAGAAAGTCATTTTTTGATTTGAAACCCCATAAGGTTTTCCTGAGATGTTGGTTTATGAAATACAATTTTAAAAGTAGACCGATTTAAATTATAATTAAAATATATTATCATATTTCCATAAGAGTGCTACATTTTATCACTAAATTAAGTAGTTGTTTTCATGGTGAAACCTCCAAACATTTGGTGTCTCTGAAAAAGTCCTGAATGTGCTCTTTACAGGTTGTGACATGTATGGTGTCAGAGAAATTCACTAAAAATATGTCCACTACAGTGGACAAAAGTCTATTCCTGGGTCCCAGGAGGATAGTGCACACTGGTAACTGAACTTACACAAAAATAGATTTGAATATACAATAAATATCACAACACATAGCCCCTATTATTATATTGCACTATTGAAAGTGACAGTAAGCTTGGAAATAAAGCTTCGCGTCTTTAAATCGATACGCAGTCAATGATATTTCTCTGAATAAGTAATGAAGCTTGCGTATTATTTCCTGATGTCTTTTTGTAGACCAACATCAATGTTGGGGAAAGTTCCTTTTAAAAGTAATGTTATTCCCTAAAAAAGTAACTAATCGAGATACTTTGAAAGTAATGCATTACGCTACTTTTTCTTACTTGGGCTGAGCTTGCTTGTTTTTTGATGATATATATAAAAAAGGTCCTTTCACACCAAAAAGTGCAATTGATAAGCCTCAAGCTGAAGGAAATGCAAATTCACACCTGTACATTAGAGAACGCAGCACAAACAAACCTTTCAGCTGTGCGGCCATTCTGGAATAGGATGCGGGTAAAGAAAGCTCAACACTAATTTCAGCAATAAAATAAGTAAAATAAACATAAGATGTTTATCTAAAGTCATTTTTTCTTATTACTTTATGGTTTAATTGGATAATCGAAGGTCAGCAGCAAACTTAAGACATTGGTTAATAAATTTATTTGTTGTTCAACATTTAATTATTGCAGGTTTGCGTAATATTTGATTTTGCATTTCACCGTTTTAATTCATTTTGAGGAATACTGAATCTGTTGTTGTGCAAGTGAGATGAGTAAGTGCATGCTCACATTTAGTCTAGAACTACAATAAGCATCATGTTTACACAGGGCACACAACGCCTCTACACCTCATGAATGGGGGACATGCGAGCTGTCAGAATAGATGGGAAAAGAAAGTAACTTGGGTTACTTATTTGAAAAAGTAACTCATATTTCGTTGTAAATTTAAAAGTGAATTACTTGTACACACTCCAACACTCAAGCAACCCACATGGAAACAGATATTCATAGCTCAAATACAGTCAATGAATTACATGTGTACATTCCTGCCATTTCTATAACCAGCTGAATGGAAATACTTCATGAGGGTCTCTGTTCTTACATTCAAATACCGGTCAGCCACTTATTGCGTTTTTTGTCGATTCTAGTAGGTTTTTTTTTGTAGAAATGTAGTTGTACTTTATATTACCTTACAATCACTTAAGGCAAATAAACTTGCATTTGATCCTTGACAATGTTGGACTCATTACGCAACACAAACTGCAGCTTGGTCAGTAAAAGGACAGGCTGAGTCAAACAATTACTTTATTTATGTTCAGGTAAAAACATGAACCTGATGCAGTAAATTATTGCAGATCTTAGAAACCAGCACATGAACAATGAGGACAGGAGAGCGCACAGCAGCGCCTCCTCCTGGCCACAGACTGCAGTGCACACCACGGTTTGTTCCAAGCCAGCAGTGCAAAAATAAACTACAGCAAGAGGAAAAAAAGAAACAATAGAAAATAAAAAAAAAAGCAGACAATCCCACCTCAAACCGGGTGTGAAACCTGCATATAAACTTTATTTTATTTAATGAACTTTTTTTTTTTCTTTTTTTCTTTTTGAAATGCAATCTGGCCACGAAACCATAAAATAAGACCAGCCAATTCTTTTAAATGAATTTCTTGTGCTCAGCTACATTATGGGATTAAAGCCCGGCTTCTTCAGCCAAGCAACTTCAGCAGGCCCATCATTAAAGACCTCAAGTTCCCAGAAGTCCAGCAGAGGCACACTACTATAACCATATAGGAGTCTATTTACCCAACTCAATGGATACATCTTTTCAACATGGAGCTGACACTATGTGAAATGTCGGCCAGAAAACAATTTCAACTTGGGTTAAAAAAACAAAAACAATAATAATAATAATAATTATAATAATAATAATATTATAAAGATACTACACTTCCAACACTACCCGCATTCAACCAACTGGAACTCTTTTACACGTTCAAAAACCCTTTCAAATAAAAAGGAGGGGGAAAAGTAACACAAGAGGAAAAAGAGAAATAAATGAAATGGAACCAAAATGCAACAAGACTCCGGGGGTATAGTACAGAACAGAGGGGAAACTGGGCAGGAGAGCACACAGCTATTCTATCAAATGTGTCGAATAAGCAAAATCTGCAAATGTTTGTCTGTACAAATGATCTTTGGAGCTATAGGAACCCTCGGCGGCTTGATGAATGCCCCCTCCCCAACAGGAACACACAGTGAAGATGTCATTCACCAGTAGAGAAAAAAAAACATCCCTTTATTCTTGATACATCAGACAGCAACGCAAGATTTAAAATGTCACCCAGGTTTTTCTCCTCTTTTTTTCAACTACTGATATATTTTAATAATCTGCTCTGAAGTGTTTTAATTTTTTAAACATTTCTTTAAAAAATGTTTTTCTTTTCTTTTTTTGAAATCTGATGAGTCGCGTAACACCCTTTCCTCCTGTTTAGGAGTCAAAAGGAAGTCTCTTATGTTCTATTGTTTAGTTTCTGCAAGCTGCTTTTCTTTAAACAAGTAGGCTGTACATATTTTGCCTCAATGTGGGTGTTTAAAAAAAAAAAAAAAAATGAAAAAGGGGGAAATGAAATAGGAAGAGCAACTCTAAAGGAAGAAGTCACGATTTGTGTGGTTCTGCAGTGAGTTGATTGAAGGCCATTTTGAGTGTGAGGGTGCAGGAGGTGAGATCAAGACAGATGGAAAGACTGCTGGCCCTCGCGCGCAGCAATCAACAGTTTCTCGCGCATGATCTCGATGCTGGAGTAATCCGGCAGTTTCAGGTAGTTCACACACGTCATCACCGACGGGAGGAAGTCGTCTGGGTTCTCCGTCGACTCGAACGTCTTCCGAACGATGGTGAGGGGAGGGTTCAAACTCCGGAATCCTGAAAGGAAGCAAAGACAGAGTCAGCCAGAAGTTATCTGAGAACATCTCTCTGAAAGCTGATCCTCCGCTGTTGTGACCACAAAAATCACACCAAACCCCAATGATTGAAACGGTTGCGCACCTCCGACAGGAAGTCTGGGGCTCCCTGTGACAAACTGCAGGAAAAGTCTCTGCTGCTCCGCATCAAAACTGCTCAGCACCTCAAACAGGAACCGCACTGCACGGCTACAGACAAACACAACAAAAGTTCTGTCATTCATACAGCCAGGGATGTTAATTACAGTTTGTCTGATTATAATGCAAGCTGTGATTACGCATCTACTGGTTTGGTTATTAAGGCTGGCATACACTAACCCCCGGTTTAAGCCTGGTCTCAGACTAAAATGTCAGTGCCTTTGTTTTGTCTCTAGATTCACACCAGTAATGTTAAAAATCTGAATAGATTTTAAAACAATGCATCACACACTTAGTAAATGGTTACAGAGGAAAAACTGGCACTCACGCATGACTGAGGATGGCTACAGGCTAGAAGATGCATGACAAGTAAAAACAAAATGTGTTCTAAAACCGACTCAAAATATGAAACATGTTTGATATCCTTTAACTGGATTCTGAAGCTAGAGAGAATCAAAGTCTTTGTCTATCACACTGTGTGATTTCCTGCTAAATTTGTCAGCTCCGACTGGCTCAGACTATGCAACTAGCGCCGACTCCTCCAGACTGTAAATCTGGGCAAAAGTATTGCAGTCTTCAGTATGAGCATGCCGGTGTGATTATATACCTGTCGTGTGTGTAGCCGTGGTCTGGTCTGCAGCACTCCATTAGTGTCTTCACATCCCAGGACTCTGACTTACTGCCACATAACAACTGATCCAGCTGTAAAGGGAGAGCACACACAAGAAATAAAGGCCATTTCCACCCTGATTTCAGCCCTCAGATTTGAACTCTTTAAATGGCGATGCCCACTGCTATGATTGGAACACTTTTGAAACCTTACAGCTGCCAAGATTAATTTATAAAAGTGTTGTTGATAACATATCTAGAACCGTTCCCGTTTCATACGTCTGTCGAGCACAGAATGCAATGACCTCACCATTGCAACATGATTTCTGCACTCTTCCAAATGCTTTCATTATAACTAACACAGCACAAACATGATGTAAATAAGAGATTTGTGCAGGGTAGACAGGATTGATTATAATGTGAGTTTTGGTGAGAGCTTGCGCTGCTGAAGTGATCGACACCTCCGGCGATTATAAAGGGAGCATTCTTTGATTGCTTTCTGTATATAATTTAATCTATTTAAATAACAAGGGATGCGCCGATACTGCGATTGTGTACTCGTACTCACTGTTGGTATAATGATACCAACAACTGATACCACGCAGCATGTGTGCAGTGTTTGTGTCCAGACAAAGAAACACTGACAAAAGAGTATAATGGGGTGGGAAAGAAGGCTTTCTATGAAGTAAATGCATCTAATTAGAGGAATATTAAACATAGTAACACGAGCGCACATCCCTTTCTCACAGACGCAAGTGGAAAGTTTGTAATTCGGTCGAATATCAATGGCAAAGAAACTAACAATAACTGACGGTAGAGAGAGAGAGAGAGAGAACTTATGTTGAATGCTCTTGATTGCTGATCGTTCACTCAGCACACGTGACATTTGGATTAAAACTAAATCGTACATGCAAGTAAAACATGAACTATTAACGTGATTTATGGATAGCGAGTGGTTCCCTACATTATTACAGGATATTCCCAGGTCAAGAATTTTCATGAACCGCAGTGTGCGCCCTGAAACCCGCGTCTCAGTGTTTGCTGCTGTCTCAGACAGAGCACGAATACTGAACTGAATTCTCTTTCAGGGACGAAATAAATTAAGTAAAAATGCCCATCTTGGTGAAATTTACATTCATTAGGCTAGTAGTTTTTATAGAATCAAAATTGGAATAGATAATTATGATATTTCACTGGTATCTAAACATTTGAACCGCTGACCCAATCCTGAGCCCTGCTGGAGCTGCTCTAAATATGCTCTAAAAGTTGAAAGTATCGGTATCGGACTTGTTCTGGAAAAAGTGGTATGGGTGCATCCCTATAAATAACAAATGTTTTCTATGTTATTAACAAGAACAGTGTGAAGTTTTGTGTAACCATTTTGTCACTGGCTTGATTTACTAAGGCGTAAACGATTTTTGGTGACAAATAATGTCTGACTACACAAGAGTCATCATGCTTTCTTAAATATTGCTGCATTACTGTTCGGTCAGTATCTAGGTCATTTTGGCAGCTTGGTTTCCTCTGTTTTTGGTTTAAGAGGACAATTTGATGTTTTAGACATTTTAATGTTTTATATAGTATCTCTTATATGTCAAAAGATCAGGGAAAATTTTATTTCTCAATTCATGACCCCTTTAAAATAGGTAGGTTAGCACCTTCAGTGCTTGTCTCTTAAAGTGAACTATTGAATGAATAGAAGTGAAAGCACTGACCTCTTCAGGATAAAAGTACTGCAGGTGTTGCAGAGGAAAGACAGACTCAAATCCTTCCCTAAACGACTCAAACTGCCGGGAGACGCCCTCATTGAGTGTCCAGTAGACCACCAACTACAGACAGGTGGAGCAAGAGGCAATGAAGTTAGAGCGGTTCATTCAGACTACACAAATGATGTGACGTGTCATGTTATTCGGTCCCCTACTCTGAGGTATTCCTCCAGGTTGTGAATGGTGACTGGCACGTCTTTGCCCCCTTTTTTCAACTCTATGTTAGGGAATCCAGGCAGAGTGAAGTCCAGCCCCAGATCTTCCACCGAGCAGCCGTTCATGTTGAGACTCTCCAAGGCCTGCTGCAGGGTCTCCCGTGTCTAACAAATACAGACAGATACAATAAACAAAGAACATTGCAAATGTCTGTTGGTTTTTAGAAATGTCATTTGTATGCGTCATCACTGAAGTGTGCGTTTCATGTCTTTGAATGGTTGTGTTTATGTAGAGGTTAGGGGTCAGAGCTCACATGTGATCGGTCCTGCTCTATTCTCTTCTTCTGGCGGATGATGTCCTCCAAGTGCTGGATGGATTTGGCGACACCAGGATCAATGTTAACTAGGTCATGAGAGCTGATGGAGGACTCGTGCCTCAGCATCCACTTATAGAATGGCAAACCTAGAGGCAAATCCAACTGGAGACAAAAAAAAAGAACATCAATTAACAAAATTATACAATATAACATTAATTTGTTGTGTCTGAGGTAAAACACACAGTTTTCATACAGACAGTTGCCACATTCACACTTTGATTGTGTAAAACTGCCTAAAAGAGACTTCTGTGTGAATGAGAGTTGTTATAATTTACTAAAACTTTAAAAAGTAACCATTTTCATTACGTTATAAACCTAACCTGAAATAAAATTAAAAATATATTTTATTCCAGCATTTTATTCTTGTTTTCATTTAGTTTAACTTGATGTACTAAAACTAAAAACTTTTTGTGCATTTTGGCAGGGCAAGTAGAAGTCTGAACTAGTCTGAATAGGCCAATAGACAAAATTGAGTCCCGATATATTGAATAGCACAGGCAAATGCGGCATTTATTTGAATGGGTTTATGTGAAGATTGTTTTAAACTCACTTAAATTAATAGTTTTTTTTTTTAAAGCCTACTAAATGTTCAAATTAATAGCTTTTAATTATACTGTAATGCTGAATGCCTGTAATTAATGGCTAAAATTGAGAAGAAATCAATTTCATAGAGACATCAGTAGTAGTATTGGCATCGGTGATACTGGCCTTATTTAAAAAAAAAAGATGCCATTAAACAAACATTTAAAATATAGGCTACTGTATGTTGTTTCTACATTAATTTGGAGATTAAATGTGAAATTATTACAACTTAAAATATTAAACTTTAATGTTGGGTGCGATTAATTACAGATTTTTTTTTTAATCGACTGAAAACACTAATAATACAAATAATATCTCAATTATACTAAAACAAAACTGCCGTTCTGGCCCTGGTGTGCATTCAAACCAGAAAATGTGTTCCCAGCATCAAGATCTAGTAACGTATCTTTCATACAGAGATTCTGGAAAACGTTCACAATTAGAGTAAACATACCAATCTGAAGTCCATGATCGCTTTAGCCATGAGTTTCCCAAGAAAACGAAACTTCATTTTGATCTTGGCGATGTGAGCTGGTTTGGTAGTTCGTCCAAACGGTACAGCAAACAAACCCCTGGAACTGAACATATACTTGGTACCCTCCTGACTCCCTGCTCCAAGACAGAGTGAGTGAGTGAGTGAGTGAGTGAGTGAGTGAGTGAGTGAGTGAGTGAGTGAGTGAGTGAGTGAGTGAGTGAGTGAGTGAGTGAGTGAGTGAGTGAGTGAGTGAGTGAGTGAGTGAGTGAGTGAGTGAGTGAGTGAGTGAGCGAGTGCGCGAGAGGGAGAGAGAGAGAATGAGAGAGGGAGGCAGGACAAACAGAAAAAACAAACTTAGTGAACAGCAGTAAGATGCTATTTGCATTACACTGGAAACAGGGCTCAAATTTATTTTGACAAATATATGACAGTTACCTTTAGGGTTGGAGAGAGAGACTTCCTCCCCTCTCCAAAGACCCAAATCAGCCCTCTGCAACTCCTGAGACACCAGAGCATAGAACTCTTGCGTAGGACCGAGACCTGTTCCCACCTGAGAGACAGAGAGAAGACAGACATAACAGATCAAACAACACTGACAGAAAAGTGGACTCCTAGCAGAAACGGACACACTTGTTTTTATCGACTGTTGGCTCTGTTATTTTACAAGCACACTCATGGGTCTGGGTCTTTCAGTTGGGGCAATTATTTTTTTAATCAAATCTAAAACTATATATAAATGTGATTTGGATTGGTTATGCAAAATCAGATGTGGGTGTTTTTTGTGGTGTTCAGACTAAAACTAAACTGATCACAATAAAACTAGTCAGATATACATATATATTGTATTTGAATTGACAGTGCAAACAAAACCTTTGGGGCATGAGACTGATGAATGTTTTAGGGTAGAAACATACACAAGTACATGAGCACAACTGCTGCTAGCTCCACAAGTTTGATTTCACAGAAGAATTTTGCATTCTAAATGTATTGGAATGATTTTGATGACAGGTCAGGTACCAGACCTGCAAACTCCTCAGACTAAAAAAGGTGACAGTGTCGCGGGGGGGGGGGGGGGGGGGGGGGATTAATGCTACATGCCATGGGATTAATCAATGCATGCTGATGAATGATGTATAATAATAAATTAATCTGCATACCCTAGTTTTGCACTGATGTAAAAAGACTGACAGTGACACAATAAGACCTCATGTTAGCAAAATGTTTTAATCTTTTAACTCTTAAAAAAAAAACTATAAAAAAAACATGTATGTTCTTTAATGTTTGATTATAATTTTACTGTCTTCACATAGGGATGGGAATTGATAAGATTTTATCAATAATAATGCCACTGACGATTCTGATTATCGATCCAATTCTTTAACGATTCTCTTATCGATTCTTGATAGCACTGTGTGGAAAAATGTAGTCACATGCTTTTAAAAAAACAAAACAAGTGGTTTTATTTATTTTAAAGTTTAAGCTTGAGTAAGCAAACTGTACTTTTTATATAATTTATGTAATAAATAGAACCTTATTGTAAAGTGTTACAGATTAGTTATACACCAATTCAGACGTCTCCTGAGTTCACTGTTGGAAAGATCAGTTGTTTTAACCATTCATTAAAATTAATCGGTTCAAAGGAGTCATTAGTTCGCGAATTGGACGTGTCGTGCGCGTTGTGTGATTATCCCAGCAGTTAGGACATGGACATCCAAGATTTGTGTCAACATAGAAAACATTTCATCACTGGATAGTTTTATTTCGTTTAATTAAAGTGTTGTTTTATGTCAGCTGAATGTCCGGAACGCTTTTCAGAGAAGATAAGGAAACTTATTTAGCACAATTCACACCCAGCAGTAATTCAGGAAAAAAAAATAAAAAAATCTCCGAATGCTCCACATGAAACTTTGGTCTTCCGACCTTTTACCACCGTGTCGATTTATTTTGATTAATATGTGCGAGGGAGAGAGCAACACAGCGCCTAGTTTGGAGACGGTGAAGTCGTTTACACAGAGTGCGCGCGCGCGACCGGCTCTCTCTCTCTCTCGTTCTTTCAGTTAAACATACGCCCTGTCACAAACGCATCCGTTCATCTACATTACTCACCGATCAAATAAGACTTTGGCGGGACAAAAATTCACTTTGGCGGGCGCTAAAACAAGTTCAATGCAGGAAAATTCATGCGTGAGTTTCCATTAGACTCGCACGGTAGCCAGGCGTCTCATCAAATGGCGAGCTCAGCTCAGTTGACGCTGTGTGCTTCAAGATTCTGACGCAAGTGCTAAGATTCAATTGGCCAAGAGAAAAAGTGCTAAGATTCCGATTGGCCCAGAGAAATGTCAATTATAAGAATTATCCAATAATGTTTCGCAATTCTAGCCTGCATGGTAGTTACTGTGAGAAACAATACCCCCCCCCCCCCCACACACACACACACACACAAAAAAAAAACAACTCTCCGGTTCTATGCGATTCACGTAAATGACCCAATTGACCAAGAAAACGGCGATTGTCGCCGAAAAGCGACAAGTTTGCAGGCATGTTACAAGCACACTCATGGGTCTGGGTCTTTCAGTTGGGGCAATTATTTTTTTAATCAAATCTAAAACTATATATAAATGTGATTTGGATTGGTTATGCAAAATCAGATGTGGGTGTTTTTTGTGTGGTTCAGACTAAAACTAAACTGATCACAATAAAACTAGTCAGATATACATATATAATGTATTTGAATTGACAGTGCAAAGAAAACCTTTGGGACATGAGACTGATGAATGTTTTAGGGTAGAAACATACACAAGTACATGAGCACAACTGCTGCTAGCTCCACAAGTTTGATTTCACAGAAGAATTTTGCATTCTAAATGTATTGGAATGACTTTGATGACAGGTCAGGTACACTGCTTTCTGACTGGGTGCCAAAGCGGTATTTGCATAATAATCAGTTTTCTCTTTCGTGTACTACTGTCATGGCAGAGTAGTAGCATGAATAGAACCTTGCTGAACAAGTTAAACTATCAGCTTGTTTATAGCAAGCTACCAGAATAACAACACATCCGCAGAATTTAAAGGCCCTCTTGGCACTAATGTTTGTTACTGTAATACAGTAATGTAAGAACACACAGAATGTATGTGTACAAACAATATGTTTGAAATGGACTGGCCAAGAATTAGTGTCTGTATTTTTAGAAATGATGTTTCTAGCCTAATCGTCAGTCATGCATACCTCATTCTCATATTGAATTTCCAGCATGGCTCTGGAACTCCCGAGATCTTGCATTACTGACTCCGCTTGCTTCAGGAGCTCATCACGGTTTATCGTTCTCTACACAAACAAAACAAAGATAAAGACAAAGTTAGATAATAGTTTGTGAAAACACTACAGCTGTGGAAAATTTGGAACAATTACAGCATGAAATGCTTAAACAGGAATTTTAAGGCAACCTTCTTCCTGTCAAGGCGTGGAGCGACACGGCTGTCTTGTGAGTCAGACTGGTTAATCTCAGGGTTGGTGTCAAGCAGACGTTGCATGGCACGATCACGGTCAAACGCAGTCACGTAGAAGAGCATCTGCCGTGTGTCAAATGGGAAGAAGAACGGACTAGAGGAGAGAAGATTAGAAGTGTAAACGGTACAGAACAAGAGACTCTGAAAAAAAATAAAAATAAAGAATTTGCAGTACCATGTCTTGCCGAGCTCAGTGAGCCAGGTCGGGATGTTTCCTGTCATGATGACCAGTGGATCCTGCAACTGTCTGTTGGCCTTTGCTGTCAGTTTACTGTTAATAAACTCACCAGTGGGAATGATCTCCTTACATGCAGCATTCTGGGACAAAGAGAGATAAAAGTATAAGAAGGTAAAAAAGTAAACTGACTTTTTTTAAATATATTTTTTAAGATATTGTAATGCACCTGATGTAATCAATGTACTTACCGCAATTAAACTACTGTAATAATGATTTTATCAAAGTACTCAATTACAATAAATAATTAAAAATAACAATTGCAATAAATGAAATGAAATGTTATAAAAAAAAGATCATAATGGGCAAAAACAAGCTTTTTTTATGCAAAACATGATTTTTTTTTGCTTCTGGTGTAATATATGAGAATCACACTGCTAGAGTGTGTATTGTTACTGTAACTCTGTGCTTTAGTAGTTATGGAAGTGTTCTCAAACACGGAGGTACTCACGTTGTACAGGAAGAACCAGTATCTACTGATGGAGTGCAAGACCCTCAGCAGCAGAATCACCTCCATGGAAGGGTCATCAAAAGTGATGCCCTCTGGAGGACCACAAATGAGGTATGACTCTAATGCGTTTGTCACACTAGGACACACACCCTCTGAAAACACACAAAAACTCCATAGTCTGAATAAAGACAAATTCCAGTGCAGTTCCATATTAAATTCCAGCACATTTTGTCGTTTGTAGGTTATTGGTAAACTTCACACATTCTTCCTACCATGCCACAGTTCGTCTTGTTTTTTGGCATTTCGAGGGGAGGTTTTAGTGGGAGCCGTTTGTGCACGACCCCTCTTCCCTCCAACAGCGTCTTTACAGCCCTCCTCATCCTCTCTTACTGGCTTATACCTGTAATATCCACATACACACAAATATACATATTAACATACACTTTGAATACAAGAAAAGGCAAAAACAGGGTAACAGACATACCGTTTTTATGGAATTGGCCCAATAAATTACTCAATGTGTAGTTTGTGAGAGAATGGCATACAAATTGTGTACCATATAGTGTGTGTTTTGGTCCAGATGCCAGCACGTCCCAGAGGGTTTGCTTCATCATCTGTGCTCTCTCTCTCCTCCTCGGCCTGTAAGCTGAACTGCCTGACGGCCTGATAAACAGTCATGTTGTATGGCAGCAGGTGCTCTCCTATGTAGAACTGTAGCCTGTGACGTACACTCCCAGAATTCAAGAACTGGGCAGCCTTTGGAAAACAGTTAGAAATCCACAATATTAATTTGGAGAAAGAGAACACTTCAATAATCTTCTAGGACACTTTCAGTAGTGTACACTATGGCCAAGTTCAAAATGGAATACTATAAGAATACAATACAGTATAGCCTGCACAATGTTACTTTTTTCCCCAATTTAAAAATAGTAAATGAAAATTGTGGGGAAAAATATTTTCCATGCTCTGCAAAAATTTACAATTTACAACAAATTTAGTAGGCCATCTGATTATTATATACAAAATAACTGCATACTATACTCAGTACACAGACTACAAGGAAGAAATTCATGGAAGAAGAAAAAACTTCCGCACCAAAGATTCATCAATCTCATCATCGGAACCATCATCATCACTGTCTTCATCCTCCTCCCTGATCCTTCCATACCCTGCGGAGACAGCAAAAATCAAACATTTTATCTGAGACCTCAGAAACCAGAGAACTGAGAACATCATGTTCACATTCTTGTGTTTATACCTCTAACCACGAGGTATCTCTCGATGGCCTGTACCAGAGCCAAGGGGTCAATTTTGACCGGCCCCCCCTTCCACTGCTTGACATTGGTGCAGTCTGGGTGTCTCTGCAGCTGGCACTTCAGCTGATGGGTGTTAAAGAACTTAAGGGCTTGTGAACCCCTGCAAACACAAAAGAATAACAATTAGCATGAGATAAAAAGATATATATATATGAAGAGTTCAGATGCAAAAGCCTCTAAGTGCCATCTGAAATTTTCTTATGGAATGATAATTTTTATCAAGCTTGTATATTTAAGTTCAGCAATTTCATGTAAATGGCAATGAAAATTACCTATTAAATGTCATTTAAGTGAAATTACTGCACTTAAATATACAAGCTTAAAGATACAAGTGCTGTCAAAGTTAGCGCGTTAACGCGTTAATGCAAAATCATATTAACGGCACTAATTTTTTTAATGCGTGATTAACGCAGCGCGTATTTTCTGTTTGACCCGTGGCCCAACCCCTAGTTGGAGAAATGGAGATACACAGTGTTGCCAACTTAGCGACATTGCAGACCCCTTTAGCGATTTTTTCCCTTCAAAAAAGTGCCCAAAACTTATTTAGTTTCTGAGAATCTACCGGTTTCTCTCTCTCTCTCTCTCTGCGTCTCGCGCTGCAGAGAGGAGCAGCGCTTTAATTCAGTTAAACACAGATATTATGTTGCTTCTCTAATTTTACATGCAAGTATAGCTGAAATCACAGCACAGATATTGTCTTTATCTTATGTGTATTTGATTTCATCAGACGACGGCTCGAATATCAGTGTTTTTGTGCAGATTAACATCTTGGAAGGGAGAGCTGGTAATGTCTTAATGGGTCGCGTTTCAGTCACCATTTCATATTCATTCTGTTGTTTGACAACAGAAACAGTAAAATATACCAATGAAAACAGTTTTATTGAGAATTTAGCTTCATCAAAATGGGCACAGAGAGAGACAAACTAATGTAATAATAAATAATAAATGTGCATCTTGCATTTTCAGAAGAGCTGCCCTGTCATGCAAAAATCTAAACATGTTTGTGTTAGCAAATTGCTCAGTGCAAAGAAAGAGAAGTAATGGGAACCTGGTATTTCTTTGTTCTTTCTACATGTGTCTAATAGACATGAACAAGTTCTTTGAAAAACATCTATGACCTTTGAAACATGTCTCGTCTTCATGCTCAAGGCATGTTGACTATGGTTTCAATAATAAACATACATTTGCATAAAGCATCCATATTTATCCATGCCCATGTTGATTAGAGTATTACAAACTTGAAAAGTATTAATTTAAGGTACATTTAGAACAAATAAAAAATGTGCGATTAATCGCGAGTTAACTCATGACAATCATGCGATTAATCGCGATTAAATTTTTTAATCGATTGACAGCCCTAATATATATATATATATTTTAAAAAAGTGTACCATTTTAATCTTTTTAAATCAACAGTTTTAAAGCAACTGTTTTTTGCACAAAAGCCAAACTCATTTTTTTGTTACAAATAATTAATTGTATCTTGATTTATTTACAGCAACAAGAACATCAGAGAAGATAAGTCAGGGGCATTACCTGCTTCCATTACCATTCCCACTGGGAAAATCATGCACTTTAACAGGAAACTGTTCCATCTGACTAAGGCAGTTGTTCATCTTGTGCACCAGAGATAGCAGTGGGCCATTCTCTGTTGGGTCCAAACGCCCCAGAGGTTCCTGCCCTGGTATCTGAATCACATAAACAATAAGTCACACTGATTACACCAGTGACAACTATAAAAATAAAACTTTAGCCCAATTAATGTGTCAAATACATTCAGCGCTCAAAGAAAAGTAGCACCTTAGCACTGTTAAAAAACCTAGTTGCCTTGCTGTCTCTCCTTATATAATTATCATACATACTGAAACAGCCAATGTGTAAATGCATTCAATATTTCTGTAAGCACCATGTGTGTAAATAAATTGTGTCAGCAATGCTTTTTTATGGTAAGCTGTGCCAGCTAGTAGTAATTGCATTGATGGTATTTGGAGGAAAGGAAGGGAAATCAGCAATGTGAAAGACAGGAAGCTGTGTTTGTCTTTTCAAGTGTAAACATCACAGCAGTTGTCAGAGCCTTTAGGGTTGGAGAGAGAGACTTCCTCTCCAAAGACCCAAATCAGCCCTCTGCAACTCCTGAGACACTAGAGCATAGAACTCTTGCGTAGGACTGTCCTATCCAATAAAGACAAAAAAAACAAACAAAAAACACACAGCAGTTGACAGTCTGACTAACCGGGCAGCCGAAGAACACATGCAGGAACCTCTTGATTCTCTCATCTCTACTGACAGTGTCCCGTTCACTATTTGATGTCAGATACAACAACAGCTGCTTCACAAGCCCACTGTGCTGGATCTCGAAGGAGGACACGTCCGATTCAGATACAATATTGCTTATCTCCTCTAGACACTCTACACCACTGTCAACCTGAAACACACACGAAAACAGTTTGAAAATGAATCATTTCCATTGGATGACACAAAACCAAACAAACGTGCATTTCTTTCTAAACTGTACACATTAAAAAGTGATAAACAGCATAATAAATAGTTAACCCTTGCAAATCGTTTCAGTGGTAATAAAATACGTTCAGCAGCATGACAGAACTGGCATATTAACTGCTTTATGATGGCTACAAATGTTAACTTTGTGTCCAAGGGTTACCTGCAAGTTCAACTGTTCTGTGGCATTGCAGAGTCTTTGCAGGACATTCAGGGCAGGGTTGCTTCCATCCACGCTTTCAGAATTAAAGTAACGCTCCACAAACTTACTGGCTTGTTCCTTTATCCAAGCCTTTATCTTATCCCTGAAAAGTGAACAAAAACATTTAACTACAGATGTCAAAAGAACTCGTCAAAACTAAACTGTTTAACCAAGAGACCAAAGAACGGCAGTGACAGACTAACTACATGACTTGTGCATTTATCTATGCATTTATTACACGTTTACGGTTATCTGTACTTTTTTTATGCATTACAGTAATTCAATAGTTGATTGCGTTTTTTCACTGAATATTTTATTTAATGTTTTATACAGCTGTTAGATAACCAAGCACTGTTTAGATCACATGCATCTGCCAATTTTTGTTTATAATTTCTTCTGACATGAACAATTGTCTGCAAACTTGAGCAATGATTGTTTAAAAAAAAAAAACACTTCAAGGGTATATTCCACATTACACTGTTTGGGGTTAGTAAGATTATTTTTAAAGTGCGAATTTTTGCGATCCTGCATAATTTGTCATTTTTGCCACAAAATAAATCGCAAAAATTAACAGGTCTCACAAAAATAGATTAGAATAATCTAATTTAGTTATCCCTAAATAAAATAAAGTTGCAATGCATTATTTTCACGAGGATATAAATGTTGCGCACATGATGTCAATGAATTAAACAGCGAAAGCGAACTTCTCACCTGCCATCTTATATAAGTTCCAAGGACCGGGAGAAGCAATTAAGAAACATGGATGAATGACAAAATAAAAAGTATGATATGCTTGTTATTACTAAATAGAGTTATTATAAGTGCAGTATACAACAATTAAGAACTCAATTCTGGCTGGCTGTGCATTTCTGTGCATGCGCTTGCCACCTGCGCAGTACCGAATTGTGTAGTCTTTCTAGGCTTATTGTGCCTGAACGGTCGAATACACACTGTGACACAATAATGTCAAAATGTCCATCTTGGTGGTTATGTTTTAAAGGGATCCTATTATGCCCTTTTACAAAGTCTTGATTTTGCTTTTGGGGTGTACTAGAATATGTTTTCATGCTTGATTGTTAAAAAAAAAAAACACTTTTTTTCTCCACAGATTTGACATTACTACAGCACCTCTCTTCACAATCTGGCTCGAACATGCCGATTTCGATGACGCCCCTACTCCCGAAATCTGAAATGTGCTGTGATTGGTCAGCTGGCCCAGTGTGTTGTGATTAGCAGGGCTTAGCGCACATTCATAACCACCCCTCCATAACTGCGAGTTCTTCTCTAGTGTAAATATTGAGGATGGCATCAATTTCAAACCAATTCGAGCCAGATTCAGACCCTGACTATGTTAACGAACAAGAGATTTCAAGCACAGACTTAGCTAGCATGGATTTCACAGGACGTTTCAGTGATATGCTTTTTGTAATTTTCTTATACATTATAGATGTTACCCACCATTTAATCATGATATTTGTCAGAAAACGAAGTTAATACAAATACAGTAATCGATCACAAAACCATGGTTAATTTTCCTATGGAGCGGTGAACAGTCTTACAAAAGTGAAAGCTTACAAAAGCAACAGAAAACAAGCTGTTCTCCATAAAATGTGCAGCGTACAGATAAATGTTGCAGTTACAATGTTCAGGAAGAGAGTTTAAAATAAATTAACCAATTAAAGTTCATCAGCCATAGGAAGGTCAAACAGATGAGTTTTGGAAACATTGTGGAAAAAAAGAGTGTCTCTTTGACAGGCCTCGTCCCCTTTTTGCGTATTCCGTGGGTGGGGATTATTTAAATGAGTAACATTATGACTTCATAAGATCCGGAAAAATCGTGTAGTAGTCGAAACGAGCCGTTCGCTGTAGTTCTTGAAAAGAGGATTCTGTTAAATAAAATACCTGTAGACTTTGAGCTTTGTGACCTTGCAGATAGTTTTCATGATCAGACGTTGTGTTGCTTGAACGCACGTTGGAGATTAATATTTTGTTAATAAAGTGGTGTGTTATGTTTTTTTGCGCAAACAAAGCCCTCACACCGCTTTATAAAATATTAAACCACTGGAGTCACATGGCTTACTTTAATAATGTCTTTACTACCTTTCTGGGGCTTGAAAGTGGTAGTTGCGTAGACAGTCAATGGAGGGACAGAAAGCTGTCAAATTTCATCAAAAAGATCTTCATTTGTGTTCTGAAGATGAACGAATGTCTTACAGGTTTGGAATGACATGAAGCTGAGTAATTGATGGCAGAATTTTCATTTTTGTTAGCCTAGAAATCTAGACGCTCCCTAGCGGCAGCAAAAATTATTTTGCAGCCAGGGTAGTCTAGCAACTCTCCGTTGACTTTCGTGCTGGAAAAAACTAAATTGGGTCAGGCCAATCACGTCGTGTATAGAGTAGGCGGGACGGGCTTAACATGATGATGACAGAGTGCGACGGTTCCCTGCTAACGTTACTTGAAAACAAAGAATGGCTGCTGCTGGAGAACAGTCTTTCGAATCGGCTTTGGCTGCGACTCTGGAGGACTTGGAGCTAAGATATATTTTTTACAGTCTATGACTTGGAGTTATGTTTTTCTTTGAGAAAAGAGCAAAGAACGGCACTTAAGTCATTCTTAAAAAAGGAAGATGTGTTCGTAGTTTTGCCGGCCAGATTCAAAAGTTGAATCTATCAACTAACGTCAGCTCCGCTGTTGGGAAAACGCTCTGGTTGGTTGAAGCGCTGTCCTATTGCCTGCAGAGGGAATTTGAAAGACAGCCGTTTATCCCGCCCCTCGGATTGAGCCATGTCTATGGTGAGTTGCCAGACCTAACATCTTGATGTAGGTCTGGCTTGCCAGGCTACATTTTTGTCTGAACTAACCCTTTAAATGAAAATGTCATTCACCTAGTCTGTGTTCTTGAATTCTGTGAAATAAAATTTTTGGAATAAGTTTGTTGTTTTACCAGTTTTACCATAATGTAGAGAGAGTGTGTTAATATGTGACCCGCTCTGGCGAAATGAGTCGGAAGTTGCAACGTTCCATTTTAAGATATGGGCCGATTATGTGGAAAAACAATGAAAAAATAGATTTTTTTTGTGTGTTCTAATTTCAAAGAACAGACATTCAAAAATAATCTCCCAAAGTTTCGTAGTCCAGATAATTGAGTAAAGGTATTTAAATGACTATTAAAGTTTACAAAGTTTTACTAAATTCGCAGGAAATGAACATTGCTTTTCTCAACTTCTCTCATCACCTCTGAGCATTTCCCAGGTATCCCCTGAAATGTCACGATCTCTGCTCTCCAAATATGGTGTTACACGTTGTATAGAACCAATCAAAAAGCTTAGAAATGTACACAAACGCCGATCATTTGTCAATGGGAAGCCCCGTTTCGACTGACCGGCACGAGATTGGTCCAGCCATCCTCCTGTCAGACTCGCAGCGCTCTGTGTAAACAAGCTAGCAGATCTCCTCAGAAAGATTAAATATTATTAATTTGAGAAATGTCGCTGTCAAAAGAGAGCAAAGTCACCAAAAGCGTTGAACTCACTGGAGGCTTCTAACCTAAGCTCTGCTGCTGGTCAGCAAGAGTGGCTAAGGCTAGTCAGTGATTTTTTTGGATCTGGAGACGTGTCATCCT
Organism: Squalius cephalus; assembly: GCF_949319135.1. Lineage (NCBI taxonomy): Eukaryota > Metazoa > Chordata > Actinopteri > Cypriniformes > Leuciscidae > Squalius > Squalius cephalus. The sequence goes on along the minus strand of NC_137127.1, from coordinate 40,515,545 downwards.
CTGATGACAGCGACAGCCCTGTGGTATTTATTGTGTATGGATGTGAGTGAGTGCAATTATTGTGTGAGTGTATTTATCTGCAAGGAGAATCCACACACACACACCCTCTCTCTCAAGCAAAAACGTAGCACCTCAGTTCAATCTTTCTGATTTTAATACATTTTTGTAAAAGTGCCTTTTAAATTATTTATTCAAATAAAAACTTCAAAATAATTTGAGCTTCAGTCTGGTTTAATAGCATATTAATGTCTTTAGTCAAATTAAACTGTAAAATAAATAGTTTATCCCTTTAAATGCAATGGATTTGGAAAGATATCAACACAAAACGGGCAAAAAACTTTAAAAGCGATTTTCTCAGGTTTTCAATTGGAAAAAGAGGGCAGACGACCATAATTCAAATGTGTATATCTTTACAACCATTCAAGGTATGACTTTGACTAGGATATCATTTGAAAGCTTATGGTCAATTTTGAAATTTGGGTCACTGTGACTCATTTTGCTGGATCAGGTCACATATGATAAATAGCCTATAATAAATCAGGAAACTAGATGACGTCAAATAAACCATGTGTATGAGTTCTCTTATTGATGGAAGTGCAATAATTCTGATGAAATGTAAAAATTTTATTCTGAAATAACTATCGTTGCGATTATAATTTTAAGCAAAATAGTTGTCATTATCAGTTTAACCATTATGCAGCATGACGAAAATGTGACTTTTCAGAGACTAAATCTACACTAAAATTCCCACACTTAGTTGACTAAAACTTGACTGAACAAAAACAGGGCAAGATTGAATAAATAACAAAAACTAAAAAGTACATTTGACACGGTTGTCACAGCTGGGTGCACAATGTGTGATTTATTATAGTCCTTTATGATGGTTCCTTGTCAGACTGTACGAACATGATCCTCGCTGTAAGCCATGTCACAATGTAAGATCTCAGTTGTCATTAATGTCAGACTGTACGACAGTCAAGACGCTTTACAAACTGACGGAGGCAAGAAAACTCATCTGGAGTTTTACAATCAATGACAAGTTCGGTGATGTGAGCTGCATTACACCCGGGATTGAAATGAAATGGTGACTACAAAGAAATTTATTGTTAATTTTGTTCATGGCTTGTCTTGAAAAACGAAGACAATTTGACGGTTGTTGTAGGAGAAGTCACACTGCACACTTGACTATGAGTCAAATCTTCTGACACTGCCAGAAATGGTTAAATTTGATCGCAACGGACATTAATCGGCTGTTGGTGATAATGTCAAACTAACGATCAAAGACTTCAGATTTTAGCCTAGGATCAGAGGATTTTTTAGGATTTGCAAACTTTGTCTCAGACAGCCAAATTGTGGCCAAAATCGAACAGTGTGCACCCGGCTTAAGACTAAATTAAAAAGAGCTAACAAAATGAACACCAGTTGGTGGGCAGCCAATGAAGACCATAGACTGGCATTATGCAAATGTATTACAAACCTACTAGATATGTTACGGAAGTGAAATTGGCATTACTGATGACTTTTTTCGGCAGTTCATAACCGTTTTTTAGGAGACAACTTTATTTGTCATGCATGTTGATCTTTAAAACTCTGCAGACCTTTTACATTCGCAAACTGCTATCTTACACTCCATTAAAGGTAATATTCAAAGCATAATAGGGGCACTTTAAAGAAATAAAAACTATAAACAACTTAAATTTATCAAAAGCGACAAGACATTTATAACGTCTGATAGCTTATACATTAATGGTAGCTTATATATTAATGTGTATCATAGGGGTGTAACGGTTCTCTGTTAAAAAATAAAAATAAAAATTCAAACCATACTCCACCCACGGTTCGGCACACACTTGCAACGCAGTTAATCTTTGTTCAAACTAAACTCATTTAAGCCTTGCCAATTTAAACATTTAAGAGCCAGAAGACACGAATGAGAACTCACTAGTGCTGTGAGAAGATTGTGTGTGTGCACTCATCTGTAAAAGAGATTTTTAAATCTCAAAGTTTTATCTGGTTAAATCAAGGGCAAATAAATCAATCAATCTGAAGCGCACAAACTCGTGTCTCAGACAGCATGCAAATATTGAATCCTCTTTCAAGTCTTGCGCTTGAATTATCCTAGCAGACATAGTTGATTAAGTAGAGGCATGTGTATCAGTATGTACTAGATCTGTGCTTTATATCTTAAAGTGACAGTGGGCTAATATTCCTACTGTCTGTGGTTTTAATGTTAATCAAACAACAAAAGACAAGGAAAACACTCACTGCTCTAGATTGAATAGCTTTTGTAACTTTAATAAAGATTAATCTTTAATTTATACAGTCAAATATGCAATGTTATTTTACAATTTCTGTACCTGAAAACTAATGTTAGACCTACCTGAAACCTGAAAAGCAGTTTATTTTATTTGTATCTTTGCTCTATTGTATTTATTTGTGCTGTTTCTTGTAGTTAGATTATTTGTTCTTATTTTCTTTATTTTTATTTGACAGTAGTCCTTTTTTCCCTGAACATAGCACATACCGAATCGTACCGAAACCTCAACCCTAAAACCGTGATATAACAACGGTTAAACTCATGGTTTGGTTTATGTGTATCATAACAACCCTATTTAAAACACATTATAATAGTTTATTTATTAGAAACAATGAGCTGCAAATATCTGTTATCAATCAGATCATTCACGACACCCCCCACCCACCCCAATCCACAAGCAATCCTGAACAATACAATTAAAAACAATTATAATCAGAACACGAATAAAACCTGTAGCTTTACCTGTTGTTTGAAACAGAGTCCTTAGGCGGCACTCGTGCCAGACCACTGACCCCTGCAGTGCGTGAGGGCTCTGAGTTGGCGCTGTTTGTCTGAGTCCCCAGCTTGCCCCAGGTCTTGGGATTCAAACTGGCCAGGAAAGAGGACTTGGGGGATTGTGTGGTTGTCGGACTCTTAGCTGTGGAGGAGATATTATAATGACCAGATTAAAGTTCATGTGTAATGATGAATACGTATTGTGTACTGAACATCATTCACAACACTCAAAATAAAACATGATGCCAAAAATTTGCTAAACTCACAAGGCACTTTAAACTATGAATGTCATTGCATTAAAGCTACACTACGAAACTTTTGGCCATCTAGCAGTTGAGCATAAAACTTCAAGTTACTTGCAGCGAAACATTGTTTTGGTAATTATGCGAGTTGTCTTCGACTCTACTATTCTGCACAGATAAATCTGATGGCTTGAGATGCACCAACCGCTGTACCAACGGTTACAGATAATCGCCCAATCAGTGTTAATGTCACTATCAACATCAAAACTCTCCAAATAAGGAAAGATGGATATCCGAAAAACGTCTTAACATGTAAGTAGCTTGTATACCGCGTTTCGACTAGCTGAAATTAATTGTTTTTAAAATAATGTTACAAAAGTTGGTAACATTGACATTAGACAATGATTGATAATCATTCAGGCCAACCTGACCGGTGTAAAGTAGTCAGAGTATAAACGCTTATTACAGGCTTACCGTAGTGATTCAGGATAAGACAAAAACATGATTTGAAAAAAGGCATTCATGATGTACTCGCTCATTATATAAATTTTGTAAATTCTGAACACAAAAAAGTTACGGACTGCAGCTTTAACAGTCGTTTTTATGAATGTTTTGAAGCATCAGATGTAATCAATACACTCGTTATTTGAAGCGACTTTCAAAAGGTGATTTACTCTATTCTGGTTGCTACCATAGACATTAGTGTTTATACTCTAACTATAAACTTATCTATAAACTTCTGTGATCATTTGAATATTTGTAACAGAAATATCGATACTGTGTGGTTGAAAAGACGAAGTAAAGCTGTTTCATATATATTGACAACTGCTCTTTATGGGTCAGCGACAGCGCAAACAGATTTGAATGTTCCGATGTGAAGTTTTTGTTATTTAGGAATAAGATTGCGGGGATGTTTGAATCGAGATCGAGATCTTTCAAAGATTAATCGTGCAGCTCTACTGTCTTTATACTCTCTCTGCGTTGATATCTGATGCAAAACGTATACGAGTAGCGAGAGGGCTTTTCAGTGCATTCATTACTATTTTAATATTCAGGTGAGACATCGCTATTAAAGGATAAGCTCCCAGCACTTCGCCCACACATCGCACCAAAACAGTTTTCGGAAACGAAACCTTAAGAATTTCGCACGGTTCCGGTATTTTTCAAAAACACTGACGGTTCTGGATAAGAACTGATTCTCGGTTCCCAACTCTAGTAACTGGTTTAGAAATTAGCAACACAGACATTGTTTTATTGCAAATGTGATGCTATGCTAACTATGTTGATTCATGTTTTATTACATGTACTGTTGTAATGCCTTTTTGCTTGCAAACTCTTTTCAGTACAAGGTTTAGATGCTGTGGCTTCAAGCTACTTCCACTGCTTACAGTAGTTGCCTGACCTTCTTTCGTTTATTTAGGGATATAAAGTAACACATGGACGAATGATGAATGTATGCAGTTTCCCGGGAAATCTGTCCCGACAACTCCTAAATATAAACTATAATAGGCTTATCATAGTAATTTAGGGTAAGGCAAAAAACATGGTTTGGAAGATGGCTTTATGATGTACTTATATAAATTGTTCATTTTGATCAAACAAAAATAAAAAGTTACAAAGGGCCTATATACACTTGGTCACTTCATGTGTTTTCTCTGATTAGATAGCTATGCGATAGTGAAAATACCACGCTTTCAAGACCGTTTTATACGGTGGCCGAGAAGGGTCACAACACAAACAAACGCCACAACAACTACATATGCAGAAAACCCCTCTAAATTCAGAAAACACATGCAAACGCCGCCACAACAACTACATATTCAGAAAACACCTCCAAATTCAGAAAACAAATACAAACGCCACAACAACTACATATTCAGAAAACAACTTCATCGATTTCACATCACGTATGCTGCAAATATTCACAGCACGAGCAAATAGGGAAACGAACTGCAAACTGCAAAGAGTAGACACAACGGAAATGTTTCCAGGGGGACCATAATCAGTGACGGCTACAAGAGGTAAGTGTTTCTCTTTTATTATGACAGAATTGTCGATGTGCTCTGATACCGAAGTGGTTTTGTGTGTTTTCAACATATTAAGTTATTGTCCCCATAACGTATTAGTCCATGCAGATAATTGTTAAACGTTCTGCCAACATTGTTAGCTGGAAACTAGCTGGCTAGCTCGCTTCTGGTCACTAAATAGATGCATTACTGGCGTTTGTACATTGTTGTCCTGATATCTGAACTATTTATTTATTTTTCAGATTGAAATGTTCTGTCCGTTTTGTGCTGCAAACCACTTCGGTATCAGAGCACATCGACAAGTCTGTCATAATAAAAGAGAAACACCAGAGAATGTCTAATAAGGCCGTAGACGGGCTCTGGAAACACTTAATGTTACCTCTTGTAGCCGTCACTGATTATGGCCCGCCTGGAAACATTTCCGTTGTGTCTACTCTTTGCAGTTCGTTTCCCTTTTTGCTCGTGCTGTGAATATTTGCAGCGTACGTGATGTGAAATCGACGAAGTTGTTTTCTGAATATGTAGTTGTTGTGGCATTTGTATGTGTTTTTTGAATATGTAGTTATTGTGGCGTTTGTATGTGTTTTCTGAATTTGGAGGTGTTTTCTGAATATGTAGTTGTTGTGGCAGCGTTTGCATGTGTTTTCTGAATTTGGAGGTGTTTTCTGAATATGTAGTTGTTGTGGCGTTTATTTGTGTTGTGACCCTTCTCGGCCACCGTAGTTTTAAGTCCAATCACTCAAACCACTTCAGGAGGTAGTTTGAGATGCATTCCAAACGAAAATGGATAAGAGTTCATGCACTTGGTTGTTGAAGCCACATTTTACTTCTACCAAAATCTTTACACAAATATTACACAAGCCAGTTTTACATCTCCCAAAATGGTGAAAAATAAAAAATGTGAGAGCATGTTATACCGGCTCCCGGGAGCCAGATGCAACATGCATCACAGATATAGTGTAGCTTTAAATAAAACGTATGCCCCGGTTTCAAAGACAAGGCTTAAAGGAGAAGTTCACTTTTAAAATGAAAATTCTGTCATCATATACTCACCCTCATGTTGTTTCAAACCTGTATGAATTTCTTTCTTCTGCTGAACAGGAAGGAAGATATTTAGAAGAATGTCAGTAACCAGACAGTTTTTGGGTCCCATTGACTTCCATGGTATATTTTTTTCCTACTATGGAAGTCAATAGGACCCAAAAACTGTCTGGTTACTGACATTCTTCTAAATATCTTCCTTTCTGTTCAGCAGAAGAAAGAAATTCATACAGGTTTGAAACAACATGAGGGTGAGTATATGATGACAGAATTTTCATTTTAAAAGTGAACTTCTCCTTTAAGTCCCAGAATAAAATGCATGTTTGTGCTGCTTAATTGAAAGCAACTTGCACTGACATATCTTAAAATGTCAGTGCCATTGTTTTGACTCAAGATGCACACCAGTAATGTTTTTTTCTAAGGCACGAAAAAAAGAAAAAAAGCTATTTAAATGTCCTAATTGAGTAAGGTTTAATTCTGGCTTAATCTAAGCAATGTCTGTGAAACCAGGCCCAAGTGTCCAAGTAAATTTTGGGGCCAATGTTTTAACACAAGGAGTGCTACTTACCCTGATTATCCACTTTGTCATCGTCTCTGGGTGGGGAGTACTTTGGACGCCTCGGTCCTCTTTTAGGAAGGCGTTTTCTTTTCAGAACATCACTCAACCTACTAGAGAAAAGAGGGATTTGTTTTTAAGCTTTAAATGGCAAGACATGTATCACCAGGCCTGCAAACTCTAGATCAGTAAGGGTGCATGTCAAAGTGGCTCTATACCCTTGCGGACTGAGGTCCAGCGAGTCGTCCATGCTGTGCTGGAAACTGGGGGAGCCCAAGTCGGGTGTGACGTTAGAGGCAGCTGTAGTGGTTGCCGTGGTGATGGTGGTGGTGCAAAGACTAGCTGTGCCGCTGGTGCACGCTTTTGGAGGGCTGGTGAGGAACACCTCGGATTCAGCTAGGTTCTTTACCTGGTGCATCACACCTGAACAGAACAAGAGCAACAAAACACCAGTGTTGACAGTAATGTATTACTGTAATGAAATATTTTTTTCCCAGTGATAAACATTGGAAACAACTTTTTTGTAATCCTGTCATAGCTAGCTACTTCATTCTGTGGAGTAACTTCTATAGAACTTTGGTGTAAACTGTATTAAATTAACAAAAAAATTCAGTACCTTCGCGCCTGAAATAAACACTGAATACATCTGGTAGCTTCTGCATGAGGATTTCAGCCATTTGCAGAGAGCCCACTACAATCTTCAGGTCCTGACTCGACAGCATGGAAGCTATATGACTACAGACACAAGACAAACATTTGCACATATTAGTTCAGAATTAGTCAACCTTCAAACCAAACAAGCACTCTTACAAGCTTCATAAGTTTCATAATTCAAACTGATTTCATCAGTTCTCAGTTAATTTCTCATCAGTTCTTGCGTTCCTTGGGAATCAAACCCATGACCTTGGCGTTGCAAGCGGCAACGCTCTACTGTTTGTAGCTCAAACAGTAGAGCGTTGCCGCTTGCAACGCCAAGGTCATTTTGGTCCAATTCTCAGACGTGGCACTTCAGTCACTAACTGACCTAGACACCGCATGGTTGCGCAGTACATCTTTAAGCAGGTCTGCATCTGCGAAGTAGATGATCCGGAGGATGGCTCTAAGGCACTTGTGTCTGACGGCAGGCCCGGCTGAGGAGCTGTACACCTCATAAAGGACCCCAAACAGAGTCTTTATGAAGCACTTGGCCAGCTCGGGGTCCTCTTTCATCAGTTGAGCGCGTGCGTCCTCTCGCCGCACCTCCAAGTGCCCTCCTGTGAAGACAGACACTGTTTTACAACATTTCACACTAAATATATCTCACATAATTTAGTAATGAGTTACATTTATGGAAGCAAAGTTTGATTCCATGCTTATCTACAACTCCATTTTAAGTGTGCTTTCGGTTTACCACTGGTCATAATTATTTTACATCAACGGTCGACCAACCAAAAGCCAGTCCGGACTTTGCATGGAGTTTGTTGTGATGTGACTATGCTTTGCACAGGAGAAGTGAATTTAAAACACGGCAGAGAAAAGTCACGGTATGCATCAAGTATGCGTTATTACATAGTCATTTAATCATTTAAGAGGTTAGAGAATAAAATTAGCTGTTTTAACACGTTTCATATTTTAAAAAAATGGACATATCTTTCATCTTAATTTGCCTTTTTTGTATAAGACATCACTTATGCTTTGTGCAGTTCAAGTATGTTTTTGGGGTTGAGGGTGATCTATCAGTTACAATAAACATGAGCGCATGTTAATGTGGAAAAATGCTAACATGTTAATGTGGAAAAATGCTAACTGGGTTTTTGCTTTTGCATTCATGTGAGAGATCTACAATGCAAATTGAAAATTACATTTAAAAAGTTGATTTTATTTTGTCAATTTTTTTCTCTCTCCATTTCTTGTACATTATTCATAATAAAACTAATAAAAGCATCAGTGTCAGTAGTATTAGACATGTATTTAATGTAATGACAAAAGATTCTCATGGTTAAGTCTTGTTAATTTTCTAATAATGTTAATCACTATTTTACATTAAGTGGAACGTTTTGGTTCATATTGATTTTATTAAAACTATCAGCTATTAATCCGTTTTCAGACATATTTTCCTGTTTTAGTTATTGGTATCGGAAAAAAACTGTCAACAACCTCTATTTCAAGTGTGCCGCAAATGCGGTTAAACAATCTGGAACATTGAATTAAGTGTGAGTGCGGCATGTGTACCTGTGTTGGGGTTGGCCAGAGGGTTGGGTTTCCTCTGAATGGCACGGGCAGTGCCAGTGTCTTCATTTATCTGCTGCATAGAGTTGAAGTCAATGGTGTAGACACGGCCGAGTGTCGACAGACTTATTTCATCTTCTCCATTCTGGTGTGCAGTCTGAAAAAGATCAATCACATGGTGATTCAGAATCATTAACTGGTCTTCTGAAACCCACGTCTACCCATGAAACTACATCTGCACTGAATGTTGTTAGCTGAACATACCTCAATGATACGGCTGTCAATGCGGTTGTACGGGTGCCACAGGCCTCTGTCATCTCTCCACTGCCAGATGGCGCCCTCTGTAGTCTGGGCACTCCCTTTCTTCAGCATTGCATCGACCGCAAAGATGCCCTCTCTGGGCAGACATGGCATCAGCTCACTACAGCAGAGAGATAAAACAGGGTGATCAAACACACTCAATACTCTGCTGAATTGCTAGCAAAGATGACAATTTTAATTTTGGGGTTAGTCTTTTTTACTCCGAGCATGTCAATCAGATGCCACTGGCAGAGCCACACAGATCGAGGAGAGGTTTATGAAAACAGGACATACCAAATAAGTGAGGTGAGTTCATAAAGCTCCTGGGGGCTTCTGGGAACAAGGTCAATCTGTTCTTGACAGCTCCCATTGGATGCTCCACAGAGCAGGAAACGCAGGGTCTCTGCTATATCTATGAACAAGCAAAACACACAGTCATTCAATGTACATTTACATGTGTTCGTAAAACAGGCCACATGCCTTCCCATCCAGTGTTGAACTTGGTGGAGAAAAAAAACTGCTCTGAAGTACCACATTCTTTCCTGTGTTGGTGTTCTTGTCTTTTTGGTAACAGGCAGCAGGGCAGGACATGTGTGTGTGTGTGTGAGAGTGACTTACTCTGTTTCATGAGCTGCACAGCCAGGCATGGGCAATTGGAGCACATGAGAGAGAACATGCGCACTACCATGATGAACATGCCAGAGCTGAGCACGGGTGGAGTGAGAACCAGCAGCTGCTGGATGTTGGTCAGCAGGTCCCGTGACGCCACCTGCTGTAACAGGTTCTGGGACAGTGACACAGGGGAGTGGTTAATGGAGTCATCATGAATGCACAAATATATTTATCAATTTAAGTGACGGTCAATTCACAAATAAGTCATATTGACTTTGCTTAGTTTGAAGCGATTCACAAACATTTCTAAATCATGACAATTCAATGTATCAAAAATATTTTGATCACTTTTTGCCAGCATGGTCTAGAGCTGCTGTCTGCAAAATTTTGTGGAGATCCGATGAACAGTCTAGTACTTGGAAAAAAAAATGTTCCAGACAATTGAAAACAGCGGGACAAAATTCACAGATGGATATGAAATCGAAGATACATTTTGTAGTACTTGAATAAAGGATTTAAAGTATTCTATACAAGGGAATGTGTTTTTCTAATTAAATAAAAAACCCACAAGCTGCTCATTTATATGAAACATTTCAACAATCAATTTCATTCTTACAACTTAAAAAAAAAAAACATATTAAAATTGTACAGACAGGTTTTTTTTAGGTTTATAATATTTGCTGTGCTTGTGTGCGAGTAATGATCTTACCTCCTCATGCTGAAAGTTGTCCACCAGCCTGGCAAAACAGAGACAAGTGCTTTCGACAGATTTTTTATCCTGTAAAACAAAAGTCATAATAAAAATGCTGATTCATCTGAGGTAGCCAGAGCTGAATTGTTACACCCAAAATCTGCCAACAGAGTGTCAACCAGGTGTGAATCACACCAGTGACACCATGGCAAACATAACGCTTACGTCCTTGCGAGTGTTTATGTTTGTGTTACAGATCCAGACATGATGTCTGTTCATCTACTGTTATAAATATGAATGAGGTGTCTTTCAGCTCATCACCTGGTGTGTGAGTCTCTGAGTGAGCAGGGGCAGAGAGTCAGCGACAAAGTGAAACTCGTCCGGCGTGATGCTCTGGCAGCAGTTAGCAGCGATGGCTAATGCGTTCCTCTGAGCATTGATGCTGAAGAACTCCAAGTAAAGCAAACAGTCAGCCAAACCTCCCTATAAAGAGACATTTCCAAAAAACAGCACAGCCTCAGTCATTTTCCATAGTAAAATAAGATGGGGTCAATAGAACAGATTTAACATTCAAAGCCATTATAAAACAGACAATGGCTTATATAAAGGCTAATTAGATCAACTGGCTGAAGTGTTTTTTTGTGTTACATGATTTATCATAGGCTATTTATCATATTAACACACTCTCTACATTATGAATACTGGTAAAACAAGAAACTTCTCTCAAATTAAAACAGTGAAATTCCTAATAGTAATTCCAAATTACACTAATGTTTTCCTATTCAAACAACAGCAAAAAAGACTTTGCATTCACACAGAGGTTGTGTAAGTGCATTTATTCAGGAACCACAATCCAAACAATATAGTCGAGATCCATGTTTGGATTTATTACAGTTCATCACTAAAAAGATTTGATCGCAGCAAACAGCGCCCCGAGAAGAAACACGGACTGGCTGTATGACACTTTCATTTGAGCAAAATATCTTAATGGAAATCGCTAAACTCATGCTTACATTTGTTGGTGTTTTCAGTGCTTCTTCCACAGTGTAGAGACCGCGTGTGCGCATAGTTGCCAGATTGCAAAGATTAAGTAAAACACAAGGCAGAAAATGCATCCTTTTAAGAGAAAAGCTCTGTCTGGGGGATTTAAAATCTTGACATCTGGCAACCGCAAGCACAAAAGCTTGTAGACTTGTTAAAAACAGTCTGTAATCTTTTGTCGTCTCTTTTTTTAAACTAAAATGAAGAGAATTTGGTAAAGTTTTTATTTTTTAACAACATTTTACCCCAATATTCCAAGTTGATATAGTCAAGAGTTATCATTTAATGACGCTGGTCTCGTTTCGTCATTGTTTTGTCTTAAGGCCCTTGCACACTGAGTCCGAAATTCGCGTCCGAAATTTTCACACGTTAAAAAATAAATACGACCTCACGTTATGTCAATCACACTTGTACACTGCCTCCGAAACTTTTGTCCGTCAAAAAAAAAATCTAATCGGGTTCGATTTTCTGCGTTTTTCGCATCCGTAACAAGGGTTTGAATGGTGTTTTGACAGTTTAGAGCCACAGAATGACGGATACGAAAAAACGCATGCGAAAATTTCGGATTCAGTGTGCAAGGACCTTTAGTCATGGAAAAAAGGTCATTGACTAACATTTTGCGTCATATATTTTGTTAACGAAATTAACACTAGGTTGAAACAGCATTTAAGTAAGAAGAAACCATCAGTACTCACAGCCTGTAAGATGGCTTTGCTGTGCCTCCGTGACAACATCTCCAGGGCGGTCAAGGCTTGCTCTGCCACATCAATAAACTGAATTACCTGAAGCTGTAAACACAAGGGGAAAAATTATTTGAGACAACAAGCACAAAAGATGCCACTTCTAAACATAACCTTTTCATGACTGTCTAACTTATTCACATGTGAAATGTCCCACTCCAATCAAATCAGTGAACACAATAGGTGTTGCTCTGATATGTGAACATGCACATAGTTGTGATGCCAAAAAATTTGAGGGAGGCAAAACGATGTTACATGTGTATACATTTATACTGTTTTTTGTTTTGTTTTTTTAAAATAAGTTTTTCCTTTATATAACCCCTTTAATTATGTTATCTACATAATGGGCAGCCAAGGTGCCATTTACCTTTTCCAGGAAGACTGGGATGGCGTCTACCACCACAGCCGAAGAGCGTGGCAAAGCCTCCATCATGTAGGTGAGGGCGCGAGATGCATGATTCATCTGCAGAAATGTCACACATGGTGAACAGCTATTACGTTATTCTCAAATTTTAAGTGTCAAAATTGAACAACTGAATATTGAAAATTTAATGGATGAAATGATTGTCAGGTGATAGATTCACTGCAGTTTGCCTTGATAGGCTTGCATAATGTTCTACCTCTGCGTAAACATGTACCCACTCACAGAAGTTTCTAATACTCACAATATCAAAATTATGTTCCATCTGTAACAGTGTGATCTGCAAAGAGAAGACAAGAGGGGAACAAGACATGGGTAAGAATAGAAAGGCAAGAGTGGATGCTTGACTCCCGACACAGGAGGTTGGTTATCCCTCTCAGATTATACATTTCAGAAAGCATAAATCTAAGGCCTTTTAAGACCTTTTCTAAGACCTGAACAAATAAAATGAATACCATAAGGGTGAGGCAAACATCCTAAATCATAAAATAACTAAAAACAAACAGAATAATGATTTTTTTTTTTTTTTATTTAAAGATTTTAATTTGGCAGTCTACCAATCATAAATTCAAATAGTACGGCCTAGGCCAAATGGAGTCACTTGTCAGAGATTTGTGTTTTGTCCATCATTAAAACGGTTGCATTTGAGGCAGTAAGTGCATCGCATCATGTCTTCATCAACTTACAGTTTACAAAGGTTATTGTAGCTATGTGGGCACTCAGTTGTTACAGTCGTTTAATATATTTAGCAAAAAGCTTGTGTTATAAAAGACGAGGTGTTACGCACATGCTGTATTGGCTATGACTAAACGGCAAATACCAGACTAAGACACTCTTCTCGCTCCTCAAATACATAAAACATTAGCCTTTACACACATGTTTTGATTAAAGAAAACACTGCACTTTTTCAAGGAACCAATTTTTTATTTACCCGTGCACTGCAAACGAGCAGAGACAGTCTCCAAAATGTGTGCAGCACTCCAAGTGCCTTGGCCTCGTATGATTTGTGCAAGTTCAACTATCCCACATCCAAAGAGCACCAAGATGCGAACTATATACACCAGTAGCACTTTTTGCATCTTGTACTCTATTTGAGCAGCACTTCATTTAAGATGGAGGCAGGTGGAGCTATTGTATGAGGTTTTGCCGACAGTTTGAAGATCCACTCTAGTTACGAGTTTTAGTCACAAGCTCTCAGTATAAGTTTCAATTCAAGCTCTAGTACCAAGTATAGTACAAAAAAAAAAAGGACACTTTATTAACTGGTATTTTTTCTGATCAAACCGATTTCAGAACGATAATTTTACAGAAGGAACACATGAACAGAAACGTTAAAATACTGATTCTGCTTGCAGTGAACCGATTGATTTTTTTTAAGCCCTGTTGCAAGTGAAGAAATTATTATACAAAAGTATTGGAATGTCCCTAACGTAATCTAAAGTGAATTAATATACGTCAGGGATGGGCTGGGGGAAGGCAGGGTGGGTTTCGGTTGGCATTCACCCATACCCCTAGAGGTCCACCACCAATAGACTCACACAATCCTGTGAAACTAACTTTAAGGCTTTTTAAGGACCTGCAGCGACCCAGCAAACACTATCTGGGCATTATTATTTGGCGATTTGCAGAATTTTTTCACTCCTGTCTAATTGGGTGTTCTTGGCCAGAATAAACTACAGTGTGGACCAGGCTTTAGTCAAGGGGAATTTCCTGATGCAGGTATACTCACCAGGGCAGGTACGACGCTCTTGACAGGGAATCCTCCCAGCGTCTCCTCGTTACCCATCACTAGCAGCTGGCACATCTCTATAGCAGCCTGGAGTTGCTGGGATTCGTCACCTGTAGCCTGCAGCCCCTGCAGCAGCTGCTGTGCCTTTGAGCCTGCAAGCGCAGAGGGAGACAGAAGACGGACCCCTTGAGCAGAAGAAATACTTAATCATCCCACAAAAATGTCACAAACATCAGTCAAGGTCACTCACTAGCTCCACTCCCAATGGTCCTATGAAACAGCTGAGACATACGGGGTCCAAAGGGACCAAACAGGTGAGGAGGAAGGCCCCTGGCCTCCAGCAGAGCTGTGGAGAGAGCAAAACATGAAACCTCACACACACAACTAGATGTTTGTGTTTTATTATGCTTTGATCAGTCTTGGTCAATGAAACTGCTGAGGTTTGTTAACAAAGGTTTTTATTTTTGTCGATAACGAAGATAAGAAAATTGTGCATCGTGACGATAATTAAGCGATTTTAAATAAAGCAGTTGATTAAACTACGACAAGTAAACAAACACTGCAAGATACTCACAATGCACTAACACAATTTTTTCCAAAACTTTCCTACTAAATACAATGTTGTAAATACTCCAATCACATCTATAATCTAATAATCATCTATTCAATGTTGAGATTTGTGCAAAACATAACACTGAGGACACATTTTTTTCTTATGAATGAACATAATTACTTTATCTTCGCGAACTGTATTTATAGAAAATGAATGAAATAAAAAGAGCAAACATGCCTTGCAGTCTTCCCATTTCAGAATCATCTGATTCACTCTCTCCAGAGGTGGTCATGCCAACAGCTCCAGCTACTGAGCTAGATGCTTCACAGCAGAGACAGAATGAGTATAAGAGACCGATGTAGAATAAAATATACGTTATCATGCCTGTGTTAAGGTACTGTCAGTGTGTTCTTAACATACACACAGTATCACACAATATATAATAAAATCTTAGGGGACTGCTGCTCTCTTACCTGACGCCCCTTGGGGCGTTTCCTCTGTGCGCGCGGCCGATGAATTGGCCCCATCCTGGTTGTTGTCAGAGTCGGCCATTTTCTCCTGTCGGCGAGCTTCGGCTGTCCCGCGCTTGCCCAGGCCTGAGCCTCGCCGACTAGAAAGGTGTAAAAGTACAACAGTGAAAGGCAAAGCCCAATATTCTGAATAAAATTTGTATATTAATACATACTACACTAAAACGATGCCAAACAATCAAAAATGCTTTACTTGAATAAAATGTCTGTAATCATATAGTGCAGGATTTGGCAGTGTTATAAATATAAATATATATAAATGCACAGAGAGAGTTGTAATTGAAATTATTCAACCCTCATTATTACTCAGATTTATTGGCAAAATGTATAGACTTTCAGCTGTTTCAGCTTCTGGCAGTGTTTCTGATGAGCCTTAGCCCATTCCTCATGAACAATTGCCTCCAGTTCAATATATTCTTGGGTTTATATATATAACCTAGGCTTTGTAGCAGGGAAAGACAAATCTTTACAAATATAAAGGTTTAAATACACTACATGACCAAACAGACAACTGAGAATCACACAAGTAGAAGTAAAAGGTTACTACATATACCTGATTCATAAAATAAACACTTCAAAAACTGAATTATTCATGTTTTGAGGTGTCAGTTCTGTGTTAAGTGCAGGGCTGTCCTTAGGGCGGTGCGATCGCACTGGGCCCCGCGACGAACAGACAGAGGGTGACATCACCACCACAATGCAATCACAGCGGATGCGGGAGGGGTCCGCTTACATTACCTCGCACTGGGCCCTGCCCCATGACTGGGACGGCCCTGATTCAGAGTATTTCATATCAGCTTAGAACAAGCCTCAGCAAATCAAAATCAAGGACCGGAACTATCTGTTTTATAACTGTCGTTTAACATTGTCTTTGAGTTCCCAAACATTCATAAACAAATCTCTTTAGCAAGACAATACACAACATTGCACCAGATTTCTCATGAGGATGAACTGGAAGTTCCAGTAATGTAAGTAACTGAACAGGAACACCCATCTGCAGTTACAACAAAATACAGCTGAGGGGATAGAGGGGGCTGATTAATGGTTCTAGTAAATCTAACAAGTAAATGAACAGGATTAATATGGAGGAACCAAATACTCATGTATTGTCATCTCTGTATCAGATCCAGACACAATAGTCCTTGGTCAGGGTAGTGTCACATTTAATTTTTTTGGTGGGAATGAAAAGTGTTTTCTTGTTTTTTTTTTACTGTGTTCAAGTAGCACATGCATTCTTCACCTGCATGTAAGGAAATAAAAGTCTATTTCAGCAGGTGGTAGTAGTCAATACTCACTCAAAAAGGGAAAGCAACACTACAACTGTGGATATACAAAATGTTAACAAATCAGAGCTTGATTACCATTTTGAATATGAATCATGTTGATCACGTAGGCCTACTTCATTACAGACAGCCTTGTCGTTATGAAAATATTCATAGATTGGGATGCCCAGATAAGATCATTAAAAATATTTGAACAGCCTTCTGTGAGTGCCCTCTTGACTGTCATCTGCTCACTTTCATTACTTTTGCTTTTTTATTTTGTGCTAGTTCACTAAGCTGGACAGCCAATCAGAGTGATCCATCTCACCAATTGGCTTGATTTATTAGTATGTGCATGTTCTAGTTCAGTAGACTGTTCTGGATTGAAAAGGCTGGTGGTTCAGTACCTGGTGCTGGCGCAAGAGCCCGTGGTCTTTTGACGTGTGCTCCTCCGACAGCTGGGGAGCTCTGCTGGGGGAGACTCACTACGCTTCTTAGTGGACTTCCTCAAACCTAGAGACAGAAACATACAGCATTACACTCACAATAATCAGATCGAAGGGGAAAGAGAGCGACAGTTAAAGGATAGCAAGCCGTTAATTCAGACATCCCTCCTGCATATTGATAGCGGCTCCCTGACGCCCGCAAATTATATATGAAATCCCGGAAATTGAGTGGGTGAGAGACAAGCCCCGTTTCCAACTGGTATTAAGATGCGTTTACGGCAATCTGACCACAAGTGGTCAGCCAAGACACATTACCGTTTACATACGGTACTCAATTGTGTCTTCGGTGACCACTTGCATTCTGATTTCGTCGGGGGCCTCATCTTATTTCATGACACTAGCCTACATCACTTTCAGCACACAGATACTATTGAACGAACACGTGTTGTTACGCGGCTTACGCAAATGAATATAATATAATATTAACGTAATGTGTATATGTCGATATAAATAAAATATAAAATGTCGGCATTGGAGAGTATGTAAAATGGTATCACTTAGGGCTGGGCGATAAAACGATAACGATATGTCTCGCGATAGACACGTAATCAAAATGCGTTCGATAAAACGTTCGATAATAATTTTTTCTTCGTCGGAAGAAACCAGAGGTTGCAAAGCAAGTTTGGTTGCATGAACAAAGGCACTTACTCTCTGGTAACCTAGCAACGTAGGAAGTGACACGCTAACAGCCAGTCTGGTGTTGGATTCTTCAGTAACAGAACCGGCGTGGAGTGATAAGTGGAAAATGAGTGCCGCAGCGAGCGAGGAAATTGTTGATAAAACAGGACATTTTTGGGATTTTAGAAATCTGACCGTAGTCAGACCAATGTCGTCTGCAAATTATGCAAGACCGTCGTCGGTTTCTCTGTGTATATTTAACATTTTGCACTATTGTTTTACACTTTATTAAGCATTTCTTACGTATTCTTTCATTTTGCACCTAATGTTAAGAGATAATTATTAAGTGTTCATTGTGATTTTAGACTTATGTTTACATTTTAATTATTTGAGTGTTTTCCATGGTTGTGTTGACATTTCTGCCTTTATAACTGAGGGGATTATAATCAGAGGAAGGTTAAGTTTAAAATAAAAATGTTTAAAATGTAATATATTTTTCTCCTGGTCCTTATTTTAAATAGGTCATAAAAAAATATCAATAATTATCAATATCGCCCGATATGAAACACTTATATCGTGATACAGTTTTCAGCCATATTGCCCAGCCCTAGTATCATTCGCCGCTACCTCCTAGAAATTAGTTTTTGCAGGGTGGGATGTCTGTAAATTAAAAGCCAGTCACTGAGAGAAGATCACAGGAGAACATTGCTTTTAATCATACAGAGAACAGTACTCCATTCCTCAGCAGGCTGCAATGATAAATCAAAGAATGGAATTAATCCTTTATTTACTCCAGAAGATGCTGTATATAACACAGTTTGTGTCCAATTATCATTACTTTAAATCTGCACACATTTAAACACATCCCAACTTCTGACATGCATGTCTTTTTTGATGTAATAATTGGGAAAAAAACGGCAATTATGCTATCAGTAGCTCCAGTGAAATCACTGGTGGCTTTCTCCAGTTCTGAACGTGGCAAGTGCGCATGAGCTGAAGCGTTGTTTGAAATACATGTAATGTAGGGCTGGGTAAAAATATTTCTCATTTTGCTGTACCAATTCTTAAGAAAATCCAGAGAACCGATCTTTCAGAAAGCCCTTATGGACACTGTTCAGTGCAGCTGTGTGAACACAAATAAACCGCAGTAGACGTGACTGAATAGGAGTGCATGTTTTTATTCCATTCAAAAGTTAACAATTGATTATTTTGCACTCCTGACATAAATTAAGAAATTACTGTCATGGATCTGAGTTTAATCATAAACAGAGGTCAAATATCAAAGCTGTAGTCTTAAAGGAACACAGCAACTTTTTGGGACTTATAGTTTGGGACCTATAGTTCCCAGTATGTATACGGTTAGAAGATGGCTGTATCTCATGTGACCTTGTTATTTGTACACGCTGTGACTATACAAATCACAACATGTAAATAGGAAAATGTTGGCGTTATTTTGTCATTTATTGGGAACAGTATGCTAGCTGGAGCCGTTTACCTCCAGTCTTTGTGCTAAGCTAGGCTAGCGGTGGGTGCGTCAGACAGAGTTACGAGATGAAAAGGGTATGTATGGACTTACCTAACTCTGGGGGATACGGTGAATAAGTTAAAGTCCCAAAAAGTCAGCGTGTTCCTTTAAATCTTTCTAATGATACACAGTTTGTCCAAATCAAGTAAGAGTGTGATGTTTTAACGTGCAGTGAATGTTGAACAAAAATAATCTGGGGCCGCCGATGTGGTGCAGGTTAAGGAGTTAATGTGCCGTGACAGATCTCTGTAGCACCTCAGATCAAGCGAAGCAGTTCTGCAAAGTGCATGCGAACAGATCATCTCTTGGCGAGTAGCGTCAGAAGCAGTGGAGTAAAGACTTTCCACAGAAACCAGCACATTCTGCACATCATCTCATTAGCACTGTGTGTAAAATGAGTCACATCGTACCATCTACACTTAACGATAACGTAAGCTCCTCATCAGCCACAGTCATATGGCTCTCTTTCTGATTAAGCCAGAAACATGTGTGTTGCCTATGCAAGTAGCATCTTAAGGCATAATCCTAAAATAACTTCGTTTGACCAAATTTTAAATGTCTATTTACACAGACAAATGTCAGTGACAAACATTTTAATTTGAATGAGGGTCTGTTCAGAACGACACAAACATTATTGTGCTGTCAATGCAACAGATTTGTGTTCTTTTTTCTTTCTTTTTTGTGTTCTAATTAGGTCTGGGTTAAAAAAAATTAGATCTCAATTTTAATTGATTCACATTTTGAAGAACCGATACTGATTCTTAAAGGGGTCATATGATGCGATTGTTTTCCTTTTGTTTTGTGTGTGTTATGTAGCTGTTTGTGCATGTATAAGATCTGCAGAGTTACAAAGCTCAAAATGACAAACCTAAAGAGATATTCTTTATAAAAGTTAAGGCTCAGCCACGCCTTATCAGTTTCATAACGCCCAAAGTATACGCAAAGAAACAAGGCGTGACATTTATTCTCTCTGTATTATTGTTGCCGCCATATCGTGGAGATGCTGTGGTTTTCGTTGCGAAAGTCAAAATACTTTGATTGGCCTTTCAAAAGAGGACACAATTAGAAAAGTGATCAAGCTTTATTTACGACACTGTTCCAGAACAGTCCAACTAAAATCTTTGGCGGTGTGCTGCGCATTTTTCGGAGGACTGTTTCTAGAAACTGGGAGTGTACCATCCCCGTACCATCGCCAGTACAAGGCCGGCTGTGCACAAAAGCTGATTCTAGAAAGTGGGCCAATTCCATCTTTGCATGTACATTCTGGTGCTTCTGACTGACAGACACAGCCTGTAAGTATGTTTTCATATTTTAAGAATTTGCTACTGACTATTCAAACGCGAGTTTTGAGCAGTATAGAGTAGGCCTTGCTTGTCGTTTCTACGATCACAAATGCAGACATAGTTTTACATTTACATAGTGTTCTCATGCCTGTTGCACAACACGTAAAAATACAGAATAAGTCATTATAATCAGTAACCATGTCCCCAATGAAATAAAACCTTACCAATCTGATACGATCTGGTCCAGTCGCGCTGGCAAATTTGATCGATCAGCTTGGTCATTTGCATTTTCCAGATCAGATTCGGGCTCGTGTTGATAAGGTTACCGACATTATCACCTGTCATTATTGCTTTGGAAGCTGATGTTCCAAATATGGTAAGGGGGAGTGACATTTGTCACACGCTTAAGGATTTTGGGCCAATCACAATGCACTGGATCGCTGGCCAATCAGAGCACAATGTGCTTTTCAGAAAGGTGGGGCACAGAGGTGCAACAATGTACAGTATGTGTAAAATAATGACTTTTTTTTTACCTAAAACCACATTAACACATTGCATTAAACCAAATACACAAAATGTTCTTTTAGAACCATCATATGACCCCTTTAAATCCCAAGAATCGATCTTTCAGTCTATTCTGGGAAACCAAACAATAAATTCCGTTTTGGCACTCTTAAATGTTCCGTTCAAGCAAAGCAGCAGTGCAGACTCAAAGTGCATGTGAACTGATCATTTCTTCTGCTTTACTACTTTATTTTAGCACAAAATAAACATGAATGAACTTCAGAAGGTACAGGGCTCCATACTAACATTTGAGAGCAGTGCCACTAAGGTGCCACTAAGTTTGACAGAACGGATTTGGTAGCTATGGGGAAAAATTTATCAAGTTAATTTAATCATAAAATCACTATTCTTTTGCACTAATAAGTGCAGTTACTAACAATATTACATGTTTGTTTATTGGAAATGTAAGAGTAAAGCTTCAAGTGAATTAACTGAGCTTGAATAAATATGCAGATAAAATTAACAACAGTAGCATGCAACCAAATTTTTATAGGGAATTTTTTTATATTTTACTCTTATTAAAACTTGAACTGACTGACAGCTTCAGTGATTATAAAAGGAGCGTTTTGCACTTGTTTTCAATGTAATTCAGTCACAATTTGAAGAAAAGTTTGTTTTTCTTGAGACTTTGTGACTTCCTACTTTTCCCATATATTGAAAATGGTGAAAATGGCTAATAAGTCTAATGAATTTTAATTTATTGAAAGGCTAGCCCTTTCAGATTTAACATCTCATTTGAGAGGGGGTCCCTCATGCCCGCAAAATTGCGGAAAATTGCAGTGGGCTTATATATTAAAAATATGAAACTCGCTTTGTGAAGAGCGATCGCCCATGCAGCAGTGTGCGTGCAAGTGGTTAAATAGTGTGTGGTGGGCGTTCTGGCGCAATATGGCTGCCGTCGCATCATCCAGGTGGATGCTGCACATTGGTGGTGGTTGAGGAGATTCCCCCCTTCCATGTAAAAGCGCTTTGAGTACCTAGAAAAGTGCTATATAAAATTATTAATTAATTAATTATTAAATATACTTGCATCTCAAAATGCTTCATTGACGCAAAATTAATGTAAACACGGTCAGTTAGTTCTTAAGGAATTTAACAGACAGGAAAAAAGCATTATATTTCAAAAGAGATCAGTGCATTATTTTGAATATAGCCAATTAAATCTCCCTCTAACTGATGTCAACAGTTATAATAAAACTGAGAAACTAGTTAAGCTGAGACAGAGAAAAATCACACAGCTCTTGAATGGAAAACGTTCAGATCCTTTTAAAAACTGAAAGCAATATTTGTTTATTGCTTGTAATGTTTCTTTGTTCCTCTTTATTATTGAACTACTACTTGCTTTTGTTTTGAAGCTATATTAGTTTATATATTTAAAATTCTTAACATTCAATCGTTTTAATTCGTTTTTAAACAAACATTTCAACAAGTCGGCTGCCTATTGCCTTGGACGCAGTGCAAAATTACACAGGCAGCATTGAAGCACACTGACAAAAGACAGTATCTTTTATTTGACAGACAATCTATTGTTTGCACAGCATATATCTTAAGTGTGTAAAATATTAAGTGTGTAAAATATTAACACTGAACCAAACAACGTGAAAGTATGAATCTGTTTGGCCAGATGGCCAGATCTGGTGAACACCACAAAATTTAGTCTGACAACATTATATTTTTTAGTTTTATTTTTAGTTCAAATAAATCAAAATCAAAGTGAAATCAAGCCATTTCACTATGTGCGAGAAACCTGTGATCATTTAACTGTACATCTGTTGAATTCTATATTAATATGCACTATCGTTGCTTAGCAACCATTAACAACCAAGAGTTATACAAGACCCGAGTGGCACAATGCATCAAAACTAAACTGTTTGAAGCGGTTTCAATTTCAAAAGCTCATCTGATACACAAGTATATGTACCGTCATAACACTCAGCCTGCTGGATATAGAAAGAAAGTGAAGGAAAAATGAAAGACAAAACCTTTAAAAGACCTCTGACAGTGCTTTCCCTGTAAAGTCAGATGAACCCTAACACTGAGGGTCTATTCTGGGCAAAGTTCTGCCCCCTGCCCTTTGGCAGCATGCCCTCCCGTGACTCTTCATGTCTTTCCATAATCAACCCAGCCTGACCTGTCTACACAGGATGACCTCTTACTCAAGATAAACATCTCCAACGAGCCTTCACAGAACACTTTACAGCAACCATTAGTGGAAAAATCAGGGACAAGACAAACATCTAACCGATACGTGATCCTAAACATCCAACCAATAGCACAAGCCTAGATATTATCCATGCATGCCAGCGTGCTGACCCACCTCTGGGCATTATGATATTTCAAAGCTCTGCTAGGCTCATCCGCACAGAAAATAACTACTATACCAAAAGCCCTTCCTACCTCAGCATACATCCAGCCGCGACTCTTGTCCATACAATACTGTAAGGCAGCAGGAGGCTGGTATTTTTAGCCCAGGACACTGGCACTGAACTGGACTGAAATCTGAGCCAGCTCCCCCTGCCATGACCAAAGCTTCATCCGCTATTACTGGGGCAAGAAATGATCACCATCACAACGATCACGCCATTACTGAAGACATTGATTTGTGAAGGCTGGGTTGCTCAGGATATTAGCCCTCAGGTCAAGGATCAGATGAAATTACAGTAGAAATACCAGCAATTTACCATGCCTGTGAGGTTGAATCTAACGAAAACGGTTAAGAACACACAAGTTATATTTCACCCCAAAATCTAAAGAAAAGAAAAAAAAAAAATTTAGAAAAAATTGACAAAATGATCATTTGGTTTCCACTACAAATTTGGTGGGAAGATATGCTAAATTTTTTGGTCTGAAACATTAATTTATCTCTCTATTTTCCTTTTGATTTTGGGCTGAAATATGACCCAGATTCAGAAAGGAATAAAACAAAAGTACTTGAGAATCATATTTAACCTCAAAACATAAACCAAGTATGTTTTGCGTGTTTGACTTCGATATTGCCTAGAGTAAATAGAATGTGTATGTGTGCTTGTTGGTGGGTCTATGGGAAAGACTAATGACCTCATAGTGTGAGTGCTTAACAGGATCGAAAGCAGTGTAATTAGCATAATGTGTAATTATCCTCCATATTCTTGGTTGAATTATTCTCATGTCACTCTACATGTCTGTCAACACCTACAGTGTCCATTGCAGAAGACCTAGATCAGATCTGTCATGGAAAAGCTTGTGTCATTGCCTCTTCCAGCAGGTGTCTGAATACTGAAGTCCACTTCTAGCACCATTGCAGCTGGTGTTCTACATGTGCAGCACTGATGAAACTGAAGCCTAGATGTAGAATGTAGGCTGTTCAAGACTGTGCACACACTGACATCTAGATAAGAGCCCAGCCCTGATTTTACAGCTACACAAACGCTCAATACACCACCTGATTCAATTAGTGTTGTCAGAAGTCCTGGCACTGATACTGATTTTTAAAAAAAATTAATACCAGCTTTTCTGCAGGACCAATAGTAATAGTAAGCTCAATTCGGCATGCATATAAGCGGCTGCTTTCAAATGCTCCTGTGCATATAATTATGCATGCTCTGTGAAAATGTGTTTTTTAAAGTGTAGAGCATTGTAGTCATTCAAAACTGCTTTTATTGACAAAGCAATGGACGTGACAAAAAAATCTGACAATGTAAACGCAAACTAACAGAGTTGCCACTTGTTTTATGTAATGTGTTCCTTTGTTCAATTTCTTACTAAATGTTTACTTACCTATTTTAAAGCAATGATTGTTTATTTAATTGAAAATATGCTGTTTTAAAGGTCCCATGACATGCTACTTTTTGTAGGCTTTAATATAGGCCTTAGTGGTCCCTAGTACTGTATCTGAAATCTCTTTCCAAAAATTCAGCCTCGGTGCAGAATTATAGCCACTACAAGCCAGTCCCAGAATGAACTTCCTTCAGACGGGCCGTTTCGGTGTCTGTAGCTTTAAATGCTAATGAGGAGGAGAAAGGCGGCGCAAGGTGGAGGGTGGGTGTGGCCTTGACCATCTTGCGCAACGGTACCGGTCCGTGCATGTTTACGTTGGATATATTGCAATGGCACGAAGACACGCAGTCATTCAAGCATTTCAGTTTGACCCAGAATCTGATCCAGATGGAGAAGCAACGGATGAAGAAGTTGCAACTGAGCGGCTCCAGCAGGACGTTTCCTGGTTAGTGGTTAGTTTAAAATATGTCTGGATACGGTACTTTATTCGGATGGTTTAGTTATTATCATGTAGCTAACGCTAACCTACTGTTGCCTTTTCATGAGAGATCTGTAACGTCTGTAATTTATCTTATTACAATTACATCAAGCTCTGCGATCTTGAAATGCGGATATCGTGTGCGCCATATAACGTTAACCAACAGGAACACGGTTATCCAAATAACAAAGAAGTGTACAACACTCGCGTTACAGTGTGTGTATTCACACACATACTTGATGCTGTCTACCTTTACATTAGCGCAAGTAACTGCATAGCTAATGTTACAGCCACATTCTACATGTAACAAGCTAGGTAACCATAAACAGTAAAGCAACACACTTATATATCATTAGTTGACTTAGCCTACTTGTCTGAGGTGTGTAGCTGAGCCAAAGAGAGTTGGTACTGATCCAGACTTTAGTTTCAGACGTTCAGCAAGCCCAGCTCTGTATTGACCCAAGTTGAGGAAACAGTCGTCGGTGAAATGTTTGCCGCAGACATGCAAAACTTTGGGAAGTTGAGTCGGCGCATTTCCAGAGAAAATGAAATTAATCCACTGGTTCTTCTGGGGCTTGGATGAAGGAACTAAAAAAAGGCTTCAGTGTTCATTTGTACATCCAATTATTGAGCAATTATTATGCTTCGCTCGCTCAAAAGCCATAATATCTCTCGTGGACAAACTAAAATCGCGCGCGCGCGCGTTCCTACTATGTATGCAAGTTTTGTCGCTAGAGGTCACTTATTCAAAACAATAACAAAGACATAGCTGGATGGCGGCGTGAATGAGTGTGGAATCATGGGAGTTGTTGACTTCACCTCCAGAGCCGATGGAAAGCAATCCGACGGGACTCAAGTTCATGGATGAGCTAATGCTCTAAAATGCAGTATTATTGTTCTTACAAATAAAGCTCTTTCTGATTTTGTTGTTAGCCACTACAACTACAAATAGTGTTGTCTCTGAGGCATGGTACAAACGTTATTCACGTAAATAAATAAAAACCGAGATAAAATAAGACTAATCGTGTTTAGCTACATAAAAATAATTGGTTTTCTGTTGATAAACGTAACCAAACAGTTGCTAACCAGTCTAATAAAATGCATAATATATTAAAGCATCTTTGGGGTTTGTAACACAGATGATGTCATTGACAGGCGACACACTGAACTGGTTAAAAATGTGGATTTCTCTGGATTTAAACCTTGTTGGAAATACTTGGGATAACTCAGTACACAAATCAACAAAATATCATTGTTTTAGTGGTTTTTGAATATTTTTATCCAAAAATCGTACATATTGTGCCTTTAGTAATTCAATATTTTTATTTTCAAATTGTTAAATAAAAGTTACAGTGGATTTTTATATGGTACCAAAACTGGTACCTTAAAATTTAACTACTGCTGTCATGATACCAAAATGTCAGTAGTCTGTACCAGTCTCAATAAGATCGCCTAGACACACCAACCTTCAGACTATTTAGTCTCCTATTTTGTCAATTGCCTGAAAGCTTTAGGTTTTTTTTTTTTTTTTAATCTACATTACACTTTTTTTTTAATCTACATTACACTATATATTATAATGTGTATATGTGTGCTTGTTGGTGGGTCAATGGGAAAGAGTGCTTAAGAGTGCCAGTGTGAGTGCTTAACAGGATCAACTTGTTTTGACCTGGAAAAGCTCTTTAAAAATACATAAGTAAATGATTGGAAACTCTCTGTATAGCAGTTTGGGCACTCACTTGCTAGTTTGGCCTGCAGTCCAGAGGGCCCAGGCTTGGAGGAGGTCTCAGCCTTGGCCGATCCCGGCAGGGACAGTTTGGGCTTTGGCAGGTTGACTTTGGAATTGAATCGGGACGTCCAGTCAAACTTGGAGGAGCCGGCAGCCTTGTTTTGCTCTTTATCCCGGCTGCTCCTACGGGGGGAAGGGGAGGACGCGGAACGTGACCGCCGCGCTTTGCTCTGGTCCTTGCCCTGCTTTAGCCGGGCACCCTGAGGGGCACAGCTGTTGGCGCCTGTGGCGGCTGAGGAGGAAGAGGAAGAGGAGGATGAGGAAGAGGCACAGGAAGAGGAGGAGTCAGTCACGGTGCTACACCCAGCTTTGGCTGAGGCGGCCGATTTGGACGCCAGCTTGGTGGGTTTGGCTGCCCGGCTGGCCTCGCTGCGGGGTGGCAGGGGGGCTGCCGCGCTGCTCGAGCTGGGGAGGGAGGAGGAGGAAGAGAACGACAACGAAGAGGCGTCTGCCTTCTTGCGCTTTTGAGAGGGGGTGCTCGAGACCCCACTGGGGCCAGGGTAGGACGCGCTCTTCTTGCTCAGGGCTCTGGCAGGAGCCGGCTCAGCTGCTAACCGTCTCTTTTTGGACTTGGTGCTGACAGATGCTGGAGCCTTCTTCGGCTCTGTAACTTCAGGTGAGGTTGCGGGGACCGATGGCCCACTGGCTGAACTTTCCGAAAGGTGGCTGGACACTGCTTTGGGCCGCTTGGCCGGGCTGGGTGAAAAGGTGATGTTGAGATCTGTTGCGGAGCTGCGTTTGAGACCGCGGGTGCTGCTGCCCTCCCGTTTCCCTTGCTGGCCTGAAGTTCCTGCTGCTTCTAAATCTGGATCTGGGATCGAGTGTGAACCCACGGATAGAGAGAGGCTGTTCCTGTAAAAACAAACAGAAAAAGGGGAAGGACTTGAGTACCCAAGAAGAAGCAGTATGCACATGGTGAACTTACGTCACAAAAGACCCACACGCAATAGAGGAGGAAAAAGGGATACCTTCGAGAGGCGTGGCCGCGGGCGGAGCCGACGGCAGAGCTGGGCGGGGCTTTGGAAGCCTTAGAATTAGATCTTCTACTTTCAGGTGGGGAATTTGCTTTTTGGTTTACTTGCTCTTGCTGCAACCTGGAGAGGTTGGGAATTAAACAGCAGAGAGCAGTGTGGGATGGATGGGCAGTAGACGAGGAACACCTCAAATTCAATTTCACAAGCTGACTACTCTTCCAGGCCTACTCTCAGCACTTCCTACACACCCGTCAGCCCAATGGTGAAGACAAACAGCAATCATTACAAGTTTCTAGCTAGACATTTCTCAAGTTAAGAGCATCAACCTTGTTGAGTTGGGCAGCTAAACTATAAGCCATTTGGCTGAGCTACTGAAAGATATAAAGTTATGAATATAAACTTATTCGAAAGAAGAGACAAAAAGAAACCCCACATGTGTCTGTGTATCAGGCCTAAAAGAGACACACCGTCAGTCATTCCAACACTGCTATTCAGGAAAGGTGCTGTGCTGCTACTGAATCACACAGCACAGTGGAACAAGAAATTCTATTCAAGTTGTGAGTTTGCAGTCTGAATCGAATGTGACTAGAGACAGACTGGGCACCCCTAAATAACCTACATATATTTCTATTGCTGGTATCGCGTAACCAGAATAGTTTGCTTCACGAAAAAATGTATTCTTATGTGCTGGTTCTGTCTTGAGATTGAGTTAGATTACACTACCATTCAAAAGTTTAGGGTCAGAGCCCAGTAGCAAGAAAGTCCTTAAGTTAAGAAAGCTTAACTTAACCTTAGCTATAAGGTTAAGGGTACCCTTAGTGAAACATGGGTTGCGAGAAGTGTTCATTAGTGTTGTCACAATACCAAAATTATGACTTCGATACCAGACAAAAATACCTCGATACCGATACTGAATCGATACCACGGGAAAAAAAACTAAAACAGTAAAAGTAATTGAAAATTATGACAGAACTTACAATTCATTGCTTTATTTAAAAAAAAAAATAAAAAAACTTAACTCGACCAGCACGTTCCTGCCCTGCTTTTTGACCATTCCCTCCCCTTTATAAATAAAATAATAATAATTACATGCCAGTGTGTATGTCCTTACAGAGATGTTTGCAACATTGACATTATCATCAATCATGTTAACATTCGCTAACCAAAGTCTTATTTCAAGATATGAGTCATTTAAAAAAAAAAAATTATATAATTTTATAATTACAATAGATTATTTTATCTGTTATTAAAAATAAGCAAAAAAGAAAATGACAAACAATATGACAAATACTAGAAGAGACAAATAAAATAAACAGTGCTTAATTTCTTTTTTGAATGCTACTGTTAAAGAGACCTACTGTGGCTGAAAAGTCTTCACTCTATAAATTAACTATAGACTGATTCTAAATAAATAGATTACATTTATTTAGTCAAGCATTGGTGGATTGTCTATTTTCTTTTGTTGTTTGATTAACAATCACACAGAATATTAGGCTGCAGGTCCGGCCCTTTAAGACCTGCAAGAACACATAAGATTTCTTTTTACAAATGCTTTACGGTCACTTAAGACATACCCGACAGTGTTTACGTGAATGCTCGCCATGACGTGCATTTTTACATTGAATTTTGACTATTCAAACCTATTAGTCCTCGAAAGGTCTGTGTGAAAGGTCTGAGCTCAGCAGTGCGAGCACGTCTCGGGCTTTATTTTATCATGCATGCATTCTTTGTCAAGCGCTGCGCGTATATTTTACTGTTCTGCTTCTGTTGTTTAGTGAATGTAAACAGTGGAAGCAGAGCTCTGCACACAGGTCCTGACTCCGGCTGTCACACATCGACGCAAATAAAAAAATACTGCTCTTATTATTAGAGTGCTGTCACTCTTAAAGTACCGGTACTAATCAAATTTAATATTGTACCATTATTAATAGCAGGGTATTGCGATAACTTTCTATTACCGGTATATTGTGCAACACTAGTGTTCACTTAAGGAACTTTAAGGCTGTCATTAAGTATTTTCCCTTAATTACTTGAGTTTCATTAAGTTCTGTTATGCGTTGCAACAAAGTCCTTAGTAACCCTTTAGCCCTAAAAAAATTAAGGGATCAAAACAGGTCCCTTAAGTCATCTGCTGAACTCAAACACGGATGGACAATTGCATTTAAATTGAGCAGAAGGAAGTACCAATGTACATTTGCAAAATAAGCTTGTTGAAAGTATGGCGTGAAACAGTACGTGTTAAAATAAAATTGAATGAACACCGTTTTCATATATTCATCACTTTCACTGTGACAGGATTTTGTGCGTGGAAGAGTGCAAGAGTGACTGATTATAGCGGCAGGCTAGGATGTTTTTCCTCTTTTTTGTTGTTGGTCTGGTTGTAAAGTCTTGTAGCCTACTGTTTAATGGAAAACTATGTGAGTGGTGCTTCAGGATTTTGAGCATCCACCGGTGTCGTATAGAAACAATGCACTTGAACTTTAGGATGCTCTGTGTCATCCGTCAGACCGCCTTTAATATTCTCCATAACTTCGATATTGTAGTACAGCTGTCTAGTTTAGTAAAAGTTAAACTTGTTCAAAAGTCATTGGTCCGTTATGTTCTGTTTACTGTGGGAGATTTCTTAACTATAGCAACTACTTCTCCATTGCTGTGTTTTGCCAGAAACTATCGCGAAATGCTTAGTATAAACACTGAGGTAAGGATGACAGTTAAGACGTTTGTTGCAATGCTCTTAAAGAAATCCCTTTCCTCAGGGATTTTTTCCCATATAAGGGATACCTTTAAGTAAAACCACTTATGAGGTTTCATGCAACCGGTCCCAGAAAAAGTGACAGTAAAGACATTTATAACATTATATTATAAAAAATATTAAGTAGAACAACTGTTTTCAACATTAATAAGACATGTTTGAGCAGCAAATCAGCATATTAGAATGGTGTATGATGGATCATGCAACACTAAAAGACTGAAGAGTAAGAGTAATTCAGCTCTGCCATCACAGGAATAAATTACACTTCAAATATACTAAAATAGTTATTTTTAAATTGTAAGAATATTCCACAATATTACTTTTTTATTATTGTATTTTGAATCAAATAAATGTAGCCTTGGTGAGCACAAGAGATCCCAAACTTGTGAACAGTAGTGTTAAATTAGCTCAATTACTGGCTGGATGTTTATATGACAGTGTAGTTAATGATACACAAACACACCCAAGATTTTTTTGTAATTACATTTCGTAGCAGCAAAAAAAGAAAATGCTAAGGAAAAATGTAATTAAAACCATTAAGGAACCATTAAAGATGCACACAGTAATGTTTTATATTGTACTGGTACTGTACTGGTTGTCACATTGGACTTAATACATATTTGATATTGAAAAATAGTGATGCATCACATAGAGGGAACAATTTAAGTTACTGTTCCCAATTTTTTTTTTTTATCTGACATTATTAATTTATGAACCAAGTGAGTGTCCAAAAAAAGAGCCTTAAGACAAAAAGAATAGCATTGGAAAGGTTGTGTGACCTCAACATGGCACCTGCTGCACACATTCTGTAGGAAAAACTGCTCTAGGATACAGACAGGTAGATAAAGGTACACGTACAGACCTAATCTTAGTCTGCAAAACAGTTTTACATACAGATTGCCTATTGCACACTCACCTTCCTGCAAGTGTGTGGTCTATTGGCTGGGCCGCGGCTGTGTTCCTCTGTGAACGGCGCAGTGACCCCCCTGGATTGGAATTAGGCCGGTTGGACATTGGCACCTCTCTCCTGAAGGGACATACCCTTTCTAGACACTACCATTCACTGGCAGAGAGGTAAAAAGAGAGAAAAAAAAGGAAGGTTAGTTGAGCTATGCTATAAATACAAATTTATGAAATATACATTTATTATATAAATACAGGTACATACGGGGTCTAAAACGTTTTGAGCATGTCCACTTTGGACCACTTTCAGAGGTAGTCGAAAACGCATTCAACCGTGATGATATTTTACCTTAAAGCTACACTGTGTAATTTTTTTTGTTGATTCTTAGCAAAAAACACTTAGTTCTTTCAAAAATATATGTGCTCATTAATGTATATTTACTTCAAGTAATAAAGTATTCTCGTAAGTTTAAAATCTGCCATTGAAAGTACATACGGGTGAGGGGTTCGAATGCCGGTCGCCATGTTGCCCCTCCATCTTGAAACTACATTAGCCAAAGAGGGACATACCTGTAAATTCAAGCTTCGCCTTTCGCGCTTTACACTCAGTGACAGAGACGAATGCGACGGGGAGATTACTCGCGACTGCCGGCAGATTTGAAAGATTGCTGATGGAGGATCACGCCTATTTTCGAGGACATGTAGCAGAGTCGCCAAGGAAGCGAAAGAGAATTAAAACGTCAACGCGACAGGCAAATCAGCAAGACCAAAGTCAATACTGGAGTAACTTTTCCCAGATGGAAAGAGCTCATGAGCAGCAAAGATTTTAAAACGGACGCCGAAGTTGCCTGCTTTCTTCTCGACAGATAATTCAGCCTATTTGTGTAAATTCGAAGTTTTATAGTTGCTTGTCTAACCATAGCATGGTTGTGCATAACGCCAGAACGACCTCTAGTATAACTTGCGTTACTTTTCCTCACGTCAATGGTGAAAAAGTATTGTTTACCTTGTAACATAAATCTGTGCTGCGACGGATCACAGGTGATAGTTTTAAAGGCACAATTGGACGAAGTCGAACTGGAAGCCATGATAATCTTGGAATAATACGGCCACCGTAGGAGTTAAAACGCCCTCGAAATTGAAAGGAACAGAAACTAATATTCACTGGGAAGTCATATACAATTTCACCACTAGATGGGGGAAAATATCACACAGTGTAGCTTTAAAACAACAATTCAAGTTGAACAACAAATCAACGAAGGAATTTATTTAACTATTTAAGATAGCCCGTCGGGCAGGGTGGTGATACAATTTGCAATTTTGCGAGCCCTGCAACCGAAAGATCAATTCATCTCTACACTATCTGGTCAAAACAACCAGGACCAGATGCATCTCCCATTCCATTTATTCAAAGCCAATAGACTTTCAGATCACAGATATGTACCACAGCACATCCATGGCACCATCACTTGTCACAGATCAATAACCTTACTCACATCTCATATTAACATACATCACAGCACCAAAGCACAAATGATCCATGAATACACCAAGAACGTGACAGAGGGGTAAGCAGGAGCGAGATAATCAATAGGACAAAAGCTTTATATGGAGACGCTGAAGGAGAAAAGGACAAATGCTCAGGAAAACCAAACACTAATATAAATTACTTCTACACTGACCGACCAATCAAATCTGCATTTGGTGTCCATTTCCTTAGTAATGCTTAGCATCATCAAGCTTGAGGCAATTTTGAAGACGACAGCATGTTGGCCTGCATCATAACACGCAGTGAGATAAGACACATCCTGAGCATAGACAGAAAATAGCTGCAGGGGGCCTTGGTGTCCCTCCTCAGTTCAGTGGTAATGAACAACACTAACCATCAATCACTACGACACCGCAGAGACACACAATCCCACCACACCTTTATCCTGTGTGTATGCGAGATGGCGTCCTACAGCACCATCACTTAAGAGGGGTGCATGATTATAAGAGATAATCTAAATGAAAGACTATGACAAATGGCGTCATTGGACTCTAATGGGAATGAAAGCTCAAGGCTAGATCTACTCATGAAGTCACTTCACTTCTAAGACAAACGACAGACCCAAAATCATCCATGAAGAATGTTTAGATCCAATTTGAGCTTCAGATGTGTTGAAACATTTTAACTTGTGTGACTAGACAGTATGTCATGAATTCTAATCAAAACGATGTGCTTGAGGTCTATTAATGATTTGTCCAACTTTACCCATAACACCAAATTCCAGGGAATGTTACAAAAAATGTAAGAAATATTTATAGTGTTTAATAGTTTCATAGAAGCTCATACATATCCCCATCATTTGTTATATGTGACCCTGGATCACAAAACCAGTCCACAAGTAGCACGGGTATATTTGTGGCAAAAGCCAACAATACATTGTATGGGTCAAAATTATCGATTTCTCTTTTATGCCAAAAATCATTAGGATATTAAGTAAAGATCATGTTCCATGAAGATATTTAGTAAATTTCCTAACGTAAATATATAAAACATTTATTTTTGTGAATGAATGCAGCGCAATGACGAACATAAATGGACAACTTTAAAGGTGATTTTCTCAATGTTTCGATTCTTTTACACCCTCAGACTCCAGATTTTCAAATAGTTGCATCTCGGCCAAATATTGTCCTATCCTAAAAGACCACACATCAATGGAAAGCTTATTTATTCAGAAAAAAAATGACCCATGTGACTGGTTGTGTGGTCAAGAGTCACATATCTCCGTCACTAGTCATACATCCCACCAAACTTAAAGGAGAACTCCGGTCAATTTTAACATTGAGCTCATTTCTTTGTACATTTGGAGTGCTGTCAATACAGAGAACAACGACAAAAATCGGTGTTGCCTACACCGAGTTATTCTATTTTTAAAATTTGCACCCTGTTGACTTCAATGGGGCAAGTACTAAACCTGCTTTTAGCCTCTTAACATCCTTGATGTGTCATTACAAGTGCACAGAAAATGTGAGTGATTCCTTCTGAGTGAACACGAGTGAGTCTGACTGCAGTAGATGTGAAAGATGTGTATAAAAATGATGTTATTTAAGCCAGCGCAAATACCTTTGTTTTTTTTTTTTATTAGAAGAAAAAAATACCTTTGTTTACATCCTGTTTTTCGGTTGAAGTCCAAAGTAGTCGATTGCCGAGTTCACGCGCGTGATCATAGGTATTAAACCTATGCGTGTGAACTCTGCAATCGACTACTTTGGACTTCAACCGAAAAACAGGATGTAAACAAAGGTATTTGCGCTGGCTTAAATAACATTTTTATACATTTCTTTCACATCTACTGCAGTCAGACTCACTCGTGTTCACTCAGAAGGAATCACTCACATTTTCTGTGCACTTGTAATGACACATCAAGGATGTTAAGAGGCTAAAAGCAGGTTTAGTACTTGCCCCATTGAAGTCAACAGGGTGCAAATTTTAAAAATAGAATAACTCGGTGTAGGCAACACCGATTTTTGTCGTTGTTCTCTGTATTGACAGCACTCCAAATGTACAAAAAAATTAGCTCAATGTTAAAATTGACCGGAGTTCTCCTTTAAGCAACGACTATGCTGTTCTAAACCCAACTTGGGTTAGTGGGTTGATGAAAAGCTGATAATTAATTATATCATAAAACAAACAAAAAAACCTAAAAAATAGGGTTGCACAATTAATCAAAACCGCAATATGATTTTATTTTGTC
This sequence comes from Squalius cephalus, assembly GCF_949319135.1. Taxonomy (NCBI): domain Eukaryota; kingdom Metazoa; phylum Chordata; class Actinopteri; order Cypriniformes; family Leuciscidae; genus Squalius; species Squalius cephalus. The sequence goes on along the minus strand of NC_137127.1, from coordinate 40,479,892 downwards.
TGATGCTCTGCGTGTTTAAGAGAAAATTGCTGCACCGGGTTCAATTACATGCGAGCAGTTCATGACCCAGTGTTTTCAATGGCTCTGATCACAGTAAACACTGCTGCACATTGTGGCTGAAGAGAGAAAAAAAAGATTATTTCATAACCCTAAGCCAAGCCCATCGCACTAAGCCAAATCGCGATTTCGGTTTAATTCCAATTAATCGTGCAGCTCTACTCCACATAAACACCATCTCTGCATGTCGCTAATGTGCATTTGGGAAAGCAACATATAGTAGGATTCATTAGAATTTCGCACATTTGCATAATTTCCAACATTTCTGTAGACTTTTTACCAGATTTATAAGAGAAAAGTTTATTGAACTGTAGTCAAATAAACACATTGACTTAAAGTCATCATGAAATCAAAATTGACCTATTTACTTGTTTAGTGCACATCACTAGTCTTGTGGTGAACATTTAATCCGTGCAAGTTAATCAGAAAAAATAGCTTGTCGTGGTAATCTTTAATCAAAATCTGAAAATTTGCTCGTTCCTTCTCTGATGTCAGTTTAACGGCTGATGTCAGGTGCGCTAAAGTAAAACCCCGCAATCAATATTCTGTTTTACTTGGAAGTACGTCAACACTGAAGTAAAGTCGGTTGCAACCTTAGGTTCACGGGGACTATAAATGTCTCCCAGCATTTTTCCACTAAAATTTCTTTCCACTAAAAAAAGCTTTTGGATTTAATGCAATGAGTAATATAACTGTTTGTGAATGTAAATGTTCTGCAAAGTTGTAAAGTCGAAAATGCACTATACAGTTATTGTTATTGGACTCGCGCTCAGATTGATATGGTAAAATTGACGTGATCTTTACGGTCTCTAAAATGTGTACAAGCGCAGGAGGACTGAGGAAGCCTCCAGAGCTGAAGTTCAGTTAAGGTAATGGGCATTTTGCTTCTGACAAGTGCTGTAAGCGGTAGACCAATCCTAACAGACCCGGCCAATCAGAGCAGAGTAGGCTCACGGAAAGGAGGGACTTAGAGACTGATTCACCCGACGAGTCGTTTGCAAATCATTGAAAAATGTGGTGATGTGCAATGTATATTATGAGAAAATGAACCTTTGCATTTTTACCTTTGATGCATGGAGGGCACCAAAACAAAATTAGGAAACTTTAAAATAGCATAATAGGGACACTTTAACTTTTATAAAAGCAAATAGTCTATTTCTGTTGGCAGCAGAGAGTGGCCTCATTATCAGCTTTTCCACTGTCGAGCAAGTGCAAGCTAGGGCTGGGCGATAAAACGATAACGATATGTATCGCGATAGACACGTAATCAATATCAATAAAAAATGCAATCGATAAAACGTTCGATAATTTTTTTTTTTCCGTCGGAAGAAACCAGCAAAGCAAGTTTGATTGCATGAACAAAGGCACTCACTCTCTAGTAACTAGATAAAACAGGAAAAGTCAGCTCGCCTGACTTAAAGTCTGACCTTAGTCAGACCAATGTCATCTGCAGATTATGCAAGACCGTCGTCAGTTTCTCTGTTATTCGCGTGCTGATGCGCTGTTCTAGCGTGTGCGTTTCTCAGCGCATACATGTGAAGCTCACATGCACTAAAAGCCTGTCTACCAGCGCCTGAATACTAAGTGAAAGCAAACTTGAGAAAATTGAGAGAAAATCTGCTTGTCAAATGCGTGTATAATAGACGCGTCGCGCGCAGCTCTTAAAGAGACAGTAGTAATAGTAAACACGCTGCCGCTTGTCCTTAAAGGGATAGTTCACCCAAAAATAAAAATTATCTCATTATTTACGCACTCTAATGTTGTTCCAAACCTGTATTAATTGCCTTCTAATATTTTCTAATATTAATATTTTGAAGAATGTGGGTATCCAAACAGTAGCTGGTCCCCATTGACTTCCATAGGAGAAAAATATACTATGGAAGTCACTGGGGTACATCAACTGTTGGTCATTCTTCCAAATAACTTTTATTTTCAACAGAAGAAAGAAACTTATTCGAGTTTAAAACAACGTGAGAGAGTAAATTATGAAAATTAGAATTTTTAGGAGAACTATCCCTTTAATGTTAATAAAACAACAAAATGTAAAGAGAAACTAATAACTTTATTGACTAATTGACTAATAACTTTATTAATAGCTTTAATAAGTATCAATGTATAATTTATAGAAAATAGAAAGAAATAGATTTATAGAATTTATAGAAAGAAATCGTAATATTATATTTTTGCCATATCGCCCACCCCTTTATAAAGCATTTCTTACGTATTCTTTAATTTTGCACCTTAATGTTAAGAGATAATTGTTAAGTGTTCATTGTGATTTTAGACTTTTGAGTTTTCCATGGTCGTGTTGACATTTCTGCCTTTATAACTGATGGGATTATAATCAGAGGTAGGTTAAGTTTAAAATAAAAAATCTTTAAATGTAATATATTTGTCTCCTGGACTGGTCCTTATTTTAAATATGTTATAAAAAAATTCAATAATTATCGATATCGACCGATATGAAACACTTATATCGTGATACAGTTTTCAGCCATATCGCCCAGCCCTAGTGCAAGCCAGGGCTAACAACGTGCCAGGCAGGGGCAATAGCCTCAGATCTCGGATTTAAAAAGATATATAAATTTTTCACGAAATGATGCGATCTGAGGAAGTCTGACTTCAAGAAGTCTATCCTTTCAGTCAGAACACAGGAGTTGAGATTTACAGGAGAATATGATTTAACCGGAGTACATATATACACAATTAAAATCATAGGCCTACATGATTTAATTAAGTTCTTCAAGCAGTCTGGTATTTTCCATAAATGTGTATATTTCTTAACGCAGTGGTTAACATAAGTAGCTTTTAAATTTGCTATTATGAAAACATGGGAAATGAGTAGCTCTCCTGACTCAGATAAACTCCGCCTTTGCTCATGACCACTCCCTCAAGCCCCAGCTGGCCCGTTTTGGACCAAGGTATTCCGCGGGCCAAAAACCCCTGGCCTTTGGCCCAGAGGAAGCCCAGATGAGGCCCCGATCAAGACCCGGAAGTGACTGGCCCTGGCACGCACTAGCTTCCATTCCGACATGACTTTTCTTCTTTTTTCTGGATGTCGCAGCAGCGGCAATTTATGAGACGTTTTCAGCAATTCAGAGATTAAATGCTTATTAATTCGCAACAGCAATATATGACTAGCCTGGATGCCAGCCGAACTTAGCCCCGCCCACAACATTTTTAGGTCGGGAAGTTCGGTCTGGAATTGATCCGTTGTGGAGGAATTATGCTCGAACCAGAGCTGTTCGGACCAATCAATTGTCATGGCGGGCTTTATACGATGATGAACAGATGATCAACAGTAACAATCATCCACGTCACCAAAGAGCGCTTGGGTTGAATTCATTTACAACAAAGATGACTGCCGCTGGAGAATTGAGATTTCACGAGTTCACACTTACAAATAAGTCAGATCGAATAAATGCATATTTAGCGTGCTGTCTGAGGAGAGGGCTCCTCTCATGCTGATAGAGTTGACATGGTAATTGTTTGATGACAAGTTGATTGGATTGATTATTTGAATGTGCTCCTACCAAACTTTGTTTATGAAACATCATGTGTAGATTACGCCATCGCGTCTGTTATAGAAGATATCGACAGCGCATTAATTTTAAAAGAGGAACAGAGAACCGCGATCAAGGCATTTGTCAATCGGAAAGATGAATGAAGAACATACGTCACTTACTCCGTTGCTCTGATTGGTTGTAGGTCTATCCAATTGAGTGGAGAGGCATTTTCTTTCCTGGTTCGGTTGAAACACGCCCCTTAATCACAGCCCAATGGAGCAGTATCAGACTCATATTCTGACTAGAATCTGAGTATGACGACGTCAGGCTAATCTATGACAATATGCAGAGTAGAATTTTTTGGCCAAGTCGTCCATCCCATACTATTTAAAATAAAACACTAAGAAAAGCTTGTCTGTCTAATAACTGCAACGTGTTTTTAAAGTGCCCCTATTATGCTACATTAAAGGTTCCTAATATTAATTTTATTTTTGAGGTCTCCTACAATAGGTTTAATGCATTCAAGGTCAAAAAACACTTTCATTTTCTCATAACATACATTGCAGCATCACCTCTTTTCTCAGTGTCTGAAAGGGCTTGATCAAGGATCCAGTCTCTCTAAACCCCTCCTTTCCGAGAGACTATTCGGCTCTGTATGGTCAGATGGCCCAGTCTGTTGTAATTGGTCTACTGCTTACAGCACGTTTTGGAAACGAAACAGAATCAATTCTTTCTTTTAGGAGACAATATATGTATTTGCCATGCACTTTGATCTTTAGAACTTTTAAATTCACAAACAGCTATATTACACCCTGCATGAAATGTAATCTTCGAAAAAGCATAATGGGGCACTTTAAATTATTTAAATATTTGCTTAATCTTGCTTAATATTTACTTAAACTAAATATTTTATGTCAAAGAGGTTAAGCTGTTGATGACTGAGTAAGCAGCAATTGATTGATATTTACTTTGTACTGTTAATGATTAGCACTAGCACCTTACATTGTTTTTTTGTTTTTTTTATTACCACCGTGTAGGTATAGGTGTATATAAATGTATGTATGAGTACATATTTAGTTTTTTTTAGTTTTTTTTTTATTTTTTTTATTTTTTTTTATGTTTAAGTGGAATATGGGTCTGGGGAGGGAGGGGAGAGGGAGGCGGGGTGTTGTTCATTTAAGTTCATAAAAAAGAAAAAAGACATTGTATTCCTGTATGCACTTTATGTCTGTCTCTTGCACTTGATAAATAAAAGTTATTAAAAAAAAGAGGTTAAGCTGACAAAAAAGTTTGGGAATCCCCAACCTCAATGAGTATTACAGAGACATCCGTCACTGGGGTGTAAGCAGTTCGTATGAAAAAGTACGATTGAGATTGTACAAATTCATAAATTAGCTACCAATTCACCAAAACTTAAAATACTGCCATGAGATGGCATTGGAATCCCTGTTCTAAACTGACTGTCCAATTAAAAACACTCAATATTCAAAGTTACACACAAGACACTTATTTTCCACTACAGTATCTACACTGTCGATCATTAAGCATAACATTCATATGAACTAAAGCTGCACAATTATGGATAATTGCACAATTATGGATAATTGATAATGAAAAAAACACTGGACAACTACACAAAATAACATGCAAACTAAAGGTTGTGACAAAATGTTTATTGCCGTGCTATATTTAAAAAAAATATTAATTTGAACAAAATAAAAAATTATTTGAAATAAGTCAATGTCTCATTCATAAAGACTGGATGAATCAGCGTTTGTGAATAAATCTTTTAAATTAATGATTCAATGACAAACACTTTGTCATGGCAGCTGCCCTCTCCGGATCAACGGCAGCGCAAACGCAGATTTGAGAGTTGCAGTATGATGATCGTACTTTCAAAGGTGAACCACAGTCCCTATTCTCCTAAAATCCTTGGTTTAAAAACAATTTCACATCGCAAGTGTCAGCGGAGCATGACGGCCGACCCTCTCATTCATTAACATAGGCAACAAAAAATACGTGCTGTTCACACTCCACTGACGCTTGCGATGTGAAACAGGCGTAATAGACATAGTGTAATCGTTGTCATTAAGAATTAGATTGTGTGGTATTTGAATCGAGTTTGCGATCTTTTAACGGCTAATCGTGTAGCTCTAATAGGAACTGTTATTATAAATCATAATTCACAACCCATCTATAGCAACACCCTAAGAACATGCCAGAACATAAAACCAATCAATTTACCACACAAAGGCTATATAATGCTGGCTAAGTTTTGCAAATTAAAACCATGAGCCATAAAATTTCTAAATGAGACTCCACATCAGAGTAATGTGGTTACTTTTAATTAGAGGTGGGCATAGATTAATTTTTTTAATCTAGATTAATCTAGATTAATTTTGAAATTAATCTAGATTAATCTAGATTAAAATGGCTCATTTGAATTCTGCCGAAGGCATTCAGAATATGTGTGCTACCCAAATAATGACTATAAAAGTAAGTCTTTGAGAACGGGTTTCTCAAGCCAGGTGGCGTATTAGACCAGGGGCTCATCTCCTGTTTCCACAATGCATCACAAACTGCTTGAGAAAGCTGTTCTACTCATAGACTGTAAAGGTTACTACTGTACTGTTACAGTCCATAGGCAACATTAGGTAGGCCTATGTTATTATCAACTACTATAGGCTATCAATTAGGGATGGGCGATATGGCCTAAAATCTATATTGTGATATACATTGCAGCCTCTTGCGATAACGATATACAGTATATTATAATAAAACCATTTCAGAACAGGTTACACAGACCCTGCTAAACAACTGCTAAATGTATTTTTTTTTAAAGGGTATATGTAGTTTTGAGAACATATATTGTGCAAAACTGTAAGTATACAACATAATTTTGCAGATAAATAAAATTTAAGTAGGCTACAATAGCTGCAGAGACTTAAGTAGGTCTAATGTTTATTATAGCTTTGATCTTATGAAACCCCAAATTTAAAGTGATAATATTGTCTAACTAATGTCTTTTCCGTTAAAAAGAAACACAACAACGATTCTTAAAATCGGGCATAGACAGAGATTATGTGTTAACGTTACACCACTAAGATATATTGGAATGAGAATAATACGCGCGCGCTGGTATTCAGTGATATCATGTTTCGTTTTGAATTTGAGGTTGTAGAACGGATTAGTCGTGTGTTAACTTACCGAACCGTTACCCCACACACTCTGTCTATAGTTTGCTGCTGTTTGTCGGACGGCTTAAATCCGAACCAAGTCCAAATAATGGATGTTGCTGCTTTCACTTTCAGCCGTGTTTACTTAAGATGACGACGAATATGCGTTGCAGCCGGGTTTACCTCGCGGCCGCGGGTAGATTGCGTCATCATCTCCCAACGCAACTTGGGGAATAGATTAACGGCGATATTTTTTTTATCGCGCGATAAGAGTCTCGCGTTAACGCAGCGCGTTAACGCCGATAACGGCCCACCACTACTTTTAATCAAAAGTTATTTAAAACAAAGCTTCATTTGAAGCCCCCAACAATTGTATATGGTGTTGAAATTAGTCTATTTACAAATGATGAGTTTGAACATGAACTCATTGAAACATCAAAACATCATTTTTCTAGGGTTGTCAAATCAAAACTCAAACTGATATACATACAAGCCACCAGAAAAGCTGGCAAGCAGCTTGTATGATAAAGGTGTTGATATGCAAAGCGAAATCTGTTTCTAACCTTTATCTGAGGACACAGTTTAAAAATTTACACATTGTTCATTATGCATAACTGGTGTAAGACCTGAAAATAAAAGTGTTATTCTCCTAAACAATGCTAAGAAACAGTTATTCAAAACGCTGTCAAAATTCTAATACAATAATAAAAAAATACTCAAGCAATGGGGTATATAATTTTGTGAATGACGGGTGTTTTATACACCAGAAACCCTGCTGAGCTTTGAGCGGAAATCTGTGGGTGTTGATTTTGACAAGTGCTGTTATGAAAATCTTTTACAACCTATAGCCTACATAACCGGATATTTTCATGATTGACATTCAAATGGAATTAAATGATCACTTTTAGCAGAAGCACACCTACATCTACAATATGAAATGTTTGGAGGAAAAGTGAGAATATACTGAGGGCTGGAACTAATGATTATTTTTCCAAACATTTAATCAAACGTTAAATCTAACGGTCTAATCAAATGGTTAACAAAATGAAAGTGGAATGAAATCGCGCTAATCGTTTAATGCTGCGTGGACTGTTTATCAGCTCGGAGCAATAATAGTGCAGCACAAGCTTAGAGCAGGTTTACACGCGGGCGACCTCAAGACACCATTACTTCACTGTGCTAGGAGATCCAGTAAGCGCTCAAAGCATTTGAATTCACCACAGACTCGCTGCGAGAACTAATGGGAAGTATCCAAATTCAGCACAGAATTCTCTGTTATAAAATACAGGTATCAGATCAAACAACACTAACATGGAAACCAGGAGGAATTGTTATTATAAATCATAATTCACAACCCATCTATAGCAACACCCTAAGAACATGCCAGAACATAAAACCAATCAATTTACCACACAAAGGCTATATAATGTTGGCTAAGTTTTACAAATGAAAACCATGAGCCATAAAATTTCAAAATGAGACTCCACATCAGAGTAATGTGGTTACTTTTAATCAAAAGTTATTTAAAACAAAGCTTCATTTATCAGGTATCAGATCAAACAACACTAACATGGAAACCAGGAGAAACAAACAAGTTTTAAAAGGTTTCTTGAATCCACAAATCATCAGCGTTAACCATAGATTTGATGTAGTAACGCTAACTGTGGTATTGTGGCAGAAATAGTCTTTTTTTTTTTTTACATTATTCATCTCAGGGTTCATACAATCTTTTTAAAGTGAAATTCAAGCACTTTTCGAGGGCTTTCCAAGTGCTACACACTTTTTCCAGCACTTCAAAGCTCTAAATATTATGAATTTTTTATGTTATTTTAAATCTGATGATTTGTACAACTAAAAGTTTAGAAATTTAGGAAAACTAAAACTGCGTCAAACAAACACTTATCTTAAAAAAAAAATGTGCTTGAATGTTTAAATTGGCAAGGCATAAAAGAGTTTAGTTTAAACACAGATAGCAATGTGTGCTGTTCAGGTCTCTCCTGTGCTTGCGCATTTGCCGCATTATCAACCCCTAGGTGACGACAGCGTAAATGACTGGTCATATAGAGCATACGGCACTCGCACTGAACAAAGTTTAGGGGAAGCCAGAATGCGTATCTATCGACAGAAACATACATTAGCCTAAAAATTTTTTTTTTAACATATAGATGCGTATGTGTCGTCAGATTTGAGATGAGCCACGGTGCAAGTGAGTGCCGAACCATGGTAGACTGATAATATGCAAAAAATTGTATCGCGATAATTTTGCCCTATTGCCCAGCCCTACTGATTAGAGGTTCATATGAGACTATTGAAGAACTTTTGTGGAATAAAATAAAAGCCTACATTGCAACATTTGTCGAAGTTGTGAGATGGGGGGCAGGGATTTACACTCTTAGCCTGGATTCATTTTACTCAGGGCAAATGTCATTTTAAATATGGTCCAGCCACTAAAAATGGATCCTTGCAGGAGAGTGAAATTTAAGTGGAAGTTAAGGCAATTAAAAAGTTCTCCTTTTTCATTTCCAGAAGTGGTGAGGAATGAGACATACAAATGGACAAATGCATACAGATACGCAAGCACACACATTTCTTAAAGAAAATTTAGTGGTAGTCCAATTCTGTTGAAGAATTTTCAAAGTGCCTATGCACACAAATGATCACAATTACACATTCTTGTCTTGTTTCTTAAAAACTCTACAAACTAAGTTCACACTGCAAAGACAAAGGCATAATACCCTAAATAAACACTCCTGTTGTCTTAATTTAGGAATGTAGAGAGAAATGGCTGCCAAAGTTTGCCTTCAAACTGTCAATTAACTTGCTGAAGGTATCACGTAATCACTGCAGTGCAATCAAAGGCAATATTTTACAAGCAATAGGCCCAGAGACTCAGACGTAACAAACTTAACTTCCCCCAAGGACTTTACTGTTTATTCTACTATTACACAATCACGTTGAAGAACAGAGTAACAGACCACGGGTAACAAACAATGACGTAATGATCACCAATAAATTAAGTAATCATTACATCCATCTTGTGTGGTACACGTCACGATTACCTTTTTTTTTTGGTTTCCTATATCATTTTATTGGCCTGCGTTACATCTGATGGTAGTTTCATCAACCCTGTACAATGAGAGAAAATCCCTCGCATATGTGCAAAAAAAAAATGGGTCTCATTCATTAATAACTGCATTGATTATTTCTTATTTGTACGCACAGGAGAACTTCTCACGAATTCACAAACACTTTTGTACGCACATGAGTTTGTTCTTAACCTTGTTCTGATGTTAGTGAATTTGGAGTATTCTAAATGAGCAGCCGCGTGCACAAGGCTATTCATTTGCATATAATACACACAAACCATCTCCATATAAGGGCTTTCCACACACTTTCCTTTCAGACTTTCGTCACTCTCGTCAAACTTGCCGCTGTCTGCAGATGCGCCTGATCCTCGAGCAATGCCAAGTGTGCCATTCTCCCCAGTTCTCACAATAAACACCTTTTATACAGACCCAGATTACAGACCTCACATTAGCCAGCTGTACATACGCGTATAACTGCATTATTCAGAGAAACCTTGCAGCTTTTCTTACTCTTTATCTGTATATGGTGGAATGTATTTAAGATGAAATTAAATTGTATTTAATAATTTTTGTATATAATTTTATATATGAATTAGTACAAATAATGCAACATATTTCAATGGAATTATAGTCATGTTAGGATGAAATATAACTTCTTAACATGATAAGGCCGTACAGAGTAAATGCTTTTATCGTACGTGTGGTTTCAGTTTTTTTGGAATAAATTTGAAATTTCATGAAATTTTGGCTGAATCGTGATTTTTTCTTAAAATCATTCATTCGCACATTTCACTCACAAATTTGTGCGTACGGATGCTTAGTGAATGAGACCCATTGTCTTTAAATCACCTGTGACTGTGATAAATAATTTTTTTTGCCTCTAACTCAGATATATTTTGCTGCCTGCTGAGCTCTACGCACCGTTGCTTGGCTGAGAGTGCCCTCTGTCACATGTGCATGTGAGAGAAAGAAAGATGCCACATAAGGAGAATTGACGCACTAGAACCAAACGCAGGGCTCGACAATAAGGACTGCACAATGGCCAAGAGTTGACAGAATGGGCTCTGTCCTGATCGGGCCAGTGCTGCATCGACATGAAAATTTAGAATTTGCACGTTTTTAAGCCTTGCCAATTTTAATCATTCAAGCGCAAGAAGACGTGAAAGAAATCAATTCGGCACTCACACGCTGTGTGAGAAGTATTGTGCACACACATTGGACTTGCGCGCACATCAAGCCGCGTCTGACAGCATGTAAATACTGAATAGCGTTCTCTTTCACGTCTTGTGCTTGAATGGACAAGTTCACACAAAATGATATCAAAATGCCCGTCTTGGTGAGGATCCTAGTAAACAGTCGGTAATGTCTTAAGTGAATGTAAACAGTCGAGAAAGACAACGCATGTGTATCAGTATATTGGATCCATGCATTATGTCTTAAAGTAACAGCAGTCAAAAACAACAAACAACAAATACTCTCTATGACTGAAAATACAAAAAAATCTATCACTGCTCTTGACTGAATAACATTTGTAACTTTAACAAAGATTAATCTAGATTGCGTTTATACAGTGAAGACTGCAGTGTTAATTTACATTTCAATACTTTATTCAATTTCTGTAAGTAAACTGTATATAACTACTGTTAGATCTACCTGAAAAACTACTTGCTTGTAGTTTGATTATTGGTTCTTTTTACAGACTGTCTTTAATAATGTTTGAAAACAATTATATTTTTTATTTACATAGAATTTGCTCATTTGCATTGTTTTTCGCATTCCATGTAAAAAGTCAGGCGAGTAAAATAGAAAATTTGCCAATGGCGACTCGAGCATCTGCGTGTCCCTAGAGGGTTGTTTATTATTTTTCAAGAAAAAGGTGAAAACTGTATGAACAAGCTGTTGCTATTCAAAAAAACTAATTGTATCTAAATATTCAGTGGTCTTAAATACGACTCTCCCTACAATTTTACTTGCTTGGCACTACCGCTGGCAGGAGAAACTAATGGTTTTAATTACTTCACCCCAGTTATAACTGACACGAGATCAGCTCAAGTAAACTAAAAATGGTCCTGAAGCCTGCCGAGAGACAGTATAAAGCAGCAAGAGGAACCCTGCCATACAGGAGATACTGTCCTGTCCTTCAATGTGTCCAAAATGAATAAATACTTTGACTTTTCATTTAGACTTTTCCTATTTATCCATTAGGAATTGATTGGATCATGAAAATGGTTTCGGAGGTGATTAGATTAGAAAGGGTTTGAAAAATAAGTCAAAAAGGAAATTTGTTTCAGAGGTGGAGCAGGTCATCACATTCTAATGAAAGATAAACATTTTTTCTTTTAAATAATGCACTCTGATGAATCATTCACAGTTTCCTTACACAAAACCAGGAACTGTATAAAGGAAATGAGGTCAATTTTGATTTTATGTTGACTTTAACTGGGTGCTCATTTTGAATATATTAAAAATGGTTATTACCTAATAGAGTACACTGCTTTCCTTAGTCAGTGGGAAGACCATTAAAACTCAGGCAGAACCATCCTTTCTTCACAGCAAGCTTGTTCATCTTCATACTGAACCACTTAAATGTTATCCACATACAACAAATCTAAATGCTACAATTAAAGCAAAAAATCTGAATAATGTAAAAAAACATCCTCCCCTTCCCAAGCCATATATTCTGGATGTCAAGAAACTTAACTGCCAAACCAAGATTGTCAACTTCCTGTTTAACCCCAATCTTCACCACACCTGTCCCACACTGGACACATCTTGTTAGCGTGAAGGTAACGGCAAGCGCTATGCGAACTTACCGGCCGTGTGCAAATGCCTCAACCAGCAGCCTAGGGCGACAAGAACGTGGACAATAATGGGTGAAGGAAGGAGGGGGGTGGGGGGGGGGAGTGAAAAAAAAGTTGATTTTAGTCAAATGTGTTATTCCATTAAATGATGACAACGTAAAATCAGAGATGAATTAAATTACAACTGCAGACTAATGTGGCAGCCATTTTGTTCAGTAATATAATCAAAACTTGATGTCAAATGTCATTCTTTGATATGCAAGACATTTTAGAAACACTAAAACTGACTGTAATATCATAAGAAAAAGGATGAGAAATACTGAATGAATAGGCTATACTTAATCACACTCTATATAACCCCTATATGACTTTAGATGAGATTATAAAATGTGTCTCTAACCACATTCAGCTACACTGACAGGGATAGAACACATTTTAACTTAATAAACTAAGCTTGTTTCATGCATTACAACCATAATTGTGCCTCTCCTACTCACTCAAATGAAAAAGGTACAAATTATGTTCACTAATTAGGCATTGTACAAACATCCCACAGATTAAGTATGCTGCTTTTCTATATATATATATGAGGATAATAGATAATTGTGTTGTTGTTTACCGTTCCATTCAAGTGTGCGTCATTAATATAAACAGAGTATACCCATATCTTTAATAAAATAATATACACATACAAACGAAATTAACGTCCGAAAAGAGATCGTGTCGCATAAAAACGGTGTCTAGGTCGTCAGCTCGCGAGGTTTTTAAAGACAGCCGTTAACATTCAAATATGATGGATTTTGACAGAAAATATGATTATGTTTTGTTCAAACGAGCCTAAAGGCCTTCCTTCTCACAACGACACCACCATTAAAGCTACTACAGCAACGTCCACGACATTGAAACTACTAAACGTCAAATAAACAACACGAACATTTACAGAACCGAACACGAAAAGCGCTAATTTCGACCATAACGCCAAACAATTAACAAACAGCTCAAAACATGTCAAACATACCCTGTGCAGTGAGCACACTACTGAGACTTCTAACGTTACTTCCCTGAACTGTTGTCGACGATTAGCAGTTGAATTCCTTCATACGACCATAAAAACGAAACAAACCCATCGCTAGATCCGATCAAGCGCAGTTTGCTGACTGGGAATTGTGCTGCTGTGTGTATTTGGACTGTTGACATGAAAATACGACATGATTATGAAGGCCGTTCTCAGCACAGGCCTGAGCCGATCCTTTTGTTTATTTTGCCCAGTCCATGAAACAAACTCCAATCAGCCTAGACCAGCGCACTGCCCTTACACAACCAAACCACACACAATTTCACCACACAAAAACAAACACGAGTTTAGTTAGTTAGAAATAAACTAAATACAGCATGATAAGTTGATTTTCGCACTCCAAGGCCTTACACACCGGTCTCGCGTTTTGTGGCCCTGCAGAGGCGCTTTTGCGAAATCAAAACATCTGCGGTGGTTCTGTAAAAATGCGTGGACATTCAAAACTACGTTGCCACGGTTGTTGTAAGGCACCACAGTCACCAACACACGACGGGGAGAGAATTTAAGTGAAGTTAACGAAGTCCAGGTGATAATCACGATCAGCTAATGCTAGCCCTCACGCTAGCCATGCTAAGTTAGATAAAACACTCAAAACCATCAGCGTATCTAGCCACTCGCAAATGAACACATTTTTAAGACCGACAAACAGCTTGAACTAGTTTTAAGCGTTGGATAAGAAAAGGGCACGGTTTTGTGTTAAGCTGTCTTTGGTGCTAACTGTTAGCACGGCTAACCGATGCTAATCTGTTGAAGGGACGAAGCGTGACAAGCGATTAACAACAAATAACAGGCATTAATTACAACATCACAAAAAAACATAGTATAATGTGAACATTCAATACAATAGCACTAAAAAGAGGAAGACTGTACCGTTGCTGTCAGTATTTGGCCTACATATGGCAAAGCTAAAGAGCAAAGCCGGTCTCCTGTCGACGTGTATGCGGGCAAGATCAGGTCAAAGTGACTGAAGACGTAAACAAACTACCAGCACCAGCTACACTAATCAACATTCACCTGAACACGACTGGATACGACAGACAAATCAACACTTGTGATGCATCGAAACTTCCTCATTTAAATTAGACGTTTTGTGCCATTACTGACAAATAAAGGAGAAATAGAGAGAAACTTGAAATCATTTCTCGTTACCTTCTAACGTTAGTTCGTGGGCCAGAATGTTATTTATCTTAACAGATCTCTAAACTGGCCCATCCCTTAAAAAAACTAATAAAACCACCAGAAAATGAGTCGTCATATACATTGTGCTACTCAGATGCAGGTCTCATCTTTATGGTTATAATGTCCCGAATATTTCTTTCAAAGGGGATGTAAACGAGTCTCAATTCGCTCGCGATATCTCTCCAAAGTTATTAAAAAAAGATTCGAGTGGCTTATTGTCTATACCATAATACCAATGCCAAAAAGTGAATATATAACACTAATACATAAACAGAAACAAACAAGGGAAACATGAAATGGGCTCGAGGGATGACAACTGGAAACCATTTTTTTCTTTCGTCTGGCTTTTCTCACTCATATTACACGGCTGCTGATTCACACGAAGGGCTCCGATGCGCATAGGAGGTAAGACGATCCCCGGACATTGAAGTTACGTATATATATATGTATATTTTTGGTGTTATTGTAATTACCTATTTGTTCCAGTGTTGTAGTAGCTGTTAGACACAGTGCAGCAGCAGCAGCTTTACCTTCATCAGCTGAGCGACCTGCGAACTGCCGCATCACATCCGCTCCCACAGCGTTCCGTGCTTCCGCAACGCACTACTTCCAACAGTAAAGAACAACGATTATGCCAGCAACCGGCGCGCCGAAGCCTTATCAACCACCGCAACTACGAGAATAACGTTCATTGGAGCTATTGCGAACGGGTTGTGTCACCATTAACCCCGCGCTTTATGAGTGTATCACTAGTGCATCAGAAATGTACGTCAAGATTTCAGAATATCAATCCGCCGGGTCGTGACCCCTCCAACACCACCATCTTAAAAAACCGTTCACCCATACATCATTTTGTGTTAATTATTTTTTTAAACGATTTTAGACATATGTGTTTCTGTCAAGCCAGATGTGAATATGTAAAATAAAAAAAATAAAAAAACATTTCTGTAGAAAATATCGTTTTTTTTGTATACCAGTTGTCATGGTAACAGATAAGCGTCCAAATATGGCATCTCTGCTGGATGAAATTCTGTTTGAAACTGCTGGACAAGGTCCACCTCCCTCTAAAGACTACTACCAATTTTGTATCACACAAAAAGAGGTATTTAACAGTAGCCTACACAAAATGATAATTCAATTGAGATTACGAAGGGACAAATATTTAAATGTGGTGGTGAATTTTTGCATTAGGTTACCTGAATAGCAAAAACAGCATATTGTCTGCCATGTCTGAAAAGCAAAATTGATTATCCTGTTAAAATCGGCATGAAACAGAAGTTGCAATTGTCTTTTCTTCCCTATATTGTGATGTACAGTACATATCGGAGCAAAACGGCTTCTCGAAAAAGAAAAATGCAGGGCGGGACTTGATTTTGTCCATCGCGAATTGGTTGTGGTTTGATATTGGTCAATCTCATGTGAGTGACAGGTTGTCCCGCCCTCGTGCCAGTGGTGACGTCATCAGAGAAGAGATGTTTCTGCAAGAGGGAGGAGAAATTATTGTGATTAAAGATAACAAGGGCACATGGATTTAAAAAAATAAAAATCTGCACAGATGAATCATTTATAATCATTATGTCAATATTCCATAAAAATAGGAATGTAAATTCTTTAACTTTAACTAATATCAGTCATACTAAGATAACAAAACAACAAAAAAATATATTATTAAGCGTTTCATAACTCTTTATTACCAACAGCTTATATGGAGGTGGTGGAAGATTTCAGTCCGAACTGAATTCAGAGGGACAGCACCTGGAGAGATAAAAATGTTCCACCATGACTTTTTGAATGATTCAAAGTTGCAGGGTACCGATCCAGTCTGAGTTATTCTCCAGCTTTACATTTAAATATGTGATCCAACTTGCAATCATGATTTGTGAATGCTATTCTTGATTTTAGAGCGGTTAGCTGTGGTGTTTGGCACCAGGATTCTGGAGTACACTTTGGCTTTGTGTCAAGGGCATTTTGACTACCTGGAACGCTTACCTGACCGACTGCTCCTTAAAATCCTTTCCTTCATGTCCATTCAGGACATTGGCTGTCTCAGCCAAACCTCAAACAGGTTTAAGAAGGTTAGAACAATACTCTGTCCCTTTCTCTGTTTTTTTTTTTTTTTTTTTGTTTTTTTTAGCTAAATGAAGGTTTCATGTCTATCAAATAATATTTTACATTGTAAAAATTTTGAATCTGTTTTATTATTACTGATCATTGCTAAAGAAAACATCACTTTTACTATTGCTCATAACCCCTAACACTAAGTAGCCTATTAAAGGGATAGTTCACCCAAAAATGAAAATTCTGTCATTAATTACTCCCTCATGTTGTTCCAAACCCATAAGACTTTCGTGTATCTATAGAACACAAATTAAGCTTTTTTTGATGAAATCTGAGAGCTTTCTGTCCCTCCGTTGACAGCTACGCAACTGACACTTTGACGCTTCAAAAAGTTCATAAAGAGATCGTAAAACTAATCCATATGAATTGAGCGTTTTAGTCCAATTTTTCTGAAGAAACTCAATCGCCTTACATGATGAACAGATTTAATTTAGGCTTTTATTCACATATAAACACTGATCAGTGACCATAAACAGAAGCTCAACTGAACCTGCTTGACATTCGAGAACAAACCTCATTGGTTCTTGCAGAAGCTCAAATGTGCTGCGTAACATGAGAATGAATCTCATTGGTTCTTGAGGAAGCTCAAACGTGCTGCGTAACATGAGAATGAATCTCATTGGTTCTTGAGGAAGCTCAAACGTGCTGCGTAACATGAGAATGAATCTCATTGGTTCTTGAGGAAGCTCAAACGTGCTGCGTAACATGAGAATGAATCTCATTGGTTCTTGAGGAAGCTCAAACATGCTGCGTAACATGAGAATGAATCTCATTGGTTCTTGTAGAAGCTCAAACGTGCTGCGTAACACGAGAATGAATCTCATTGGTTCTTGAGGAAGCTCAAACGTGCTGCGTAACATGAGAATGAATCTCATTGGTTCTTGTAGAAGCTCAAACGTGCGTAACACGAGAATGAATCTCATTGGTTCTTGAGGAAGCTCAAACGTGCTGCGTAACACGAGAATTAATCTCATTGGTTCTTGAGGAAGCTCAAACGTGCTGCGTAACACGAGAATTAATCTCATTGGTTCTTGAGGAGGCTCAAACGTGCTGCGTAACATGAGAATGAATCTCATTGGTTCTTGTAGAAGCTCAAACGTGCTGCGTAACATGAGAATGAATCTCATTGGTTCTTGAGAAAGCTCAAACGTGCGTAACACGAGAATGAATCTCATTGGTTCTTGAGAAAGCTCAAACGTGCGTAACACGAGAATGAATCTCATTGATTCTTGCTGAAGCTTAAACGTGCTGCTTAAAGGGATGGTCTGGAGTAAAATCAACCTAGGGTCCTTTGCACCATGACCTCGAGCCAAATACCCCCCCAGAAGCCTTTTTTCCCTTAGTCGAACATTATTAAATTTAGAACTAATTTAGATATATCTCTAAATAAACTCTAACTTTAATAATGTTCGACCAAGGGAAAAAAGGCTTCTGGGGGGTGTTTGGCTCGAGGTCATGGTGCAAAGGACCCTAGGTTGATTTTACTCTGAACCATCCTTTTAACACGAGAATGAATCTCATTGGTTCTTGAGAAAGCTCAAACGTGCGTAACACGAGAATGAATCTCATTGGTTCTTGAGGAAGCTCAAACGTGCTGCGTAACATGAGAATGAATCTCATTGGTTCTTGAGGAAGCTCAAACGTGCTAACGCATTCTCATCCTAGGGCGTCATATACTGACGCTTTTGACATTTCGTCTACATCCAACACACATGGCACCCTTTAGCGTCAATATGAGATGCAGATAGCTTTATTCGGTTATGGGTAGGTTTAGGTCTGGGGTAGGGTTAGGGTTAGACCGCTAGGAGGCGCCTTCTGGCCCATATCTATCTGCGTCTCATATTGACGCTAAAGGGTGCCATGTGCGTTGGATGTAGACGAAATGTCAAAAGCGTCAGTATATGACGCCTTGGGATGAGAACGGGCTGAACGTGCTGTGTAACATGAGAATTAATCTCATTGGTTCTTGCGGAAGCTCAAAAGTGATGCGTAACATAAGAATGAATTTAATTTGTTCTTGAGGAAGCTCAAACGTGCTGCGTAACATGAGAATGAATCTCATTGGTTCTTGCGGACGCTCAAACGTGCTGCGTAACATGAGAATGAATCTCATTGGTTCTTGAGGACGCTCAAACATGCTGCGTAACACGAGAATGAATCTCATTGGTTCTTGAGGATGCTCAAACATGCTGCGTAACATGAGAATGAATCTCATTGGTTCTTGAGGAAGCTCAAACGTGCTGCATAACATGAGAATGAATCTCATTGGTTCTTGAGGACGCACAAACATGCTACGTAACACGAGAATGAATCTCATTGGTTCTTGAGGACGCTCAAACGTGCTGCGTAACACGAGAATGAATCTCATTGGTTCTTGCAGAAGCTCAAACGTGCGTAACACGAGAATGAATCTCATTGGTTCTTGCAGAAGCTCAAACATGCTGCATAACATGAGAATGAATCTCATTGGTTCTTGCAGAAGCTCAAACATGCTGCGAAACATGAGAATAAATCTCATTGGTTCTTGCAGAAGCTCAAACATGCTGCATAACATGAGAATGAATCTCATTGGTTCTTGCAGAAGCTCAAACATGCTGCATAACACGAGAATGAATCTCATTGGTTCTTGCAGAAGCTCAAACATGCTGCGAAACATGAGAATAAATCTCATTGGTTCTTGCAGAAGCTCAAACATGCTGCGAAACATGAGAATAAATCTCATTGGTTCTTGCGGACGCTCCAACGTGCTGCGTAACATGAGAATGAATCTCATTGGTTCTTGAGGAAGCTCAAAAGTGCTGCGTAACATGAGAATGAATCTCATTGGTTCTTGCAGAAGCTCAAACGTGCCTCGTAACACGAGAATGATCCTCATTGGTTCTTGCACATCAAGCGAACATGCTTGAGCTTCATACCACCACTGATGTGAGTTGATGGATTATATGTGAATAAAAGCCTAAATTCAAACTATTCATCATATAAAGCAATCATGTCTCTTTAGAAAATTAGGACTAAAACACTCAATTCATATGGATTAGTTTTACAATCTCTTTATGAACTTTTTGAAGCGTCAAAGTATCAGTTGTGTAGCTGTCAACTAATTTCATCAAAAATAACTTAATTTGTGTGAAGATGAACAAAAGTCTAACAGGTTTAGAACGACTTGAGGGTGAGTAATTAATGACAAAATATTTTGGGTGAACTAACCCTTTAAACTTTGTGCTACAGAAATGATAGAGTGTGATATATGTGTTTTTATGTAAATGTACATGTGTGTCCAGATATGTAACTCAGAGGAGGTCTGGAAGCAGACTGTGATGGCTTGTGATATGATTTCCGAAGACATGGAAATGCTGGCGAAAGCCATGGGTTGGAAGAACATCTTCTTTACGTTTTATTACAAACAAGAACATGGCAACATGGCCTGTCCTGCAGAGGAAGAAGATAAAGCCAATACTGCATCTCCATGAGCTATTAAATACAACTCTCAATCAACAGGACAATTAAAACGATATCAAAGTGTGCATTCATTTACTACTTCTGTATTTTAATGCTTGCAGTTATTGATTAATGACAAGTTTATGAAACATTCAAATGAAATCCTATGCTGAATGCCAAAATATTAAAGCATTACTTTGAAATTATTAATGTATGCAATACATAATTATAATTTTTTTTATTAGTAATTCGTGTAATTCGTAATTCGTCTTTTTTTTAAGAACATGATCGAATTATTCACCCAGTGTAACAGCACGTCTCTGATTGACTGTTTGGCTCTTTTCATTAACTGCAGTGTGGAAAGTGACCAGCAGATGGCGCGCGTTAATAAAGTGACTGCATGTGCAAAACCAATGCAACACACTTTCACTGTAGATGGTCGAAATAAATCACTCTATTTGATAAATTCCTTGCTTTAATTCCTTAATTTAATTGTAAGTGGTTTTGAAACGTAAAGTCTTGAGAATTTTTTTTAATTTTTTTATATTGCCTAGTTAAAGAATGTTCTTTATTTAGTTTTAAAAATAACCTATACAACATTCAAAGGCAGTTAATTTTGTGTAGACACATACAGCTAAATAAAAATACATTTCACTGAACTCACATTGTCCCTGAGACATGATGACACACCATATGGGGTAAGTTGTCACAATAGAAGCTGGTGTTTTTAACATTGATTTGAGAAGAAATATATTTAATTTTCACTTAAGTAAAAACATTTGTATTGAAATATAATAGGCTATAGGTCATAATGGCTTTTCAGCACTGCGAAAACCATATGAAACATAAAGGCCTGGTTTCACAAACAGGGCTTAAATTAAGCCAGAATTTGGCCTTAGTTCAAATAGGTTTTATAAATGTGCCTTAAAAATGACTGGTGTGCATCTTGAGACAAAATAATGGCACTGAGATATTTTAGGATATGTCATTGCAAGTTGCTTTCAGTTAAACTGTTCAAACATGCATTTTAGTCTACAATAGGTTTAAGCCTAGTCTGTGAAACCGTTTTTTTTTTTTTTTTTCTGCAGGTTGAATCCATAGCTTGAATCACTCAGCCAGTAAGTGGTGACACGTGACTGTCTTACTGAGTGATTTGTTGAACAATTCTCTTCAACCATTCAAAAACGAAACAGCACTCGGAGTCGCAGCGGTTGTTGTAAGTTAGCCTACTTAATAATAATGTCTTATTTATCGAACTATGTTTAAAAGTAATCATATTCACAGTAGTGCTGTAGCCTAGTACTGAATATTTGCAGGGCTATGTTTACAGCCAAATCTGTCGTGTTGATTAAAGTTACTACTCATTATCGTGTGATAAATTGCAACACGTGACAGATTTGCCATTTGCCTTTTCGGTTAAAATTTCTGGTAAAATCTAAATTATATCTCTTCTCTGTCAATTATATATATATATATATATATATATATATATATATATATATATATATATATATATATATGATAGGCTACTGTGAATCTAAGACCGTTTTGGACTGAGTGTTTGAGAGTGTTTGAAACCACCAGCATACAAAACTAGTGACACTCATTTGGTAACTAGAGTCAAAACTAGTAAATTACATAAAACCCTTGTTTTGCTGGTTGTCTTTTTAGTAACACTTTAGTTTACAGTGTCCTTGTCACATGTACTTAGAGCTGCCAACTCTTAATCATTCAGCGTGAGACTCACACAATTGGCCCTTTTCACACGCTCTCAGGCCATTCACTCACACAGAGAAAAATTGCAAACCAAAGAGGACACCGACAGACAAGACAGAGCGGGTTACTGTTGATATGAAACAAATTCTCAGCTCTCAGATTCTGTCAATTTTATTACGAAATTCAAACAATAAATAGGCTACCGTTTTGGCGCTTTTAAATGTGACAGATCGCTGTGGCGCCTCAGTTCAAGCGGCACGTGAACCGATCATCTATCTTTACTAGCCTACTAGTTCATAGTAAATAAACACGAATGAATAATAGGTATGTTGAAAGATGCAGTACAACTTACTGAAATGTATATGCCTCATACATAATATCGACCAATCAGTGTTTTTCAACCGTGGAAAGAGGTCAATATGGAGGTTACATTTACCTCAAGGAAGCCATTAAATGACCATAGCACGTAAGTTGGCTAGAAAAATGTGTAGCCTATTTTATAATGTATTTAGTATTGGTATAAATGAGTCATTTGCTAAATATGTGCACTATATTACATATTTATTATATTTTTTACTTATATCATTAAAATATTATAAAGTTGTTGTTGTAGGCTACTAATAAAAACCGCATTAGGCCTATAGCCTATATTTAATTTGAGTTGTTATTTTTAACCTTTAATTATACCAGCTGACAGGGCTCTCTGTAGCCTATGTTTACAGCATTAATTGAGATTTTCTTTCTTGAGAAAAATTAACTGTACCTACTACGTATCGAAATTGAATCAAGATCGGAATACAACCACAAGAATTAAATTGAAATTGTAAAATTTGTATCAAGCAATAATAAAAGCATTAGCCTATAGCAATTATTGCACCATGCTGTCACTGAACTTAATACAATTATGTTTAGTTAGGCTACCAAAATGTTTTGACAATCACAATAGCCTACACTTTTTCTTTTTCTTTTTTCGTGTCTAATTATTAACTTATGTGGCAAGTAGCCGTGACTTGAAGGCAAGTCTTGAAGCTGACTTTTGCTGATTGAAACTGCAAACTATCTTCAGATAAACTTTTTTTTAAATGTATTATAATTGTGACTCTTGTCTTAAGAATTTTTACAATAGTAATACTGATACTTGCCTTAGCAAACACCACTCATAACAGATTACTAAATGATAGTAACTGAATTAAATTAATATTTTGTGCTTGTCCTGACAGAATGATAAATAGTATCCACTATCCAGAGCTTGTAACCGTTTCAAAACCGTTTGAGAGGAAGTCTAGCTTTCCCTCTTTTTCTTTCCGTTGCTTCTCCCTCCCTTTTCCAACCCCTCCCTCTCATCTCTCTCTCTCTCTCTAGGGCCAAGACAGCAGCTTGATGACGCAGCATTGACAGAGGCCTGTGGAACGATTGCTGGGCTGAGAGAATAACAGAGAGGCGCTGCTTTGGCCGGCCTTGACATTCAAACACACACACACACACACACACACAAAACGGCACAAAGGAAGTACTGCTGAGAGAGAAAGCAGCTGATCTGGCCCTGAGGAGAAACTGTGTTGCCGAGTCTCTATCCGTCGCTCTCCTCACAACCATGGCAGAACAAACTGATCTCACCCTGGGCCAGACTGTTTACATCTACAGCTGCTCAAATATGGAAGAGGAGGAGGAATAGATCAGGTATATATCAGCCCCGCTCACTCAGAACTCTCTCTTTCGCTGTCTTACTCACTCTACTAACACACTGCGAGATTGTCCATTAATGCTGACTAAAAAGAGGCATTAAAATGTACGCTGTGCTTTCCACTTTGGGCCAGACGATTGAGTGTCCATGAGCGAGATTAGTGTGTGTTTGTGTGTGCAAGCTTGTTTTGAGCATATACTGTGGGAATCCATCCAGACAGTCGTTTGAGTGCGTTTCTCTTGATTGCATTCCAATAAAGGCGGGCCTTACTGTAATAGTGACATAATAATCTTGTAAATGGCATAAAACTAAATGTTTCCTGCACTATAACATGATTATTTATATAACTGTGGAATTTTTTAATAGTGACAAGATAAAATATTGTAAAATAATAATAAAAAACATGCATACTAAAAATTGCAGGACTGGGGATTCTGCATGATGACCACCAGGGGGCACAACACTGTAGTTCCTCGCACAGGCACACATTTAACCGTACCAACAGGGACCAGAGGAAAGACGATCTCGATTATGAGGAGCGGAATGAACAAACGTCAGGTTGGTAAAGGGATTTTAATCTTACTGCGTCATTTAAAGAGTTAGAATTTAATGAGTCACTTGATAGCAGGAAATGTAGAACTGTAACCTGCCCTCTTTGCTTTTGTTCCAGCAAGACAAAAAAATTATTGTGGTTATACGTATGTGATGTTCTTGTTTGATTTTCATTTGTCTGTCTTTGATGTATTCACATTTGAGCTGAATAGCTCCCTGCTACCATTTTGTCTCATGAGCGGCAAAGTTTCCATCTATAATTCATTACGAAACACAATAGCCCACATATTGACCTAGGCCTCATCTTGATAGTCAGAACGATTTGTATTAGTGTTCTGTTTGTTTTCTTTCGCTTTTTAATGTTATACTTCAGGCCATTTTGGCCTTGAGTGGACGATTGATGCAATGAGCTCACTTTGGACCGTGGTTTTACATAGCATAGAGTAGGCCTCACTTTGACAGGCCTCAGATGTATTAGCATCTTTGATCATTTCAGGGCCACAGCCTGCTAGACGTATTATATAGTGACAAAGAACAAAAGTACTTCAGCTATGTAGCACTTGTTTGCTAACGGTTCACTGCTTACTTGTTATGACTCAGTGATGACTAAACTCCTTACAACTCAGGGTTATTTAGAAGTGGTATCGCATTGCAGAAGAATTCATTGCAACCTTTTTTTTTCCAGAGGGTAATCACTTGTACAATGTAATAGTCTCAAACTTTCAGTTTTTGTTAGGGGTTAGGGTAATTTTCTGTATTGATTTCTCACTGGTGTTTTACATATATTTTTAATTACGCTTTGCATCATTTTTGGTTTTTGAGTCCGTAAACTTAATGGAAAAAGTACTGGTAATTTTCTGCCAAAATATTATTCGTTTTTCTTACAGTGTATTAATTGTTTATTATATAATATTATTTATTTTTATTTTTATTATATATATATATATATATATATATATATATATATATATATATATATATATATATATTAACATGGAGAGTTTTTATATTCCAGGGGACCCACTCTTTTTAACCAATGAATTTCTATTCTCTTTCCAGATAAAGATTTTTTACATATAATTTTACAATCCTTGAAATTAATATATTTACATAATTAGATATAATTATTTATATTACTTGTATATAGATATATTAACTTTTTAAGTCCAATAAGACAAAAAAAAAATCTTTGTAATGTTTATCCCATTTGGATCCAGTTATTAGTTCCAAAGCAGTTACGCTCACTGCAATATAGCATGCAAAATGTAGATTCAGTATAGGTACAGTTTTAATCTAAATTATTCAACCCTCATTGCAAATCAGGTTTATTGGCAAAATTTACAGACTTTCAGCTGTTTGCAATGAACAAATCAAACAACAGTAATTGAAATAGCTCAACACAAGAAATGTTTCTAGTGGTTTCCCCTAATTCAATTGAAAATGCAACTTTTAATGACTTCTGCTGTCTCAAAATTATTCAACCCCCTGAATAGAATCCATCACAACAGCACAAATATGCAAAACATGTCTCAAGCACACCTGATGCAACTAATCAAGGGCTTCATTAGTTGCACCATGTGTGCTTGAGCTAGAACACCTAAAATATATGAACTGGCTAGGTTTGTTGAGTGTCATGTTTGACTGCATGTTAGAAATATGGCTAAGTCAAAAGAATGGTCCAAAAAAGAGAAGATATCATCGCCCTTAACAAACAAGGAACAAAAAAATAAATAAATAGCAAAGTTACTAAATGTTCCTAGAGACACCGTTGGAAGCATAGTTTGCATGTTCAAAGTTAAAGGAACAGTGGTTACAAGACCTGGACGGGGTAAAAAAGAAAAGAAAAGGAAGCTATCAACGGCTGCAACCAGATTTCTGAGAAGGCAGGTTCAGAAAAACCCTCAAGTGTCTGCAAAAGACCCGCAGCAAGACTTGGTGGCAACAGGCACTGAGCTTTCAGCCTGCACAGAAAGGCGTGTACTAAACGCATGCCAGAACTCCCAAGACGTACAAAAGCACAAGAAAAGTCGGCTCCAATTTGCTCAAAATCATATAAATAAGCCACAGAATATTTTGGATTCTGTTCTGTGGAGTGATGAAACAAAACTGGATCTGTATGTCTGGAAGAAGAATGAAGCTGAAAAGAACACTATGTCTACAGTTAAGCATGTTGGGGGCTCGGTGATGCTCTGGGGCTGCTTTGCATCCTCTGCCACTGGACACCTGCAGCATGTCGAAGGCAAGATGGATTCATTGAAGTATCATTGGATTTATCAGGAAATCCTAGGAGAAAACATCATGCTGTCAGTGAGGAAGCTGAAGCTTGGGCGTCATTGGACCTTCCAACAGGACAATGATTCCAAGCATACCTCAAATTCCACCAAGGCTTGGTTGCAGAAGAAATCCTGGAAGATTCTGCAGTGGCCATCAGTCAACCCATAGAAAATGTCTGGTGGGATTTGAAGAAGGCAGTTGCAGCACGCAATCCCAAGAATATTACTGAACTGGAAGCCATTGCTCATGAGAAGTGGGCTAAGATTTCTCAGAAACGCTGCCAGAAGCTGGTTTCTGGTTATACATCTCGTTTTCAGCAGGTCATAACAGCAAAAGGGTGTTCTACTAAGTACTAAAGATGTTTGGGATGAAGGGTTGAATAATTTTGAGACTGCAGAAGTCATTAAAAGTTGCATTTTCAGTTGAATTTTGGGAAACCACTTGAAACATTTGTTGAATTGAGATATTTCAATTATTTTTATTTGTTCATTGGAAACAGCTGAAAGTCTGTACATTTTGCCAATAAAACTGATTTGCAATGGGGGTTGAATCATTTCAATTACAACTGTACTTCAATTATCTTGTAGCCGAAGTTGATAAATATCCATGACTTGTCCAAATCACAATTTTCTTTTAATTATAAGTATTTTCCAGGACTATGGGAACACTGATATCATGTATGAAATTTGTTTAGACATATTACGGCAATTATTCAAAAGATCCAAAAATTGGATATTCCTAATTATGTATAAGCAGACAGTGAGAGGTTGTGGAGAGATCAATGATCAGTCTAGCTTCTGATTCTTATTTCACCATCAGTGGTTCACTTATAAAACAACCTAAGAGCTGAACACAGGCCAGGCCACTAGTGAATGCAGCCTTTGTTACAGGAGCTTGTCTTCCTGGCACCCAGGTAATCAGCACTCAGCCTTGTTTCCAGAAATAACCGCTGGTATCTGGGCATTAGGTTCACATGATGCACTGCGAGCCGAAGGAGGCGGTCTTCCGCAAGCTTTAAAGAGACACTTCACCGACTTTAAAAGAAGTTCTGGTACATTTAACTCAGATGTAAGCAAGAGCTTATTTGACTGAAAACTAAATAAATATAGCATAAATATAGTGGAATAAGCCCTTTTTCATGATGCCATCTACAGATGCCACCCACTTATGGGAATTTTTGTTCTCATTTAAACATTAAAAAAGTCTTTAGAAATTGAACCCTAAGAAAAATAGAATTCCTCCATATTTTTAGGTCACTAATGAAAGTAAGTTTCATCAGGTTTAGGTTCAGCTGAAGTGCTGCTGTCATTACAGCAAAAGAGGGAATAATAAATACTAAGACATATGAAACATTTTCAATTCAACTTACACTTTACACAAAATAGAAGCTTTTTCACCAGTGGTCTCAGAGCTCAGATTACAAGGAATTGTATTTATGTTCAATGTCCATTATAATTGAATTATGGACATTAAATAGTTGAAGTGTGTATAATCTCCTGTTTAATAGTGTTTGGGAACATTTAAAATTCTGTTTGATAACTGGGTAGAATATACACTAGGGCATTCAATATTTTTGTTTAGAATTTTTTTTTTTATAATATATTAGTGTGATTAGAATATGTTGGAAAATAAGGAAAAAAAATATTATAAGAAAAAAAGCATAAAAAATCGAATAGCCATAAGTATTCAAAGAATTTGTGTGCAGTATTTATTTGCAGTCCTCACCCTGAATAAAGACATACCCAGTTTGGGCTATAAAATTTAATAACCTGCAGATGGAATTTGAAGTTGCTCCTCCTATTTTTCCCTGTCCATTTTCTCCCATTCTCTCCCTCCCATCTCCTCCCTCTCTCGTGTTCTCTGCAGAACAGCCGCATCCCTTTGCATCAATCAGCAGCCATGTTGAAGGTGATCCCACAGTCCCCACCACCTTTCCACTTTCTACCGAGCTCTCGTTCTCTCTTCAGAGCTCTTGCGCACTCACTCACTCTCTGTCCACAGCGTTTTTTCAACCTTTCGCTGAAACCCCTCTCTAGTTGCCTGCCATGTTCCTTCATCCTCACCTTGTCTCAAATCACCATTTCTGCTTACTCATGCGCTCTCTCATCCTCTCTTTCTCCTCGGCTGCTCGCCCTCCTTCTGTTTGATTTCAGAAATGAGCGTTTGAGAAGCAGACTGTGCCGTCTCTCTCTCTTGCTCATTTTCTTTCTCTCACACCCACCCACCACCTCCACAAAGATGCACATATAAAAATGTTGCAGCACTGATAGCGGTACAGCTTAGCCACAACAGCAAACAGCCACGTTCAGATGTGCAGAAACACATTCCGGACCAGAGAAAAGCATGTTTCATAAGGTGGGCGAGGGACAGGCAGAGAACACAAACGTGTGTGCCTGTGCATCAAAAAGCATCGCTGTTCATGATCTTTTTTTGGAGGGGTGGGGGCAGCGAGGCTCATCTAAAATAGCAGCAACCAGACCGCCGTTATTTATTCTACGTGATGGAAAATGTCAGACTCTGCCTCACGCCAGGTGCCATTTTTGTTTTGACACCGGTGGTTGCATTGTTGCATCCTCCTCACATGCACGGCATGCGAGTGTTTCTCACACATTAACGTGTGCTGATCCGTTTTTTCCGCGCTCTCTCGTTCCGGCTGCCCTTTTGCAGTGGTTAATGAAGTTGCAGTCCTTGCTAGCACGCCGCATCTCTTATCCGCTGCTAATAATGCACAGACAGCAGTGGAGCTGCCCTGCCCGACTATTTATAAACTCCACAGTGGGCGAATAGACCCTGGTGGCCAGCTAGCGAGCGAACGGAAGGAACGAGACCTATAGCAGGGTGCAGTGGAGCAGACTGATGCCCCCTGCCACCTCTGGACTGGGTGTCTCATGCAGAGAGGGCACTGGGACTAGGGTGAACGAAAAAGAGAGAGAGTGTGAGAGTGAGAGAGAGAGAGAGAGCGAGCAGGATAGACTTATAGGAGAGACTGCGATCGCAGCAGAGAGCAGCAAGCGACGAGTTGAATCTAAAAAAAAAAGCTGTAACACTTTCGCCTGCAAACGAAACCTCTTTTTCCAGCCATCAGTGGATCGCAGGAACTGTAGAGGAAGGCGTGAGCGATGTTTTCCGCTCTCCATCCACTGAAGCGCTTTCTCTGATTAACTGAAATAAAGGTACGTTCAGCATGCTTTTCCCCCTACAGTTTCAAACAGACATAGTCGAGCGCTTTTTTACAGAGCAGCGCATGAGGACTTGTGTGGTTTTATCTGTAAGAATGAAAGCTAATGTTTTCGCTCTTAATTTGACTGGACATTTCATACTCATAGGCAAATGTTTCTCTTATTTTGTACAGAACGGTTTGAGGGAAGGTGGGGGATTTTTATTTTTCCTCCATTTCGCTTATCCGGTATGGTAAGTCACGTTAAGGGTGTGGCAGGTGATACATCCACGGACAACAAATGTATTTTACGCCTATATAAAATGCCTGAATGTTGAAGAAACCTTTAACGGCCCAAGCAACAAATAGCGAGCCTAAATGTTTGGTTTTTTAATGTAAAAGGGCCCTTCAACTCAAATTCGCATTGGCATCCAGGTCTTCGAGCCTAGGGGATGTGATTTTGACTGCGTACTAGTCCACTGAACTCACACACCAATGCAGATAATGGTGATCCCAGGCCATTGTCCGCAGCTAAATGCTACCGGGGCTTCCCAACATGGCGCAGTCTGTAAGAATGAACCGTTTTTCTCTGGACAGAAAGCACAACTGCCTGCTCAGCCGCCATTCATACAAATCCCAATAAGTGCTGCGCCACAGCATGTTGCCGTGACAACGGAGGCCTGTCAGACAGGGAGCAGGCGGATGTTTTCCCAGCGATTAAGAGAGGTCTGTCTCTCCCGCTCAGTGCAATCACAAACAGTCCAGATCAAAATAGATCCTCAGCTGCAGCATAGCAATAAAAGCTGGCATGACGTTACTTCCAGACTGTGTTGTTTAATGCAGAGTAAAGGTACAGGCTGAGTAATACTGCTGTGTCATGTTTTTGATGATCAGAGGCAGATATGTCTTCTTTGTGGTTCTGTTATTTCCTTTCTCTTTATGAGTAAAGCATAATGCATCAGGGCGACCACAGAACAGCCTGAGGAAATGATCTTCTAAACTAGTTTGTCTGTTCAGAAACTGAGCTCTGACCATGGCTTTGCTTGTCAGTCATTTTAATATGTAATATTAATGTCTCAGAATTTAGATTCTAAAATCCAAAATTGTTAGCCCAAACAAGATCGACCTCTACAGTCTAATAGAACATTTACAGGCAGCCATTTTACTTTATACCAAGATGCTTTTTGTCGTGGTTTCAAAATGGCTGCTCTGTTGAAAGAAAAAAACCTCTCAACAGAGGCACGAAAAACTTTACCTTCTCGCCAGAATCATGTACATTACTGAAAAAAGAACGCATGCACATTGCAGAGCATCTAGTCCGTGTACGTACTAGAACATGGTCAGTTTACTACAAGTGCTCCAATGGAAACTAATCTACTAACAATGGCAAAGCGTAATCTTTTTTTACTTGATGGGGAGCATACAGAAAATGCAAAGTTAGCAATGACTGTCATCTGCGCAAGTGTCTAAAAAGCAATTCTGCAATTTGGCAAATAAAAAGGTCATTTGACGCCCAAGTGTTTCATTTTAGGCTCCCACACAAGTAAATGCCTAAAAACTACACATTACAGTCATTCATTTAAAGAACAATGTGATTTGGACATTCCATCACCGTCACATAGACAAAACTAGGGCCTCGTACACAAAAAGAGCAAGAAAGGAGAAAATAGTGCAAATTAGAGACAAAAGACGTAAACAATCCATATGAAAAACTGTATTCACTTTGAGCTTTGTGCCTCCAAACAATATGTTTGGCCATGAGTGTTGCTGCATCTGCCATATTTCCACTTTGCAGTGGCAGGTCACTCTTCCTCGTGGGGAGCAGTTGAACTGGAAATAGATAGTGAGAAGCAGAAATAGGTCAGTTTGCTAGGATGGATATTCAAAAGCTTTTATGCTCCTCTACCAGCAGGGAGATGGAGAATCTGACGTTTGTTCATTTCCTCATTATTCCGCTATGTAGTTTAGCCAACTAATGAGTCAAACGAGTGTCATTCACTGGGTCGTTGACAGAAAATGAAGGACAAAAACCTTTTCAGACACATGCATTAAAGACAAATACATTAAAGTCAATTAAAATTAATGATTCATGAATTAAATATGTTAGGTACAGTGATAAATTAATGCTTGTATTTATTTTTAATAAATTTTCATATTTATTGTTTATGTACACTATAACACACTGTTTAGCTCTTTTACTGTAATTTACTTGAAGTGCTTGTGTTGTGCCACATACATCTATATCTGCCAGGGCCGGCTGATCTCTGTAGATTGCATTTTAATGCAGTATTTGCCACCTTTCCCTGTTACATCTGGTTGCAGCTGTCCCTTTTTCACTCTTTATATTTCATCTTCCCACTCTCTGACAGCTGGCATATAAATAAGTAAATAATTAATTAAATAAAATGCATTTTCTCATTATATTATACAATATTAAAACGTTTTTTCCTGAAATATTATGAAAATTGAAGTTGGAAAAAAAACTCCAAGGTAGGCTACTGCTTATACATAATGTACAAACACTCAATACAAGACACATCTGTTATTATTCTTAGGGATTTTGTGTTGTTTATTAATGTCTTGTTTTTGCTTATCCATGACTTCCATTTTGAAATCGTCTTGTTCTTGCGAGTCTTTAGTCTCTGTCAAATGTATGACCTAATTGTGTTCAGCTGTGTTTTGCTCCCTCATTAGTTCTTGTGTGTTCTGTATATTGCTCCTGTGTTTGCCTGGTCTGCTGTTGCCTTCAAGTGCACTTGGTAAGATCTTGCGTCAGAGTAAGGAAATCATAATTATGGCATGTTATGTATTCAAGTCTGCAGACATAGCCAAAAAGTACAAGATGTTATTATAGGTAGAAGATTTTGTAGGTATATTTTTTTTAGGTATATTTATTTCAAAATATAATAGCTCGAAGCTATCTTGTGTGACAGAGGTGCAATTATACACAACCTACGTCCAGGATATAACTTAAAACTATGATTCATTTAGGCCTATATCCAGAATTATTTATCTGTATTTTTATATATATATATAAAATATATTTTTTTTTTCATAATTTTTTCAAGTCAAAACAGATCATGTTATGTATTGTTTTTGGATTTTTGTTTTCTGTATTCTTTGCTTTAAAGGGATACTCCACCCCAAAATAAAAACATTTACTCATCTTCGTGTTGTTCAAAACCTGAGTATGACTTAATTTCATGTGTAGAACATAAAAGAAGATATTTTTGAGAAATGTGAGAAGTGTTTTTTTTTCTCTCCATATACTGGAAGTCAATGGTCTCCAATGTTGTTTGGTTCCTAACGTTTTCATCATCTTTTGTGTTCAGCAGAAGAAAAAGTCGTACAGGTTTGCAACAGGTTTGGGTAAATGAAGACAAAATTTTAATTTATGAGTAGAGTATCGGAAAGAGCAATCTGTTCAGGAACATACAGAAACGTGAAGGTGAAATAACACTGAAAAACAATCACAATATAAGCCTTTAGGATCTGGCCTATCAGGTGGCAAAAGTCTTCTCATTACAGCAGTAAGGGCCTAGTTAAGCCTCCCCACGGCTAAAGCAACCTTATCTGTCTTATTAATAATAATTTGGTCACATAGATGAGCGCTCTGTGAAGGTTAAGCAGCATCAGCATAAACTTTAATAATCATGAGTTAGGCCAGGTAAACTTATCTCCTAGTGCCCCTGGGATAATTTCCATTGAGAGAACCATACGTGGCAATATGTTACCAAAGAGCCATTGTCAATAGAAGCACAGCAGACATGCCACTGACAAACAGTCCATTAGTTTAATTTAGCTTCACCTGTTCCCGTGCCCCCTAATGCTTGGAGTTCTGGGTTACAGTTGATGTTTCCCATTTTGTATAATGCGGCCCTGCCAGCAATTCATTAATTATAACTTGATTTTGAGTAATATATTTTACTTTGTGGAAGTGCCCGTTAGAGGACAGCACTTTCCAAGCCATGGATTCTTTCTCACTTCCTCCAGCAGATAATGGGATAGTGTGGCTTTCAACACATGCATTAATGCAAAGAGCATTGATGAGCAATAAGTCACCATTCTTATCCTTCATTATCCAGTGAACTAAGCTGTCCTAAAATTAAATGCCAAATGGAGATGGAAGTGCATAGGTCAGTGGCAAAATATTTATTTAAATATTAAATAATACTTTTATTTTTTTAAGGATTGTAACCTATTTATGCAAATTGTTGCAGTTCTTCATGTGCATTTCTTTGTTTTTCTGTGCAATTACTTCTGTTTTATGTTCTATGTATGTGTACTTACCTTGCACAAAGTATGCTTCTGTATTCTGTAATCTTGAGCACAAAATATGGTAGAATAAAGACTGTTATGGCAGTGTGCAAACATCCTCAATAATAAATCTCTGCTAGCTTTCACCTCATTTCCCTGCATCAAAACAACATCATATGTCTTTGCACTATATAACTGATGTGGTCATTATGAATATTTGGGTATAAGAACTGCATACATTACAGTTTTGGTTATAAGGTAACTGCATCTGCATCTGCTTACCACTGTACATTATGTACTAGCTTCACTTGATTACTGTTTAATAGACATGCTAGTGAACCAAGTGGCGTTGAGTTTATGAGTTGAGTCATGCTGCCATCTAGTGGTTTGATGTGATTAAATTACAAATCTAATCTTATAATAGTCAACAAATAATTACACTTCTCATTATGTGGTTTAAAATGTCTCCTTTCTGCTTTTTTTTAAGTAATGGTTAAATGTCACGTTAAACCAATACACAAAAATTTATATTTGTTTAACATTTAAAGAGATGGTTCACCTTCCCAAAAAAATATTATGTCACCATTTACTCACCCACATGTTATTCCAAACCTGTAGGTATTTCCCTCTTCTGTGGAACACAAAGGAGTTTCTTCTTTTGTGGTCTGCCATAGAAAAAAAAAGTCATAGTTTCTGCACAGCAAGAAAATGAATTTTCATTTTTGGGAGCAGTCATTCAGCCTAGGCTAAATTTAGTGGCTTGATCAGTGATGATCTGTGAACAGTGACTTGTTCATTAAGTACGTTGAATACCTCATCCAGTTATTTTTCCTTTCCCCACCCCCGGTAAAAACAAAGGTCATATGCTGTTATCTCAAAGTAGCCATAATTTTCACAGATTTAAAAGATTGTTTTTTGTGTGTTTTTTTTTTTTTTTACTTTCTGTCTCTTCTCTGCAGATGACTGTGGTCAACCCCAGCACTCTTGGTCTGGTGGACAATTCCCACCCCCAAACTGTCCTCAGTCATCTTAATGAACAGCGTTCTCAAGGCCTATTCTGTGATGTAATAATCGTTGTGGAGGATGTCAAATTCCGCGCTCACCGCAACATACTGGCTGCCACAAGTGGATATTTTCGTAATGCTTTCAAAACGCCTGATGTCTACACATCCAGCCAGGTGCTGGAGTTAACAGACCTAAAATCTGAGGTCTTTGCTAGCATTCTAAACTTCATCTACAATGCCAGAGTGGAGTCAAGTAGTACAGAGGACAGCAGGTCTCTGGTGGCAGCTGGAAAGCGTTTAGGAATTCCCTTTCTGGAGAAATTGCTTGACTTTGAAAGGCAGAGCTCTGGTCTCTTGCAAGGTAAAGCCTCTGCAAGCTGCGGAAGATCAAACAGTCAGTCAAAGTTGGCAGACACATGCACACTGAAAAAAGAGACACTCAAGCCTGAGGAGTTAGACTGCTCCAAGGGCCCAAGGATCACCAATGCTTTCTCCATTACTGAGGTTGGGGCAGTAAACAACCCATTCTCTACACTGGATCACCGTAACAAAGTTATTGAGGAAGGGCATTCTCCTTCCAGCTCCCAAGATACAAGCATATCACCCACAGAGAGTGAGCCTGCCCATGCTCTAACAGAGCACTCGTATGCAGTGAGCCAGGGGCAAGAATCTAAAGAGGTTGGCCAGGAGAACGATAACGGAACAATCATGCCTGCCGTACCTCCAGCTAAGCCTGTGGTTAGCAATAGACTTGGACCTATAAAGAAGCGTCGTATACATGGTAACGGTATTCCGTCTCTCTCAATTGAGCCAGGTGCAACTATGCCCACTATTACTGGCACATCTGCAGTGGAAAATGCTACTGTTGCACCATTATCTTCCTCCCCGTTATCCTCAGATGCAGCACCAGTGATACATTCCAGCCTTGATCTCTTGCCACCACTTGACGTTACACCCTCTCAGGATGCAGAGCCACCCTGCCTCAGTCCTCAGAATACACCCAGTGTCCCCGCCTTCTGCTGCCAGCAATGCCCTGAAACATTTAATGACTCTACGCTTCTCACCATCCACATGCAAATACACAAAAGATTTGTCAGTCATTTGTTTTGCAAGTACTGCCATAAAAAGTTTATGCATCTGAAAAGATTGCGCAATCATGAGCAGGTTTGTGTGAAATCTCTAAAAGGTCCATCTGAGTTAGAGACAAATAATAAAGACTCTTTGAGAGTCCCAGTCTCTAATGGTACACCTAATGAAAATACAACGCAACTCTCTTCACCTCCACTAGATCTCCATATCCCTTTAAGTTTAGACCCCACATTGACTAGTCCCCCTGAGCTGTCTCAGGATCAAGTTAATGGGACCTTAAAAACAAGTAGCACTTCAAGGACATATAAATGTTCTGTATGCAAACGGGCTTATGTGACCATTTCCAGCCTAAAAAGACATGAGAATGTACACTCATGGCATAGAGCCTATCCTTGTCACTACTGCAACAAAGTTTTCGCTCTGGCTGAGTACCGCACAAAGCACGAGATTTGGCATACTGGGGAACGCCGGTACCAGTGCATCTTCTGCTTGGAGACCTTCTTGACGTATTACATCCTCAAGAATCACCAGAAGTCCTTTCATGGCATCGATCCACAGCTGGCTGTCAATAAAAAATCAGCAAATGGTGGATTCAAGGGTAGTGTCTACCCCATAAAGCTCTACAGGCTTCTCCCAATGAAGTTTAGAAAGAAACGTTATAAGTCATACAGTCAGACATACTCTGAAGGGTTCGAGGGCAATGATGAGTCTTACAGTGAACCACTGGGCAGCTGTTCCCCCCACACACTTTTTGACTGTGCAGTACCTACAACTAATTCAGATGCTGTTAATGGTCAGTCATTATTTTCAATGCCAGTGACATTCATGGCCACTCCAAAAATGATGGCATCAGAAACTCCTCGCATCAGCTTTGAGAAACCGTGTGACCAAAACATAGGATTTCCTATGTCATCTGAGATAGACCATCCTTCAAAACACCTCTCCACTGATTTCAAGAAACAGTCTGGATTTGATGGCAAAGGGACACCGCTCTTCAGCCACAGATTTACAGATTCTTCACAAGTGATAGAGAAAAACAAAGGGACCCCTCTCATTACAAATGGAAGCGACAGAGATTCATCAACAGAGAAAAACACAGAAAACAGCACAGACATGCTTCCATTCCTCAACATACCACCTGTCTGCTCCTTCGAAGGGTTGAGCAGGCTGAGTGAACTGTCAGCAGCAGCACAAACCATTGAGGACATGGCTAATCAGCTGCTACAAGCAAGACCCGAGAGCATAACACCGGATCAGCCACCTAGTGGAAAGACAGAAACGTACATTGCTAAGCCTGCATGTCCAGGCCCATCCGTTGACAACCAAGTCCTTCCCCTCTGCCAAATAACAGTGAAGATTGGCAACGAGGCAATTGTTCGACGAAAAATAAAAGGCTCAAAGCTATTTCCAAAAAAGAGGAAAAGGAAAAGCTGGAGACAAGAGGGCATAGGTCAAAATAGCCCTGCAGAGGAGAGTATTGGAAGTCCAAGTCTGCGACTGAGAACAGAAGTCACAACATCAGTCACAAAAAATGAGTCATATGATGACCCAAATGATCCTGAAACCGACAAACTATGGCGACCCTATTACTCATATAAACCTAAAAAGAGGGGTAAGAAACTGAAACGCAAACGAACAAGGATGAAACATGTGAGATGCTACACGAGACCATTGTCACCTGAAGCCAACGAAGACTTCAGAGAGACACCATTCTGTCCAGATGAGAGGATCTCAGCAGACAACTATGGGGTCAGGAGGGAGCCAAGGCTTAGCAGCCAAAAGGAAGCTTTCTCCTGCCACAGCTGTGAGAGCTCTTTCTCTAGCCAGACCTCCCTCAGCATGCACATCATCAGCTGCCATCAGCCACGCTGCAGAATATGTGGTAAACAAAGTCCCCCTGAATCCAGCACAGCTGGGCCCACTGCAGAGGATAGTAGTGACTTTATCTGCAAGAGCTGCACTGAGGATGGCTCCTGTTTCAGCTCGGATGTGGCATCCCACAGTCTGAGCATGGAAAAACGTTACAGATGTTCTTACTGCCCACAGCGGTTCCTTTACCTTGCAACTAAGAAAAGTCACGAGAAAAAGCACCTAGAAAAGTCAGATAGAGGACACAATTGCAGATATTGCTCAAAGGTATGCAAATCAGCAGTGCTGTTGAGTGTGCACGAGAGCAAGCACTTCAAGTCAGAAGTTGGAGAAGATCCAGACAGGACATGTAAAATATCCAGTTCCTTTTCTAATGAGCGCAAAGGACAGATCAAACCTGAGCCTTGGGAAAGCATGTATACCTGCTCAGAGATCAAGCCAAAGATGGGGGAACCTATGGACATAGATTCTGAGGGGAATTACCCTACAATCACCAGTGTCTACAAGAAAACGTCTTTGTCATTTCCTTATGTAGCAGATGGCAGGTCTTTCACTCCCCTTCCTTCAGAGATAAAGAGGAAGAAGTCCAAGAAAAAAAGCATTTTGGAACGTTCTAAAGGATTTGGATTTGAGGGGCACACACAGGACTCTGTGACATGGGGCCAACAGGATTGACCTGCCAACACAGGTACAACCAAGTAAAGTGCTGACTCAGTCCAATCTGTCAGCCAAGAATGCCTGTAACCAAAGGAACTTCCCAACAGCCTACAGTTGCTCATGTCAGAGCGGCATTTCTGTAAAGAGGAACCTCGTTTTCACACCCACGACAGGAAGGAAATGCATCTCCTGCTGATGTCACATAGAATAATGACGTAAGTGACAAGGCAGGCCTTACAACGTTTGAAAAATGGGGGAAAAACGCACAAGAAAGTATGAGGAGGTTAGCGTAGTGACTGTCTTCAAGAGAACTTCTGATGTAAATATAGAGTATTTTTGGTCGTTCACATGAAATACTATTGGTAGTTTTCCACGTTTTTTTATGAGAAAAAAAAGTGGTTTTATTTTTATACGTTTTTATTTGTCTAAGACAGGTGGATCTTCACTATTTCATTGCTCATTGTGTTATATTCTATGCATTAAGTAAAGTGAACAGCTAGCAGCACCTTACAGTAAAGATAACTGCGAGTGATTGTACTTTTATTGTAACATAACACCATTACCACCATTTCAGTCTATTTGTTGCACACAAATGCATTAATAACTCTGCTGATAAATGCTACAAATTATTTTCCTGAATATACCAAAAGTTTTACCTTTCATTTATAAAATTGTGTTTAATTTTGTGGAATACTTACAACAAATCATTAAATAAAAAAATAACACATAACACAAATCATGTTAAGTGGCCTATAACTCAATATCTTGTTAAAATTGTTGTAAAGTTGGACAATGTAATAATGTTAGCTACAGTAATGAAATTTAATAAATGTTTTATCACATTATCCCCTGGTTTCACACACCAGGCTTAAGCCTGGCCTCAGACTAAAATGCATGTTTGTACTGTTTTATCTAAAAGCAACTTACAAAGACATATCTTAAAATATTGTTTTATCTCAAGATGCACACCAGTAATGTTTTTTTCTCAGGCACATTTATAAAAGCTACTTAAATGTCCTAATTGAACTAAGGCCTAATCCTGGCTTACTCTAAGCCCTGTCTGTGAAACCAGGCCTACATTTAGCAAATGAAAACGAGGCTGTGGGATAGACGAACAGTGCATGCAATAGGATGTATTCAGAGTTTTTTTTTTAATTAATCATTTGTACAAATGGTTAATTTTATTTTCTGCACTATATGACAATACTATCTTAAGTTTTTTTGACAACTGGAAATATTTTGGAGAGATTCATGTTTTCTTCGCTGAATATTAAATGTGCACTATGCAGGATTTTTAGTTACTGTTTGCCTCTCCTTGGACATCATATCAGTTGCACACGCATCCCAACTGACTCAAGAAACTGGGAACGGGCAGATGAAAGATGAGCTATTTGTTTATCATGCATTAATAGCATTTATGTTTATATTTTTTATGTATATAAGAAGTTACGCCAATAGTTAGGTGACTGGCTGTAATTTGTGAGCTATCTTCAGCCTAGTTTGCTAATAAACAACAATTACGTTTCGTAAAAACATAATTACAATGCATAATTAAGCCAATAACAACATTAGCGAATTGTTTTTGGGTCGAGACAGGAGAATTTAGAGGAGCTTCCCAAGACAGACTACAATGTCCCGCCCTCACCTGTGCCGTACGTCATCATTTGCTGGAGCTATACATGCACTGGCCAAAGGTGCAGCTCAGAAACGTCCACAGGAATTCAAAAAAAGAAAATACAGGCACAGGACAGTGTCTCTGTAGACCACCACACACTTCTAGTAGTCTATACTTTTTCTTCTTTAAAAATCCTGCATAGTGCACCTTTAAATAAAAGGGTACCCAATAGTTCAACACATTAAACAATCTATAGCCTTGTTTTCAATTGTGGCGCATTAAAGTGGCATTTACCCTTGACTAAGGTCTATTGTAATGTTGGCTGAGTTTCCTGCCAGTAATAAAATATCAAATGTCAGTTTTGTACAATTGGAACATATTTCATCACATTTCCTAATGTCATATCTTTAGAATCCATTATACAAATAAACTGAAAAAACATGGAGATGTTGACAGAGAGAGAGAGAGAGAGAGAGAGAGAGAGAGAGAAAGAAAATGAGTGAAACAGAACCCAGAGCTCCTCTTCCTCCTGAAACTGCAGACTTGTTAGTGGGAACTCTGTTTATTCATTCAGATTGTCTCTCTCACTCTGTCTTTGGCCTTCCATGCTGACCCATCTGAGAAGCTCATTCCCGTTTCTCTGTCAGTCCTCCACACACAATGCGGCATTCAGTGTCCCGTCTCGGCCCACGTGACACCAGTGGCAGATGTTCTGAACTCTCCGCCACCGGCTCCACTCTTGGAGATATGCTGAGATCTGGTAGCAGGTTTGTGCCCAAGACAGAAAGCCTATCAGTAAAATATATGTGAAGGTTTTCATTCATTCCAGGTCATTGGGGAATGTCTGGTATTTTATTCATCTGTACCAGAACGTTGTTTTACATTTTTCAAAAACTTATCCAGACAGCCTATCAGCTACTTATATGTTTTGCATGCCTAATCCATAAAAAAAAAAAAAAACATCTGCCAGTCTACTCAAATATTGGGCTGTATCCTATCTAACCGACATAAACATGTTACAAAGGACTTTTATTTTGTTTTCAACACAATACTTTTACAATAGCACAAGCCCTAATACATCCAACTGACAAGTCATTGATAAAGGTGCAACACATCATAAATTTGCATTTAATTTATATATATATATATATACAGTGCAATGCATAAGTGAATACACCCATGCTAAAGTTGACTAAAAAGAGGAATAAAAAATCATATTTTGGAAATTGAACTTAATGCCTTAATTTAAAAAATTAGGAAAAATCCAACCTTTAAGGACACCAATTTTCTTTGTGAATGAAAAATGTATCGTAAATAAATAAATGTTCTTCCTTAAAATACAGGGTGCATAAGTGAGTACACCCCTATGTTAAATTCCCATAGAGGCAGGCAGATTTTTATTTTTAAGTATTTTTAAAAAAAAATTTTTAGGATACTATGCATCCTGATAAAGTTCCCTTGGCCTTTGGAATTAAAATAGCCCCACATCATCACATAGCCTTCACCATACCTAGAGATTGGCATGTGGTACTTTCCATAAGATCATCTCTCAATGCAAATCAAACTAGCTTTTAGGCTAACTGAAATAAAACCATGCCAATCTCTAGGTATGGTGAAGGCTATGTGATGATGTGGGGCTATTTTAATTCCAAAGGCCAAGGGAACTTTATCAGGATGCATAGTATCCTAAAAAAAAATACTTAAAAATAAAAATCTGCCTGCCTCTATGGGAATTTAACATAGGGGTGTACTCACTTATGCACCATGTATTTTAAGGAAGAACATTTATTTATTTACGATACATTATTCATTCACAAAGAAAATTGGTGTCCTTAAAGGTTGGATTTTTCCTAATTTTTTAAATTAAGGCATTAAGTTCAATTTCCAAAATATGATTTTTTATTCCTCTTTTTAGTCAACTTTAGCATGGGTGTATTCACTTATGCATTGCACTGTATATATATATATATATATATATATATATATATATATATATATATATATATATATATATATATATATATATATATATATGTGTGTGTGTGTGTGTGTGTGTGTGTGTGTGTTGGGCAGCGATAAATCTCATCCAAAATAAAAGTTTGTGTTTACTTAATTTATGTGCACATTTACAATTACATAATATACTTTACTGTGTATGATTATTTTGTATATATAAATACACACATATGCATGTATATATTTAATAAATATTTGCATATAGTATTATATTTTATATATAAAACACATTTTTCTTGAATATATACATGCAAATGTGTGCATTTATATATATATAAAAAATATTATACACAGTACACACTACTAATATATATATATATATATATATATATATATATATATATATATATACTAACAAATATTCTATAAAGAAATAAATTGAGCAAATAATAAAAATAATTCTGAGCACAAACAAAAATTCAAGATACTACTGATAGCCATCATCCAGAGGATCTTTAGAGACCCTGACAGTGGTCGGGCTTGATGAGTTAAGAAATCAAAAACAACGTTAAAATATGTAATTCGGCCTACATTGCTGTGCTCCTTTGGTGACTGGCTACGTTTAAATGGTGTAGCCTAAAAGATGATTTTCACATTAACAGATTTGGAATGTCTGATCTTGTCTGATTGTCAAGATCAAACAAGAAAGATGTCAAAATTTCAGCGTGATCAGCCTGTGAAATGAGTCCATAGTCTCATTAATGGCAATAATATAATAATATTAGAATATAATTATTTATGTATGACATAATTTTATATTATTATTACACCCAGTCAAGTAAAAAGGGAGTCAAAAGTAAAAAACTAACCAAAAACAATACATACCAGTGATTCACTTAGCAAAGTTGTATGTATTAGTATTTAATACTAATATTAAAGATTGTGTGTTTTTCAAGTGATTTTGTGGCATTATATCTTAAAAGTCCTTTTTAGGTCAGACAAAGTCTATCAACCTTAAATGCAAACCTAGCAGATTTGTACTGCTTTCCAACCTACCCGCACAGTGGCTGCTTCAAAACCTAGTGAGCGGTGTATCTTGTTAGTAATTTAGGGTATGGTAAGTCCCTAGAACGCCAAAATATGCTCTCTCAGTAGACAACTAAGTTTTAAAACACAACTAACTGGGTTTCTTCCGAGGGCCCCGTCCATCTGCTTTGTCGCTCGTCCTCCACTAGGGCTTCCGTTTGTTTTGACTACATGATGTAGCCTGTGTTAGTTGATTCACACAAATCCCGGTCTGGCGTCGCGACCAATCGCGCTGAGCCGGTGACGCTTTGGAGGGACGTCCATCCGTGAGCCTGCATTCATAAACGGATGTGATAAGTGTTGAATGTACTGTACAGAGACGAAACTTGGACCATGGCGGAAGAAGACGATACGAAAATCCGGATTTTGCAGAGCCTCAGAGGAAAGATATGTAAGTGCGACACGCTGCGAGTTTGATGTGTGTGTGGACGAGTGTGTTTAGATGGCTTTGAGAGAGAAAGAAAAGGATAGGCACGGGGGAAAGAGGGGCGCGGTAGGAGCAACACACACACACACACACACACACGCACGCACACTCTCAGAGATTCTGGATGGGGCTCTGAGAATCCAGCGCTGTTTGCCACATTTTACGCACAGTTTGTATAGGTAACTTAGCGGTATTTTATGTTTAAATAATGTTTACATCTTCCGTTACAGATATAGCTAAATAGAAATGCCCATTATCTGTGAGTTAGCCGTGGTGCTAACATGCTCCATAGCCTGGTTCCCCCTCACAACCGCCGTTTTTATTCACTATAATGTTAGTACCGAAGTTAAATCTTGTTCTTTATCTACCCGTTTTAACTAAACCCGTCTTTATGTCACCGGACTTGGCGGTTGTTTGATTCATTCTTACCCGGATTGAGGTTGTGAAATAGACGGTGGAATCTTCGCCGAAATTTGACAAATTCTGAGCTGGACGGAAGTTGTTGCATCGCTTTAAATACGCGAACACTGACATAGACAATTATAGTAATTTGCAATTTTCTTCAAAACCATTTGTAAACGCGTACAGTATATTATAAACTGTAGCTCAATAGCCGTGAAGTGATTTCAA
Organism: Squalius cephalus; assembly: GCF_949319135.1. NCBI lineage: Eukaryota > Metazoa > Chordata > Actinopteri > Cypriniformes > Leuciscidae > Squalius > Squalius cephalus. Next base: position 40,435,483 of record NC_137127.1, on the reverse strand, counting down.
ATGAAATAATACACAGTACGCACTTCATATATTTTCCACACATATTACAGTTAGTACAATAAAACTGTGGTAACTTGGTATTAGCTACTGTCATCTAAAAAAGAAAAGAAAATGACAGAAAGCTTTTTACACTCTTTGCAGAAATCAGTCACATATTAATTTATTTTGACTTTACAATTGTATCTATAGTTAGATTAACTGATATAGGCTGTTTGTTAGGGTAGGCTATTTGTTGTATTTACACTGTAAGAAGTGGATAAGATCCTTAGAAATGACACTCTTTTGTATAATCCAATTTATCCCTGTTGATTTAATGATAGTGACATGATACCATGGTAATGTTATTTTTGGAGTTCTGCCATGGTAATAACATAGGCTATTATTCTTTGAAAGGACAATTTAAATTCAAATGTTCATGAGTATCATCATCATGATCACTACGGTATATGTCGGAGTACAGTGTAAAAATGGTTTTGTCATTGTCAAGTAATAACTTTTGAATTACATCTAATAATATTTAAATTAACTGATTGAAAATTCAACTGCATGTTTTTAAAGCGTACTGTTATATTACCCGTTGATACCATTATTGTAAAATGGTATTTTTGGGCAAGTATAATGGTTATAACATTTGAATTATATTTAAAAACATTTAAATGAACTGATTGGAAAATTGGAAAGCCAACAGCATATTTTTAAAGTGTTGGCTACCTACTTACCTTATGATACATTTGTTGTAAAATGGTACTTTTGGCACATGGCACTTTTTTGTAAGGGATAGTACAGCTGTCACTGTCGGCAAGTGAAAGATCGCCGTGTCTGAAATAAAATGGTCCCTGAGATTTTGACATGTCAGGTGTGTTTTGAATAGACTGAGCTGATTTAAATTTAAGTTCATCTTAAAGAGAGATTTTCTTTATGCTGTCAGAATGATTGGTGCTTATGTTTTTACTGTCTCCCACCCCTCACCCACCAAAAAAAAGAAAAGAAAAATTGAACTGAAACCTTCTGTGTTGCAAGTGACTTCGTGGTAAATCATCGCTCACTGGAAGCCTCATATCCAAATGATATTGCATAATTCATGTGAAGTATAGAGTATAAAAAGAAAAACGTACAATATAATGTAATAAAAAAAGATGTCCTGTGGTATGAGTTGAACATTTTATTTTTAACAAACTTCTGTTAAAAAGTTTTATTTCCATTTATACCCCAGATATAAGTTGTTTAGTACCTTAAATAGTAGTCTTAATAGATCTTTCAGCATTATGTCTTTCAGCGATGTCTTTCACACAATCATACGCATTCACACACCGTTTTAAAAATGGCCATTAAGGTCTATACATATGTATATACATATGTATAGCCCTTTTTAAAACGGTGTGTGGATGCGTATGATTGTGTGAAAGACATCGCTTTTATCTTTCCACCTGGATGAGGGTAGGCTTTTCTGATTACAGTAACCACCCAGTAACCTGCGTTTGCCACTATACTGAAACAGCTGTCTACAATGGGGGTGTTTTTAGTAGTTGGGACTTTTAGGGCATTTGGGAGACTTGAAAGTCCCAAACTCTGGTCAATTCCGATAATGTGTTGAGTAAAGTGATAAAAATGATAATAGCAGTATTAGTGATGTGGATGTAGTTTCCAATTTCAGACAGTAGTCAACATTTGAAGTGGATTAAAACCATTCATCAAAGTTATACATGAATTTTGTACAATACCCGTTCTTGTCTTAGGACAACTTTGATTAACTTTTTTGATCCACTTCAAATGTTGACTACTGTATGTAAAATCATACAATTTTGTTTTATATGATCTGACAAAAAAATTAGAAAAATAGTTGTCATGTTTAGTGCATTAAAGTTACAGATATACCTTCAAAAATAATTGGGAAAGTCCTTAGGGAAATTACAGAATACTGATAAATAATTTCTCTCTTGTTCATAAATACTTTGGAAAGAAATGAGGTACTGTTTATTTGTATATTATCTAATCTGAATTTCCTATCATTTAAAACCTGACATGCTTTAAAAAAATATATATATTTAGGATAATCCTCTGGTTGCTTAAAAATGCCAGAGCCTTCCGAAGAACTGTTTTTTAAATTACACACAACTGAAGTCTTCGGTCAAACCACTTCCCACTCATAGTTTTATTTGCTCTGACTGAAAAGATGAGGTTCAGGATAAATCAGGGAGATACCGACTGAATGACACACTGTAAAACCATCACATGTCCCGTGTGCTATCAAATCAAATCGTCCAGAACACACGTGACCCTGAACAATTGATCAGTTTCTAACTGTTTTAGTTGTGCTGTTATTCTGTGTGTCCTATATTAACACACTGGGCTAAATATATGGTGTGGTTTGCTCCACTCCTATTTTTATGAAAGGATAAGGGCATTCATTTGTCGTCTAGTGTTTTGTAGTTGGTTGACAACAACTGTTATGTCTTTGTCTAATAATGGCTACTGCCCATTGGTCCGTGAGGTGAATGAGTGCAGCTCAATGGCTTTTTCATTCACAAAAGCACACCACTGTTTCAGAATGACTGTTATGAGTTTTTTGTACGTAGTCCACGGTGTGCTGTGCGTCACACTGCAGTGATGGCTTTGTCCACGTAAGTGTCCTAATCGGGAGGTATGTCAACACCAAGCATAACCAAAAAATTGGGTTATGGCCTTGACAAACAAAAATAAACATTAGCATTTCTTCTTATTATTTTATTCAATTCCTGCAATAATATTAATCTGCTAAAGTAACTGAAGTCCCTTAGCTTAACAGAAAGTCAGGTATTAATTCAGATTTAAGCCACAATATGCCCGTGGACATGGTCAAAATATATTACTAACAAATATACCAAGACCAAGTGTGTTAAGTTCAGGTTCCACAGAGAAATTAGCATATAAAGATTTGAATAGCTTCCCTGAAAAGTCATACTTGATTTAAACAGTAAGAAAAAGAAAATCCTTAGAAAAACAGATAATGTCCTGAAGAAAATTACCAGTACCTCTTCTGTTAAGTTTACGTTTTTTACTTCAACTCTAAAATACAACATAATGCAGTTCGTCATTTGCAATACAGGTAAAACACGTGAAAAATCAATACAGATAATTCCTTCATATTAACAGTACATTGGGCCCTATTTTTAGGGATTGTTCTTATATTAAGAGTGAAATCTAGAGAACTCCGCTATTTTAACCAGTGTAACGGCCCGTGTCACTGCGTCGCCTGTCAATGACGTCATATCCGCGTTATCCTAGATTTCCGTAGAAACCATGGAAACACCAAAGACTATTATGTGTTTTATTAGACAGATGAGCAACTGTTTGGATACTCTTATCGACAGAAAACGAATCATTGTTATATAGTTCAACACAGTCTTGCTGTTTGAATCTTGGTTTCTTGATTTACCGTGAGTGTTTATACCATGCCTCAGAGGCAACACTATTTTGTCATGTGGCTAACATAGCAAAATCATAAAGTGCTTTATTTCTCTGCCATTCAATAGGCTATATTTTAAAATTATTTGCATGCCATTTAGCAACATAAGTCATCCAGCTTTTGTTAATATATTATAATATCGATCTAGGTTACTGCAGTGTGCAACAAGTATCTCATACCAGCCACTGAGTGAACGCAGAGCAACGCTTTAACATAAATTTCAACACACTCGAACGTATTTTTAGTATGATGGTTTGGACCAAATAAACAGCGCTTTGTTACCCCACAATTTTAATGTCATGACACTAAAGACACTAATACCACTCAGAACACCTTAGCAACAGGCTAAAATACTCACAACATCTTAGAAATGTGCTAAAATCATCCAACATACCTTACAAACATGCTAAAACAACTAAAAAAAAAAACCTTAGCAACTCAATAAAATTCCCAGAATGCATGAGAAACATGCTAAAACCTCTTCAGAAACCTTAGCAATATTTTTTCAAATCCTCTCAAAATACCTTAGCATTTGTAAACTTTTTTTGTGATGTTGAGCCATGAATCTTTTCAATGTAAAGTGTAACTGGTATCCTCATGGACTAAAAGACTTTTTTTGCTCACTCTGATGTTATCTTTTTCTTTTCTTTCCCCCTCTTTCTGCACACAAACGGCCACATTTACATGTGGTCACCAGCACCGGCTATCGACAGGTGTGCGTGCACATATACAAACAGCAGGAGGAAATGTTTTCATGTTGTGATGTGTTGGAGAACTGTGAAGCATTCAGTAGTAAACTAATAACAAAGAGGAACTGAACTAAGGGCTGGCTCTATGAGGACCATCTTACAACACACTCTTGCGACTTTATACTGGCCACATTGTTCCTGTGTCAACCAATTCCGATGCTCTTATTAGACATTTCAGTACTTGGTAGACAAACCTGATAGGCTATAATATTTAAACCACCATACGGCCTTTTGTTTTCTAGTAGTGGTTATGTTTTTTCCTTCTTTGTTATCCTGCATTCATGAAATGATTCTTGAAAAAGTTGTCTTGCTCTTTTAGAGGAAATAGACTAGAAATATTGCTGACTCATCTTGTACTCATGGGTGTGTCCAAATTTTACTCCAATAAAGAGGCTGATACTCTCTAGCAAAAGCATATAGCAAATCGTCATGATTTTGTGGGCTATGATATGATATGAAAGCTCTTTGATATGTCTCGCCCCAAAAGTCTTGTTTCAACTGTGCTCGTCGAGTGGTTTCATGGGGTCTTTAAACGTAGCAAACAAGCTGAGGTTGGTGTTTAAAACTTGTGGCTCACACTCATTGACTCATAACCTTCTGACCGCTTACTTCATTCACTCTCAAACCTCATCCTTTTCTTGCGCCTTCATACTTCTTTCACAATAACTATTTTTTGTTACAAATAGTTTTGAGCAACACATAAAAAACTATCCATAGAATCATACCAGTAAGCAGAAGTATTACTTTCACACTTTACACAAACACACACACCCACACACACATATGTAAATAGCATAAACATAAACACAATTTCACCGGCCACTTTATTAGGTACACCTGTTCAACTGCTTGTTAACGCAAACATCTAATCAGCCAATCACATGGCAGCAACTCAATGCATTTAGGCATGTAGACATGGTCAAGAGGATCTGCTGAAGTTCAAACTGAGCACCAGAATGGGGAAGAAACATGATTTAAGTAACTTTGAACATGGCATGGTTGTTGGTGCCAGACGGGCTGAGCTGAGTATTTCAGAAACTGCTGATCTATTGGGATTTTCACGCACAACCATCTCTAGGGTTTACAGAGAACGGTCTGAAAAAGAGAAATATCCAGTGAGTTGCAGTTCTGTGGGTGAAAATGCCTTGTTGATGCCAGAGGTCAGAGGAGAATGGCCAGACTGGTTTGAGCTCATAGAAAGCCAACAGTAACTCAAACATCCAACCGAGGTCTGCAGAAGAACATAATCTGAACGCACAACACGTTGAACCTTGAAGCAGAAGAGCTACAGCAGCAGAACACACACCGGTGTCTCATACTTTCAGATGTCACAGGGGTTGAGGGAAGGGCACTAGGGTTATGTTTAAAACACTCGTAGTATTTTGTATGTATACTGTGCAGAGAATGTCAGTTTTTTTCAATGCATGAGCAACCATCCATAATGTCCAGCTAGGGCTGGGCGATATATCGCATGACATTGTTATGCGCATCTCGTCAGTAAAGCCGGTTCCTTGATTAGTAGTAAATCGCCATCACCTGCTTTCAGATGGAGCGGCATTCACTACACAGAGCCGTGGTTCACTGACAAGCTGAGCCATATCGCATTAATTATCGCAGGCGATACGTCCGTGATAATTAATGCGATATGGCTCAGCTTGTCAGTGAACCACGGCTCTGTGTAGTAATGCCGTGATCCAGGCAACCTGTAACCCGTGTTTTTCCAACTCGTAACTGGGAGTACATCGATCTAGTACGAGTTCACAGGTGGGAAGTTACGGGTTTTAGTGCCGTTCCAGTGCACTTTCACGGGTATAAGGTTGGGAAAACACGGGTTACAGGTTGCCTGGAACGCGGCATAAGTGCTGCTCCATCTGAAAGCAGGTGATGGCGATTTACTACTAATCAAGGAACCGGCTTTACTGACGAGATGCGCATAACAATGTCATGCGATATATCGTCCAGCTACATTTGTGTAACACAATGCATGTATTAGTATCCCACAATGCATTGCACTCAACTTGACCTTCCATTCCTAGTGTAAGCGATAGTGTTAGTGATTTGTGTTGATTTTATTCTATTTTGCGAGAAGTAAGAGACTGACAGAGTAACACGACACATGAAACTAGCGCAGCTATACTGGCTTTATGTCTATTGGAAATCGGTTACTCTGGGGAAAAAGGTCAGTTATATTGAATATCAGCCATTTTTTCAAATATTTGACCGCTGAATGTCAAAATTGACTAATCCGAAACAAGTATTCGAGCTGTGTAACAACCAATTTATTTCTGAGATGGCTAATACTGGGCACCTAATGTTTATAGTTAAATAACGCATGCTCCTAAAAATTAGTCAGTATGCTGTCAAACTGTAGGCTAGCACTCAGTTCTAAAGTTAGCTTTTCTGCCTTTTCAGTATTTTCCAAGGTACTTTTTTCCAAGGACATTGCAAAGTTAAATTATGAGCCTGGCTAAATTGGCGTCAAAAACGAACCAACTCTGTGTTTCCCCTTCCGGCCTATCCAGCGGGTCTATGTTGAGTTCTCTGAAAGCAGTTGGGGATGGTGTCACAGCGGGTCTCTGGGGCTGGCTGTGAGTGATTCAGGGCAGGAGGGCTTAGCTCAGAGCTCAAGAGTCGCTTAAGTTTTTACAGTCAGTGGCACTGGGATTAGACATTAATAGTTCTTTAAAGAGCTGAAGCAGATTGACGCCGTCACCTCACACAACCTTAGCAGTGTGCAGTGCTTACACCGCTAACACTAAACGGTCTCTGCTTTTACCACTAAACCCAGTTTAATGAAGTGATGCAATCCTCTTCAAGAGTGAATGTGATATTAACGAATTGTTGCAATGTCACTCACAGGACCGTTTACTAAAAATATTAATGAATATAGATTATTTCTGTCAGTTTCCATCAGAGTATTTCTGCCTAAAATGAACCCTAATTTATACTATCAAGTTGTTGTGAATAAAGGCTCAGTAATATCAAATTCTGATTAAGTAATAATGTGGTGTTTTTCTTTTTTGTTGTTGTTGTTGTTGTTGGTTAAATCAGCAGTTTAGCTTTTCTTGTAGGCCTGCGTTCTGTGGCCATTTGTATTGTGGTTTTATTTTTTGTTTAGTTTTTTCTTGTTTGGTGTTTATTTGTCTAGTCTTCTTTTGTTTTTGTATAATAACAAAAACTCGGATACAATTGTGACAATAGTGAAAATGGATGGTTCTGTTTGTTGTTGTTGTTGTTGTTTAGGTTTTTATTTTTTGTATCCAAAAGTACTCCAAAACTGATGGTTACGTTTTGGTTTGTTTGTTTGTTTGTTTTGTGTGTGTGTGTGTGTGTGTGTGTTTGTGGTCTTGTCTTGTCTTGTTTTGCTTTGTACACAGTTGTAACAATAGCAAAACCGATGCTTTTGTGTAGATAAAATGCAAATGCAATCAGTAAATGTTTTCCCCTTTTTTTCTACATTGATTTTGAAGTGCAATTCTGATCAATTGAAATACCATCAATTATGTTGGTATTATTCTGATCAAATAAAATGTAATAGAATATGACACTCTTATTTTCATCTGAAAGAAATCTCAAGATTAGACAAATCCTGCAAGAGCCTAAGGATGTGTTGAACATTAATGATGGGTGTGGAGTGGACAGTAAATGATGACCATCCAATTCTGCGAAAAAATTCAGTTCTCCATTATTTAGCTGGTGTGAATTTATTTTTATTTTTATTTTTTTTATTTTTTTATCGGCCCAAATTATTTCACAGATGAGTATGAGTATGGTTGCATTTTTTACATCATTTTTGTGCGTGTTTATTTATGTCTGTGAATGTGTGCGAGTGCACAGCATGTAGGGAACTCCAGAGTTTAGTGTCTGCATGTGTGTAAAGCGCCTGTGTATCTTGTTTGTTCAGGCCTCACGGTTGTGGTTTGTGTTCACTTCCGTTGCTAAGCATACAGTGTGCTACACATGTTGGCTTCTCTTCATCACACCTGTGTGTATGTGTATGTGTGTGAGAAGAGAGGGTTAACTCTAGGGCATTGGCTGCTATCACGGCTCCCTGCGGCAGTGTGCTGTCGGGAGTTTAGTTTCCTCTGAGTCTTTATCTGTGTCGACTGTGAGCATCATTATGAGCCGCTCTGGGTTGTATTTGCTGTTGTTTTCTGAATGGTTCCGGGGGAAGAGGTGTGTGTGTGTGTGTGTGTGTGTGTGTGTGTGTGTGTGTGTGTGTGTGTGTGTGTGTGTGCGTGCGTGTGCCGGAAACCGAGACTGTGTAATAGCTAAAGGTGTATGTTGCAGACTTCGTGCATTCAGTCTCTGCTCCCTAATGAGAATATATGCATCTCTTGTAGGGTGAATTTTAAAGGGTCATCAACACATTATGAAGTCATATTTCAGCCCAAAAGAAGAAATTGTATTTTGCATGCTGACAAAGGTTATTTTTAAGACTTAAGACTTTCTTGACACTCTACATTGCCCACTGTATTCTCTTTTCGCAACAAAAAAAGAACTCATTATCACTGTTTCATTAATGATAATCATCCTTTTTTGACAGTATATCAGCATAAATAACAGTGAAAACATTTTATATATATATATATATATATATATTAGTAATTTTTATATATTAGTTTTTTTTTTGTTGTGTATTTTTTTTTAAACGTGCTGAACATTTTATTTTGCATTATGGTAATGAGAATATTATTTTGTTTTTGTATTACAGAAATGAGAATTTGAGAGGAAATTGTTGTTTTTTGATTATTTGATAATAATTTTACACTTCATAAAATAAGCTGTATTATCTTTATGCAAAATACAATTCTTAGTTTTTTGGGGTTTTTTTGCAATGAAATATGACATGCACACCTTCTTAGAACATAAGGTTTGAATAAGAACTGCTGAATCGCATTTTATGAATGGCTTCATATAAAAAAAAAAAAAAGAGCTAGCCTATATTTTGTGGTGATTTTAGAAGAGACTTAAAACTGAAAGCTGCGAACCACAATAAAGAATCCAGAGTATCTGAAAATATAAATTTGAGATAAAGTTATAAGGTTCTTTTCGTGTTTATTAATTGTTCTTGCTTTCTCTAGCTGGTCATCCTGGTTTGATGTGGTCTGGATCAGTTATGGCCACGTCGTCCCTCTGACACTAATATGTGTGGTTGTGTATGTGTGTGTTTTTGAATTTGATCTTTTGAATCAGCGCTCTCCTGGAAGCCCCAGTGCATGCTGGGAGGAAGTTAATGCTTCTCGTCTGTAACCACATCTTAGATGAGCTCCATGTATAGCGGCCACATCCGCCTCAAGCCTCTGCACCACCACAGCGCTCCTGCCAGTGTGTGCGTGCGATAGTGTGTATTAGTGGCCGTACATCGCCGACCCTACAACTGACAAACCTCTATATTCAAACGCAATGTTTAGATGTACCAAAAATAATTTTATGTTATTTTCTAATGATCTAACGCAGAATGTTGAATTGGAAAACTGTGTCCGTAGCTCAGACAAGTGCCTCCTTACACACATATTATTCTCCTCTCGGCAGGTGAAGCAAAGAATCTGGGTCCGAGCTCAGGTCCGAACCGTCTCCGTGACCTCTGCACCTTCTGTACAATCAGTTTGGACCAGGAGGAAGTATACCGCACAAAAGTCTACGAGAAGAGTGTAAGGTGAGATGGTGAACACGCATAAGCACAGAAATATCACATGCAAACTACGTGCTGATGTTGATGATATTTATCTTAAAAGAACAGCACTTCTCATATATGTGGTTTTCATACTGCTTCTCAAAAATGCGGGTCTACATTTTTTCTTTTTTCTTTCTTACTCTGTTATGTCAGTTATGTACACCCGTAATTTGATCAAAAGCGGAAAGACTGCGCTTTTATGTCGTTGTTATATTTTATCCATCATAGTAGTTGCTCAATATACCATATATTACAAAAAAGTACTAGATTTAAAGAAAAAGAAAATGTGAACAGGTTTTAACTGCCCAAACCTTGCCGCTAGAATGCTATGCTGTAAAACTTGGTAACCCACAATTGTTACCCTCATTTTTACCTGATCTAACACTTAAAGGAATGGTTCACACAAACATTTAAATTCTGTCACCATTTACTCATCCTCATGCTGTTCCAAACTCATAAGATTTTGGTTAATCTTTGAAACACAAATGAAGATATTTTTAATGAAACCTGAGAGGTTTCCATCCCCCCATTGAAAGTCTAGGTAACCAAAACTTAGAAGATTCAAAAGGGTCATAAAGGCATTGTAAAATGAATCCACATGAATCACGCACTTTAATCCAAGTGATGTGAAGAGATAAAATCACTTTAAGTTGAGTTTTGCTGGTGTTTGGTGATTTAACTAATATTTTTGATTTCAATTCATTTAGATTAGCTAGCACATGATCATTTTTATGTTAAATTATGCAGATGTTAAAGGGATAATATTAATTCACCCCAAAAATGAAAATTCTGTCATCATTTACTCACCCTCATGTTGCTTTCGTTTTTCTGTGGAACACAAAGGAAGATATATTGGAAAGTGTCTCACATTTTTTTTGCTCCTACAATAAAAAAGGGAGTCTGAAGTTATTTTGGACCCCATTGACTTTCATTGTATGGACATAAACAGTCAAACGTTCTTCAGAATATTTTCTTTTGTGTTCCAAAGGAGAAAGAAAGTCACACAGGTTTGGAACACCATGAGTATCCCTTTAAGGTATTCTGAGTGTTTTAGCAGGTTGTTCTGGGTGGTCAAAACAGTCCAATCCCAAGTCTCTGAGATGGTTTTCTATGCAAGATTTGAGACATGAATGGTGTGGGAAATGTGTTCTGAGCTTCAATACTTTAATTAAAATTTTGACATAACTAAAAACCTTTTTTTTTTACATTATACTCTAAGCAGACCTTCCACTCTGCACCGGATTTGCCTTGCCTGATGGTTCATCTTGATATCAGACGTACATTGTGTTTGGCGATATTACGCTGTGTACATTTTCGTTTGCAAAAGCGTCTAGTCATTGAAAGAGGCACATTTTCTTTCTCACACTCTTTCTGAAGGCTTTTCCTCTCGTGGTATTTCACAACTGTTTTTTTTCCTCTCTGTTCAAAGGGCTCTGTTGGCTGTGTCTAAGGAAGGGTGTCCACCTACGCGTTCCCTCACTTTTCTCTCTCACACTTGCTATCTAGCACTTGTCTTTCGTTCACACACTCGTTTGCAGTCAGCCTCTCTCAGAGCACGAAGGTCTTTCTTCACCTCTCCTAATCTTTCTTTCTCTCATCTGGCTTATTATTAAACACTTTCTGAATTTGAGGCTGTGTTCGTGTGTGCCGTGTCGCCACGTTTTCAGTATTTCGAGTCGAGTGCTTTACCTGTAGCAGTGTTGGGGAGGTCAGAATCTGTTCGTGTGTGAATGTATGTGGGAGCGCATGCGCTCTTGAGTGCGTGGGCTATGAGTGTGTAATTTGTGTGTGTGTAAGAGAGCTGGAGTGTGTGTGGGTGGATGAGCATTCTCCTCTCAAGTCTCAGCAGAGGTATTTAACTGTTGCAGTCACACAGCAAGAAGTAATTATTTTGCATATTAAACCTTTTGGACATTTCTTTTACTCTTTAATATGAAATACAGATATTTACATCTGACACTGGCCCCAAAAAGTATTTGAGCAGACACTTGAGCAGAATAACCACATTTTGTAGTAACGTGATCTACTATCATTGAACTTGAACAACCACAAAGTGTCACAGTTCTTTTTATTTTAATTATATCTATTATAATTGATAGTTCATTTATTTAATAATTTATCTGTTTATATAGGTTTGTTTTATAATATAAATATAAATACTTTATGTAATGCAATGAAACTCATACATTTCTAATGTTGTCTTAAGTGGTGTCACAAACTGTGTCAATGACATATAATAGGGCCCTATGAAATGCATCTTATTTTTCTTTCCAAACTCTATTTTTTCCATTTTAATGTTTCTACATTTTTATTTTTTTCTGGAATCCATTTTAATGGTTAATTTTGATCAATTAGATTGTTAAAATTTTATTTATGAAACATACAATTTAACAACAATTTATTAAAAGTTTCACACAAAAGGTTTTTTTTAGGTACCTATGGTTATTTTTTTTATTTTTTTTCCCAAATTCTTTTTAATAGTTTAATTAAATGTTAATAATCAAAAAGCATGTCTTCTCAACTGAATTCATAAAACTTTAACAACTAAATTATTTATTTATTTATTTATTTTTATTTTACAATAATTGGGCCATATGAAATGTTAGATTTGTGTGGGTGTTGTGTCTTTTAACTTAAAGCATTAACAATTTAATTAATCTTTTAAAATGTAATCAAATGAAAAGCAAACCATTTTAAAGTCCTCCAATTCTGAAATATTTTTCTTTTCTGATAACATAATCATGGCCATGTGATTATTACACATAACTTTAGATAAGATAAAAAAAAAATTGTCATTTTTCATACAAAATGTAATAGCTTCCTCTCTCCAGTGTTTGTTGCAGTTTTGTGTCACTGGTGTGGTTGTGATTAACGGTCTCTGTCCTTTGCTTTAGTCCGTTCTACAGCGAGGACTTCTACTTCGAAATCCCGCGCCCATTCCAATGCCTGTCCTTCTACGTGTACGCCAAGACCATGTTCCAAATAAGGGATCTACCTGTAGGTCAGTATCTTTCGCCCTTGTTTTGTCTCATGTACAAGACTAATACACAGTGTACATGTCAACTAAAGATTGCGTATGTGTTTGTAGGTAAAGTAGCCATCAGGAAGGAAGATCTGTATAAGTACTGCGGGAAAGAGAACTGGTTTCACTTACAACCCGTGGATCCAAACTCAGAAGTTCAGGTGAGTGAACATTTAGATGGCATTGAAGCTATTCAGCACACAAACACACCCAACAGAGCAACACATGAATACACCGCCTTACTTCCCTTCTGTGGTTAGTCTCCAACCGTGGTTTTGGACCAATCGGGTGAGTTTATGATTACTCATTGCCTCGCTATACCCAATGAGATCAGTGTATGATTAGTCAGCTCTTATATGTGGTCCAATGACTTGAAAGCAGATGAAGGCCTAACTCCACATCCTGTTTTTGTGTATGGTGTATGCACAGATCTGTTTTGTACACAAGTATGGTTCACTATTCAGCAGAACCGGGGACAGTGGGTGTGGATTAACTGTATCAGAAACAAAAGTGTTTACGTAAAGGAATTTGCGTTTTGTAAAAGTCTGTTTTGAAAAAGAAAAAAAGTACAATGGAGGGCAATTTCAAATAGCAGTTTGCCAACCAAGGAAATTAAACTTAGCAACCAAGATTTGCATAAGTGTTTTTTTTACATTTGTATGTGTATTGATAACATCGGTTTTAACATACTTGCAGGATATTTGCGATGATTTCTCGATGTAATTAAGTGGCATTGTGAATATTGTACAATTTTAATTGGCTTTTTATTTGTTTGTTTTTAAACGGTGTCAGTTGGCTAGTTTCTTGCAACTTGCAAGATGTTTTAGTAGCGATGCTTTAAGACTGGAATACACTACATGACTTTTGCTCAGATTTTTGCCCCGATTTGCAGTCTAGAAGAGTCGACAATAGTTGCTGAAAGTGTGCACCAGTCTGCAGATTTTGGACAGTGGGAGTTGACAGACTTTGCAGAAAATCGCGTAATGTAAGATGGGCACAGACTGATTCCATCATTCCATCAAGTTGGAGCATATTAAAACACGTTTGATATTTTGAGCTGATTTTAGAGCACGTATCGTAATGTATGACGCGTTGCTACCGAATCCGAAGCTGTCCTCTATCTACCAGTGTTGCAAATACAACTACAATAACAATACAAAAGTAAATTAAAGGGATAGTTCACCCAAAAATGAAACTTCTGTCATTAATTACTCACCCTCATGTCGTTCCAAACCCATAAGACTTTCATTCATCTTCAGAACACAAATGAAGATCTTTTTGATGAAATCGGAGAGATTTGACCCTCCGTTGACAGCTACCACCACCACTTTGATGCTTCAAAAAGTTCATAAAGAGATCGTAAAGCTAATCCATATGAATTGAAGATCGCTTTATATGCTGAACAGATTAAATTTAGGCTTTTATTCACATGTAAACATTGATCAGCAAACATAAACAGAAGCTCAACTGAACCTGCTTGACGGGCAAGAACAAAACTCATTGGTTCTTGCAGAAGCTCAAATTACTGTATTACACACGAGAATGAACCTCCTTGGTTCTCGCACGTCAAGCGAACATGCTTGAGCTTCTGTTTACCACAACTGATGTGTGAATTGATAAATGTTTATATGTGAATAAAGCCTAAATTCAATCTGTTCAGCGTATAAAGCAATCGTGTCTCTTCAGAAAATTTGGACTAATCCGCTCAATTCGAATGGATTAGTTTTACGATCTCTTTATGAACTTTTTGAAGCGACAAACAAAGTGTCAATTGCGTAGCTGTCAGTGGAGGAACAGAAAGCTCTCAGATTTCATCAAAAAGATCTTCATTTGTGTTCTATAGTTAAAGAAAGTCTTACGGGTTTGGAACGACATGAGGGTGAGTAATTACTGACAGAATTATATCCTTTAAAACTACCCCTTTAACAGAACACGTGTAACAAATAAGCCTCAATATTTGACTCATGAGCACAGATAAAACAACTGATTGAACTCCCAATGTAATTTGTAGAGTCCATACAGACCGCGTCTACCCACCCATGAATGCATCCAAAAGCTCTAGTCAGTATAAAGAGTCGCTACAACAATTACTGCAGTCCTCTCCTGCACATCCATGTTTGTTTCATCTGTCACGCGTCTGCTAAGCAACGAGGCGCGTTCTTCTGTAACATGTTCTGTTAGTGTATGATCCCCAGTGGTTTAGTGTGCGATGCCCGGCTTTTCTCTGTAACCATTTACAAAGTCGGCAAGTGTTGCCCATTGTTTTATACATTTTATAATTTATAAGTCGTGTAGTGTATTCCATCCTTTAGCAGTAAAAAAAAAATAAGATTGATAAGATTATTTTCTCTAAATCAGTTCAAACTTAGTTTCAATTAATATTTTATTCATATTTACAATTAATAGTTTTGAAACTCTGATTCAGTCATTTTATAATTCTTTTTGGGAAGTCTGTTGTTTTTATTATATTAAAATATTTGTATAAAAATTACTCTATTACAGTGTATTGTTATATTGGTGCTTATAATAAAGGTTATTCACTTCAGTTTATCAGTTTTGCATACATTTAGTAAAACACTGTGGAACAAAATATTTAAACACAACTTGATTTCTACTGTATTGCAATTCTTGCATTATTTGTGATCTGCTGGGCAAAAATTGCAGTTTGATTGACATTTTTTACACAAAAACATGCTCATGGCTATTTTTGCACTCAAAAGAAACCAGATATCAAAATATAGAATATTGTCAAAATGCTAAAAAATATTGATAGGCTCTTGATAACCCTAGAGTTGAAGTGTTGCAGCGTTATTTTACGACAGTGGTTAAACACTGTGGTTGATGTGTCTTTAACCCTGAGGACGAGAAAAAGGTGGGTGGCAGTTACATCCGATAACGTTCAGAGCCGCCCTGAACTGGCTGAAATCACAAGAAAGACGTTCCTCCATTTCTGTTTTCAGAAAGCCCTTACGTACTCCAAAAACCTTAAACATCTTATGTACACAAAACAAGCTGTTTCTTTCCAGTCTTTCCACATACTTATAAAACTAGCGATTAACAGATATTGTGAATGTACTGTATGTTGCAAACAGATCTCTACTTTGCAGGGATAAAGGATTAGATGACACGATTCTATGAATAGATTTTTGCCTCTTTGCACTTTGGCACTTCATATTGCATAAAAAAATATTTTTCAAAAGTAGTTCTATAGTATCTGTCTGCTTTGGACATCTGTTAACGTTGAGTTATTGGTGCGTTCTCGGTGTCATTTTTCAAAGGAACTTGCACAAAATATTGCGTAGGAGTATGTGGGCGTTTTTATGTCGTTTTCTTCTCTATCTTTCTCCCTCCCTGTCCTTTCCTTCCCGCCTCTCCTATGTTTGCACTCTTTCTCATTCTGACATTATCAGCTTCAACAAATTTGGCTGGCTGGATAGGTGATTTCAACATATATCATATTATATCATAAACATGTCCATCATGATAAAAGTCCAGACACTAAATGTTTTTGAAGTTTATATTCAGCGCCATGGCCCTCAAAACACATTCTGTATTTCAAGTAAATATATAGAATATACGGTTTGTACAGTATAAAAATCATTGTCTATGGAGAGTCCCCACGAAGATAACGTGTGTGTGTGCGTTTTTATAGATGTTATATATGAGTTATGCTATAAATAGCTCTAATGAAGTGTAATTGCATCTGTGTTGGATATTGTGACAGAAGTCTTTCTACTTTGACAGGGGAAGGTTCATTTAGAGATGAAGCTGAATGAACTGATCACAGAGAATGGATCCGTCTGCCAGCAGCTTGTGGTTCAGTAAGTGATGCCTGTCAGTCAATGCATGTGTTTGTGTGTTTTTAAATGTGTTTTGAGCAGCACAACATGAATCGGCATTCACAACCCATTGTACTTCTGTAACGTTACATACTTCAATGTGAAACAGGATATCAAGAAGTCAAGGTTTGGCTAGTCGGCAGGGCCTCTTTATCCCCTGCTGGTAGAAGTCTTTACTAGTCTTTCTCCATTGATGGCCATTCAAAAGCAACCGTGTATTTTCAATTGATTTTTTTTTTTAATGTATTCTAATTTTTGTAACAGCATATACTGTAGGCTGTATCACTTATATTTCATTATATTATAGTAGATGTTTTACCAGTATCCAATATCCATATTATAGTAGTGTCTATTGTCTGCAGTGGGTTGGTGAGTTCATGAAGAAACATTCTATTCTACTTCACTATTCCTTAATCCCTTCCTATTCTAGTTTGTACTATACTGAATGATGGCTGAATGATGTTAATGTAAATTAAAAAAAGCTTAAAATTAATGAAATCTTAGAAATCAATGAATAAATAGGACGGCGGTCAAAATAAAATTGAAACTCCATCTCTGCATGCTGCGTATAACAGTGTGAACCAGGAGCACTTTATTTTCATATTCGCATAATTTCCTACATTTTTGTGGACAGTGGACAAGTTTTCTTCATTTTATCATAATTTGTAACAAGACTTTCTGTAGTTTTCTGCCTAAGTCAATTCTTTCAAACATTAAACCCTCAAGAATTTAAGACATATTAGTAGTGTAACTTTTAGTTTATAATTATCAAATATATATATTAAAGTACAAATGTTTTATTACAATAGTAATATATTTCTGTCTCTTTATCATTTGAGTTAAATAATGGTGTACACACTATACAATATGGTCTTATTTGTTCACATTAGTTAAAATGAACTAACTATGATCAATATATTATTACAGCATTTATTAACCTTTGTTAATGTTAGTTTATAAAATACATTTGTTCATGTTAGTTTACAGTGCATTAAACTAATGTTAACAGATACAACTTTTGATTTGAAAAATGTATTAGTAAATGTAGAACATTAAGATTAATAATCGGGATGCACAATATATCGGCCACCATATCGGTATCGGCCGATATGTTCATTTTTTATGTTATCGTCATATTAGGCCGTTATATTAAAGCTGATAAATAATGTATTATTTCCTTCAGCTGAGACGCTTCAGACGCTTTTGAATTGCTTAAAATATGACTGGAATCACTTCAAAAAGGAAAATACAGTTAAGTGCAACGTGCTGTCATATAGGCTGCATAAAATAATAATGAGAACAGTATAATTGTGTGCTTGGGACATGGATTTTAATGTTGAGACTTTTGTTTTTGCAATCAGGCTCTCAAAAATTATCTAAAAATTTGGATTTAGATTTATCGGCCAATATATCGGTTATCGGCTTTCAAATATAAAGAATTATCGTTTATCGGTATAAGCCAAAATTTTCATATTGGTGCATCCCTATCGCTTTAGAAGTATAGTTAACTAAAGTGTTTCCAAAATAATAATAATAATAATGTATTATTTCAGTTTTCTTATAAGATTAAATGTTTATCCAATTGCAGCTCATGACAAAATGATTAAAAAAACGTACCTAATTGTGCAACCCTAAGTAAATAAGATGAAATATTTGATGTTTTCCTGCACGTCATATGACCATTAACCGACATCATTGTACTTCACGTGCAGTGTACGCGAAGTACGCATTCTGCGACATGTGGACGCTGTGAACTATAACTTCAGTGGTGTGTCTCGTCTGGGAGGGCGAGAATACCTGTGAAGTTCATGTTCACACCACTACAGGGTTGTGTGTTTTCTTTAATGGTGTGAAAGATGGTCTGACTCAATATAGAGTTGCTGACGTGCATCTCTGTTTAATGTTGGCCATCGCTGTTCATTCACAGTCTCCCACAGAGCAGGTTGACGAAAGAGGAAGCGATGCCGTGACTGCAGGAAGCCCGCACTGCGCTGTTTCTGTGGTTTTGTTTTGCCGTCACACTGCTTTTTTCTCTCTTTCATTCTCTCTCCCTCTCTGTCGTTCTTTCTCACCTTCCTTCACCGCTTCACGGCTGTCACCATGACGACTACAAGTGTGAATTACTTCTTGTCTTGGATGGCAGTGCTTCTGCTTTCAGCCTTCTTATCTGACACCTTCATTTATGCACGTTCTTCTTTCATCGTCTCATTCTCCCGTTCATTCATATTTTAACTTGTGACGTGGAGGAACCTCTGACAAAGTCAACATCAGGGTTCAACAATAAGGATGGCTAAGAGGGTTTGGGGCCAGTTCACTGAGCTGCTACTTTGGCATTATATATTACATTCGTTGATCATGTGCCTTGCAAATGCAAACATTTGGTTGTATGCTTGCATGTATTAAACATTGGTGACATTTGAACCAGAAGAATTTACAACAATAACTAATCTTATCTAACTAAAATAGATAAGATTTTATCAGAATTTTGAGAATGACTTGTAATGGAGTGCAACAGTCGGGTTCCAGAAGTAAAAACTCCATTCATTTTCTCCATTAAGGAAATTGATTTTTAACGATAACTTATAAACCTTTAAAGACAGCCTTACTTTGAGCTACAAGGTTGTTGAAGCCGTCAGCCCACATTATTACAACTTAGTTTTAAAATAATCATGTTTAACATTGGAATTCGTGGTGAAAAACTACATTGCCCATGATGCTGTACAGAAAATTCCACCAATCGGAGTTGAAACAAGCAAAACACGCCAAAATATCTTTTTAGCCCCGCCCACTCCCACGAAGCACTGCGAATGTAATCGAGTCAGTCGATCTCCCTACGCTCTCAAAGTACTTAAATATTTGAATATACATGCATATTTTTATTTGTATATATAATCAACATTTTTAAATGAGTAGTTTTATATTTCTCCATCATTTTTAATTCGATTATGCTGTATTTATGTCCGTTTTTTGAATACTTTTTTGATACCAATCAAAGTTTGTAATGTTATGATTCACCTCATAGCTCATTGGCTTCGTTCATGGCTTATAACACTTTATCAAAGACTTTTTTGAAATCCTAATGGGAGAGACGAATGGAAAAATACTTCCAGATCCAACACCGCTGAAAAAGTGGGTCACTGTTGCACTCTAGAGTCACAAAATCTCCAAACAAGTGTCATGTTTTGCCCTACGTGCCTTTGTTTCCAGTTAAGTGTGTGTATGGATTAATCATGTTGTATTTTTGTACTTCCTGCTGTTATTGCAAATTGCAAAAACATACAGTGCGTTTGAAATCAAATACTTCCCTACTAAATATAGTATGATCTACTGACGACGCACAAATCAAAGAAGACAGACGCAGCCAGATCATTTCCAGAATGACAAAACGCAATCTACCAAGAGCGCTTGGTTTAAGACCATGATGCTTTTTTTAGGCATTAAATAATGGCGCAAATACGAGATGGTCCTCACTGCAGAGCATAAAATCCGGGGGGAGGAGTCGGATAAAATCCAACTCCTCCCACCTTACATACCTAAACCTACCAATCTCCACCCCCTGATCCATAAACCCACCCCTAAACCTACCAATCTCCACCCCTTATATAAGATCCGACTCCTCCCCTCGGATCTTGTGTACTGCATTGAGGTGCTACTGGCAAATACCAGTAAATTGACTAGCGCAAACCTTCGTAAATCACCTTGCATGATTCTTTTAAATACTCTCCTCCCACAAATTTTGCGTCTGAAAGGGAAAGTCCTACAAATGCATATGCAATGAGGTCAGCCACAAACATAACTGTGTCCACGCCTTTTCAGCGCTAATGTTTCACTGCGTGTCTTTAGTAAATACAGACAGTAGCTTTTTAACGCCAAAAGAGGGTTTGTGCTGGGGCAAGCTGTTAGTAAATCTGGCCCATAGTATTGCCCAGGATGACCTGCTACTTCTGCTGAGATTCTGAAGTGTGCATGCGATGGACACTTTACTATCCCATGAGGCCACGGGAGAAAGGAGATGTGAATGGCAGTAACTGATGCGATAGGTCAGATGACAGTGACAGCATGGGGGATGTAGTACGTCCAAATTTTTATTCATACTATAATATAACATACTTTTTTAATGGTTGCAAAGTCTCAAACCAAATGTAGTACTTACTATACAATGTACACCATGCGATTTCGAACGCAACGCTAGTAAATGAAAGTTATTTTAAAATTTTCTTTTAAAGAAAATTAGTTTTTTTGTAAAAAGTGAAACAAACACCTTTACTTTTGTGACGCACATGAAATGTTTATTTGTATATTTTGAAGTAATATTACAATATAAAATAACTCTTTTTCTATTTTAATATATTTTAAAATGTAATTTATTCCTGTGATCAAAGCTGAATTTTCAGCATCATCATTACTCCAGTCTTCAGTGTCACATGATCCTTCAGAAGTCATTCTAATATCCTGATTTGCTGCTCAAGAAACATTTCTTAATATTATCAATGTGGAAAACAGTTGTGCTGCTTAATATTTTGTTGAAAATGTCATACATTTTTTAATTATTCATTGATGAATAGAAAGTTCAAAAGAACAGCAGTTATCTGAAATATAAATAAAATGTATATATATATAATTTTTAACATTTTAAATATCTTAACTGTCACGTTCGATCAATTGAATGCATCCTTGCTGAGTAAAAGTATTATTCTTATAAATAAACAGTCAAATAAAAATCTGTAGTACTGGTCAGGATGGAGAACATGGCATAACAAAATTATTAATACATGTTTATGATCTTGTTGTGATTGATTTTGTGATTTCGGTGCTTTTAATTTCAAGTCAAGAGGCCAAATAGTTAATTAGGCATTATTTAGTTTAGACTATAGCCTAAAACAGTAGCCTAAATATCCTGTTTCACTTGGAAATGTGTCAACCAAGTAAAATTGGTTAAGAATGCTGTTTGATGTTGACTTGCATGGTGTGTTGTTTAATCGCATATGGACAGAGCATTCTGCTGTTTGATATTTAATGTTACTTTCAGTAACAGGCTCTGTGTGTGTCTTTTGCAGGATAATTGCGTGTCAGGGTTTGCCGTTGATAAGTGGACAGAACTGTGACCCGTACGCCACAGTAGCACTTGTAGGGCCCGCCAGGTAGGTTTATAAACATTATAAATCACAAGGTTTACTGTAAAGGAACAGGTTTGCATGAAACCTGATGGTTTCTAATGAAGTACTGAAAACAGTCAAAATGCATTATTGTGATTGTTTCTAAATCAGTCAGTCATCAGATCGTTTTCGGCCTCTGTCACCGATCTAGGCTGAAATGAGTACATAACATCCGCTCTGATTCAATAATAACATCCTGCTCTGTCTTTCTGTTTTTCACTCTCTCAGGTCTGACCAGAAAAAAACGAAAGTGAAGAAGAAAACCAGCGACCCTCAGTTTGAGGAGACCTTTCATTTTGAGGTACAGCCTCATCCATTCATTCAGTAATAGTTCATGAGTGTTGATTTTGTGAGTCTAAATCATGTTTCTGAACCCCCCCCCCCTAAATGGCTTAAAAAGGG
The DNA here is from genome assembly GCF_949319135.1 of Squalius cephalus. Lineage (NCBI taxonomy): Eukaryota > Metazoa > Chordata > Actinopteri > Cypriniformes > Leuciscidae > Squalius > Squalius cephalus. The sequence goes on along the minus strand of NC_137127.1, from coordinate 40,413,193 downwards.
ATCATCATTAATTTTGATTGTGTCGGAGTTATGATTTCCTGTGGATGCGGTATGAATTTGTAGCATTAGCCATATGTTTACAATTCACAATGTTTCTGCAGGTCACAAGGTCAAGCAGTTACAAGGGGAGGTCACACTTCCAGGTGGAGGAGGAGGACATAGAGAAACTAGAGATCAAGTGAGTTCTCATCTTTTCTCTTCTTCATTATTGTGTTGGCATTGTTTCATGTTAGCCTCTCCTGGGTGAATGTTTTTTTGTTTGTTTTGTTTCTTTCGTTTTTTTTTTTGTTTTTTAGATCAAGTGAGTTCTCTTCTCTTCTTCATTGTTGCTTTGTCAGTTTAATCTTTGGCTGTAATGGCTGGATTTGTGTTTGTTTTGTTCTCTTCTTTTCATTACTTCATTATTGTATTGTCATTGTTTCATCTCTGTCTCTTCTGGCTGGATGTATGTTTGTTTTTGTTTTGTTCATCATGTTTCCATTCTTTTAACTTTTGCTTCTCTTCGCCGGGTGCATACTTTTTTTTTATTTATTTTTTTTTAAACGGCATATAACTGCACATATTGACTGTTTGTGGATGATTATGGTAATCAGGGATGAGTGCTTATTTGATTGGAAGACTGTATGTAATGTCAAAAATATTTTGATGAATGTGGCTTTGCTCTGATTTGACACATAATGTGCCACTCTGAATTGTCCCATATAGCCCTCTGCAGAAGCTGACAGGTAAGAGTAGGTGAAACCACCAGACGGCACATTAGATCATGACACTAATGTGTGTGTGCGTGTGTGTATGTTTATGCATGATTTTGTGTGTTGTTGGTTTTCCACTCAAAGGCAAATTATTTGTGTGCATGTTTGATGTGAGAAAAAGCTTCATCCAGTAGTGGAGAGAAAAATGACTAACCCACCTTGATGCAACTGCATCTATACTCTGCGTGCTGGATTTCAGATTCAGTTTGACTGAAAATGGGAGAAGTTCAATTGTGTGATTTTTCCGGGGGTTGAATACATTGAAACAGAGCACTGTTTGTGTGTTTGTGTTTGTAAATGAACATTTAGTTAATGCACACTATCTTGTACTCTCCCTTGCAGGGTAGAGCTGTGGAATAATGGTAACTTGGCACAGGACGTGTTCCTCGGAGAGACACGGGTATCTGTGAAAATCCTGAGAAACGACCATGTCCACAAAGCATGGTAAGCGCACGCACACACACACACACACACACACACACACTCACACTCACACTCACACTCACACTCTCACACTCAGAAGTAAAGCTGGACAATATATGGAATATTCAATTTGCTGGCAATATCCACCTTATTTTTTAAAGGAAGTATATTAATGTAATATTGCAAACTGGTATTTCTTATCATATTACTTTAATTTATTATCGTAATCATAAAACGCGTTTATAGCGTAAATAGTTTTACTATCACTTAGTTTTCTAATTGGAAGTTGTGCATTCACAGAAAATAGTTACTTCTGCATTGAAAATTAAGGTGGATAACACCGTGAACTATTCATTCTGAAATGAGTGATTTGATAAATTTGTCCAGGTTTATTAATTTAATAAAAAAATACAGCAAACTTACAATTTGTAGTTCGTACTTACAATGACTTCACAACTCTTATTATTATTTAAATGATCATATTAACAAAACTGCTTTAGTGGTTATTAATATAAAGTTTTTGTCCACTGAAATCGGGTTGGGTTAACACTGATCTATATAAATGTATATAGAGCTGAGGTTGTAACCAATATGCAGTCTCTCTAAATCCCTCCTTTCCATGAGGCTACTCTGCTCTGATTGGTCAGACGGCCATTCTGTTGTGATTGGCGTTTTGTTTCCAACACAAAGCGGTAGACCAGTCACCATATCTGAATTTCAGCTGTTCCTCAACACTTTACACACAGTGATATAAACAGTTACGACGGCGTCGGTTTTACCTTATCAAGTCCTTATTCTTTTGAAGTGCACGCAAAGTGCATTTGCTTTGGCAGCAGAGAAAACAGCAAACCAAACTCTTCCAGGCCTCAGCTACAACTACAGTGTTTGAGGGCGGGTCAAAGTAGACGGTGTTCACAGTCAGCCAATGAAGAGCATAGGCTGGCATTATGCAAATGTGTTACATTGTTACGTAGGTATGTAACAGGAAGTGAGACTGGAATTGCTGACGACTTGTTTCATCAGTTCAGAATCTATTCTTTCTTTTAGGAGACAATGACTTAATTTGTCATGCACTTTGATCTTTAAAACTTTGCAGTCCTTTTACATTGACAAACAGCTATATTACACACTGCATGAAAGGTGATATTTGAAAAAGCATAATTAGACATGCAAAATAGAAGCATTTTAAAGGGGTGGTATAATGCCCTTTTTCGTCTTTGATGTCCCCAGAGTGTGTATGTGAAGTCAAAATACCCCACAGATATTTTTATATAGCATGTTAAAATTGTCACTTTTTGAGGATGAGCAAAAACGCATTGTTTTTGTGTCTGTCCCTTTAAATGCAAATGAGCTGCTGCTCCCACGCAGGGGGCGGAGCTACAACAGCTTGTGTCCATTCACACAGACATGCACTGGAAATTTTTAAAACTTTTAGCCTTTTATGTTCAAACCGAAGTCAGAAAGATGGAGAGACTCAAGAAGAAGTGACAACATGTAGACAACATTTCTGAATGGTTAGTTGATGAATTTATGTGACTTATGTGTAGTTATCTTCTATTCACTGATTAGCATATTCTGTCTTGATAATCTATAAATTGTGTTCCGGGGGCGGGGTTTATGTAAATTTAAGGGTTGGTGATGTCACTAACCCGGGAGGAATTTCGTGTAGTCCCTACCAACCGTTTGTTGTAGTCCTTAAAAAGCAATTTCTTTAAAAGAAAATATCTTCCTTTGCTTTGAACTTTGAGTGTCGTAACTTTGCAGATGTTGTTTATGCTCAAACAGCAACATTACACACTAACTAAAGTTAAAAAAGTGAAATCATATTCAACCACCCCTTTAATAAGTTGGACCCCTCTGTATTTGACCCAGTTCTCTACTATGAGGTGTTTGGTGCATGCGTGCACTTCCATGCTGTGCTGTAATATGCTGATCTCAGTGTCTGAGTGAGGTACAGATGAGGAACATGAACAGATGAGGTACACGAAGAGATGAGGAAGAAAGATAACAGCCAATCCCAGCTCTCCACTGGCCTTATCAGCCCAATCAGACATGAGAGCACCACCTCTGACGTCAGAGCTTAAATGAACATACTTGAGCATTACTTTAGAGACATTTGCGATGACTGCTTACTGCAACATCCATAATTTAGATTTCAGCTACAATTGCGTCTTATCTCTGATGTTTTTTTGTCGAGAAGCGTTTGAGAGACCGTGGGTGTGTGTAGGTGTGTGTGTTTTGGGCGGATTGCTTCCGTTGCCCGCTTCCCCTGTGTCCTCAGACTGTGGATCACAGCGTCCTGCCGGTAGTGTTGTGTAAACATTGTATGTGCGTGCATTAGTGTGTGTGTGTGTGTGTGTGTGTGTGTTCAGACTGAGAGGGAACTTGTTGATACTGATCTGCATGTTTTGAATGAGGGCAGTGAGTCTACTGCGTGGGTGAGCTTTTGCATGAACCTAGCATAAAACAAGCGCACATACACAAACAGACGCTGACACTATTAAACATGGTCTTGCCACACTAATTCCTGCAAATGACACATACGATAAAATGATTCATGTGCTAGACACACATATAGAAAGAATAATCTTAGAGAAAATTAGTTTACACACACACACACACACACACACACACACACACACACACACACATATATAGTAGTTTTAACTGATTCATGTAAATTTAACTATTGTATTTTTGCTTTTAAAATGTCTCAACACTCGCATACGCAAAGCTAGTTTAGTGACACAGAGAGTGACGGAAACTTAATGACTACATAAATAGGGTTTCAAAATCATCACAACTTTTATAGCACCAGCTAAATCATTGTGACTATATTTTGAATATTTAATATACATTGCGTAATACAGCAAATTGAATGATGAAGCTGTGTGACACTGTAAAATAGCTATAAAGAGGAAATTTCTTTTTGCTTTGTGTTTTGTAGGTACTTGCTACAGCCGAAAGGAAATGGTACGAAGCCTAAGCCAGATGACCTGGGTTCTCTACGTCTGAAAGTAACGTACACTGAGGACAACGTCCTGCCCTCTGCCTGCTACACGGCCCTCCGAAACCTGATGCTCAAATCCCCAGATGTCAAGGTACGATTGCACCCCTTTTCTGTCTGGAAGACTGGCAGTCATGTTTAATTGTTGAACATTATTTTTAGTTTTCAGACACACATTCTTTCGTTTATAGCATCTTTTCATTGTTTCCGGTTTCTTTGCGTCTCTAGCCGATCTCCGCATCAGCGGCTCATGTTCTGGGAGATATATGCAGGGAGAGTTTGGGTTATGAAGCGCTGCTTCCTGTGGTCAGACTTCTGCTCCATCACAACAGACTGCTTCCCTTTCTCACCGCTGTTGCTGCCCTGGAGCTGGAGAATACACAGTTCAGTAACACACTCACACAAAAAAACACTTCTATAGTTTTGTTTTGGTAATATCCATATATTTTTTATTTATTTAGTTTTTTATTTGTCAAGTATGCATATAGATTTTTGTTTTGTATATATATATAATTTTTTTTTGCCCTATAGTTTGTCTAGGTTATAAACTCACACTATTTCTTTGTCCTCTAAAATGTCCTCTGTCTCCCTGTGCAGAGAGGCCAACACCATATTCAGAGGGAATTCTCTGGCCACCCGCTGCATAGATGACATGATGAAGATTGTGGGCCGAAGTTACTTGACCGTCACTCTCAAACCTGTTCTCAATGAGGTGAGACACAAAGGATTTAAGTTTTTTTTTTGTTTTGTTAACTGGACATGTTTATAGATGCATTGAAATGTGTGACTTTTACAGTTGTTACAGTTGTTGACACTGTTTAAAATGTTTTGTTACTTTCATTCTGCTTTACAGATCTTTGAATCAAATAAAACCTGTGAGATCGATCCTGTCAAACTGAAAGAAGGCGATAATGTGGAAGTCAACAAGGTGATTTCAGTGAATGTGTCAGTTATATTAAGGAGATATTCTGGGCCACCAAAAATGAAACCCTGAAATTCAAAATGTGCTGGTAAAATGTCCCTGTAATGACTTCCTCTGTTTATTCCATCTGATATAGTTTTTAATATGCATTTCTAAGCCTAGCTATATATAAGTTAATATTGATATAATATAAGCTGTAATTTTATAGGTTGGATGCAATAAATTCCCATGACTGAGAAATTTGATGATAAACTGTGCCCTCAGTATTTTTTCTGATCTCACTTACATGTGTTTGTGTATTCTTAGGAGAATCTTCAGGGTTATGTGCATAAGGTTTTTACGTCTATAACACAGTCCAGCTCCAGTTGTCCTCCCCTCATGTGTGATGTCTTCAGGTCACTCAGACAGCTCGCATCTAAACGCTTTCCAGGTGAAGCAGCACATGCATATGGACACACTTTCACTCTCATTTGCTTGTGCAGGGTACACACATTTATTTTGTTCAAGAATGTTTCAGTGTTTTAGTATACCTCACACTGACTAAAGTCTCTGCATGCATTCCTGTAAGACTGTGTTGATTCACCACTAGGAGGAGCCAGATACTCAGTCATGACTAACAATCTCTGTGTGTGTGTGTGTGTTTTACCACAGCGGATCCTCATGTGCAGTACTCAGCGGTCAGTAGTTTTATATTTCTGAGGTTCTTTGCGGTGGCTGTTCTCTCTCCACACACATTCCAGCTGAGATCCCATCATCCTGTGAGTGTGCAACAAAAACAGTCACGCACACCACAGCTACAACAAACTACCTACTTAGTTGTAACAAACATGATTTACTTCCTTTTTTAGCATGTGACTAATTTATTCATGCCAGGAAAGACCCATTGAGACACTCCAGTTTTTTCTGAGAATGCTTTGAGACAACAATGCATGTTTACAAAAAAAAAAAAAAAAAAAAGCATTACATAATTAACAGTAAATGTACTTTGGGTAAAACATGAGTTGGGAGAATCACCTATCTTCCTCTTTCTCTCTCTCAGGACCCTGAAATTTCCCGCACACTTACTCTTATCTCCAAAACCATCCAATCTCTGGGCAGCTGGGGCAGCCTTTCCAAGAACAAACTGGTATGTCAGCTATTAGTCATACGGTGCGCTGAAGGAAGTAACTTTTCAAAAGTTTTCCCCTAGACTTTGGGACATTTAAAAAAAAAATTCCTGTTCTTGTTTTGTTGTTGTTTTTCCAGTCTAGCTTTAAAGAAACCTATATGTACGATTTCTTCAAGTTATTCCAAGAAGATGAATGTATAGAGAAAGTTAAAAAGGTAAGTGTTTCTAACAAACTGTTTTTTGAGGTCTCCGTTGTACATAGGGCTGTGCCGTATTTCATTATATAGATTGGATCGATATTTTAGATGCTAAAAAATGCTTTGAATACACATTTTGATGAGCATGCATTTAATTTCTGAATTAAATTCAAATACATTTTTTTAAGGGGCATAAACTAAAAACTGTGTCGAGTTCCTTTTAAAATATCAGGTAGTTTGACCTTTTTATGAGAAGGTAAGGTTAGTTCAGGTTATAAAATGTAATCTGATGGTGTGACTCCCCAAAAATGTTATGATATTCTTGAAAATAAATTATTTGCAATAATGAATCAAACTTCCCATCTCTCTCAGCATTTTTGTTATTGATGTTTGAATGAGGGCCCTATTACAAATACCTTAAATCTTTTAACACTAATACTTATGAGTCATGACTTATGTAACAGGACATTTTTACGCTGTATTGCAGTGTGTATTATGATGTGAAGTAGCTGCCATTGACCAGCCTTCAATATCTGTGTATTGTGTGCATTTATTATAAAGCATATTCTGTGTTAAGCTTGGGCTTCATTCTCATGTGTAAATTCTCTTTTGTCATCTTTTTTGCATTAGTTCTTAGATGAGATCTCCTCTAATGTAAGTAAGGAGTCTAGTGGAGTGGAGGACTCCTTTGTGCTGAAGGAGGGGTGAGTAGAAAACGCCACAGTTCTCGGAACAGACTAATTGATTAGTCCCATTTATTACGTCTTTGAGTAGCTCAAATAAGGGTTCAGTTTGGGTGATTGTTTTTTTTTTTGTTTTTTTTAACACATTGTTTCCAGGAAACCTGACAGTTATGTGTGTGTATGATTTTTAACAGAGAGGTACATAAGCGGGCCCAGGGCAGAAAGCGAATAGGAAAGAAGAACTTTAAGAAACGCTGGTTGCGAGTGACCAATCAAGAGCTCTCCTATCACAAGCAGAAAGGTGAGTGTTCCTGGCTGTTGATGATAATGTGTTCCCCTGAAGACCAGTTTGGTCCATGATCCAAAGAACTTTCTGTTTGTGGGCAGTCATCGAGTTCAGCTCTAAAATGTGGCGGTCCAGACACTTGTTTTTGCTGGCAGGTTTTATTTGGAAAACGAAGTTGAAATAACATGAGAAGTATCCCTGGATTCTTTTAGCTTGTCCTCAGTTTCACATTCTCGTTTGTCTAGCTCCTGTTCATGTAGTGTTGCCAGCAAGCTCTGGATGTGAAACTTTCTGTTTCCCCTTTTTGATTTATGCTGTCAGCTTTATGTCATGGGTATGTACGTGTGCTTAATGGTGTCAGTGGATATCATGTATTTTGCAATGTGCTGTTGGGTCGAGAGGACTGAAAATGTGCATGTCCATTGGTAATAATTTGTATCATTGTGAATATTTTTAATTAGTGTTTGATATGGGTTATTGAGTGGACAATGCCCAAAATACCATATATAATGCTGGTATAAAGGATGTGATGTAATTTGATTAGTACTGTCAGATCGATTAACTGAATCTAACATAAAAGTTTTTGGTCACATAATATATGTATGTGTATATGTATATGTGTACAATACAAACATACATATACATACAAACACACACACACACACACACACACACACAGACATAGGCCTATATATATATATATATATATATATATATATATATATATATATATATATATATATACACACACACACACATACATTATGTAAACAAAGACTTTTATGTTAGATGTGATTAATCGCGATTAATTTGACGGCACCAAATTTAATTAATTAGTTAAAACAAATAAGATTTAAGAAATTCCTCAAATTAATAAATACTTATTTACATAAAATTTTCTCAAAAATAATTGTGGAAAGATCTGCATTATGGATCAACAAGGCTGTCAGTAGATTCTGGACATATAAGGAACTAGATTTCAAAATTAAATGATAAAAAGGAGGATATTCAATTTATAAATTTGCTCTGTTATGACATTAAAAAGTTAAATACAGTAAAAATCAAATTAATAGTTTTTCATGAAATGAACAGAAGAAAGAGTGATACTTAATATAATTAAATTATTAATATAATAAAAATTTTAAACCGCAGTTAACAACAATATTTACCTACATACACAACCAACCATTTAAAAGGTTTGGGGTTAGTAAGATTGTTTTTTAAGAAATTAATAATTTTATTGAGCAAATACACTGTCAAAAATGACATTAAATTATAATATTACAAAAGATTTCAAATAAATGCTGTTCTTTTGAACTTTCTATTCATCAAAAATATTAATCAGAACACCTGTTCAAAGTTGATATTACTACGAAATATTTCTTAAGAAACAAATCAACATATTAGAATGATTTCTGAAGGATCATGCGACACTGAAGACTGGAAATGTTTGTACGGTACTGTATTCTATATGACAACATTTTAAAGCATGAAAAATTCCACACGGAAGGTTCTGTGATGATGAATCACTGTTTTGAAATGATTCACTGAAATGGGCAGTTCAAAATAAATGATTTGCAGAAATGAATCAAACTTCCCTTCTTTCTCAGCATTTTTGTTGATGTTTGAATGAGGACCATATTACAAATACCTTAAATCTATTAACACTAATACTTATGAGTCATGACTTATGTAACAGGAAATATTTACGTTTTTTTTTGGTTCACCTTGCACCGCCAGCGGACCGATATAGTGTATATATAGGTAAATATACTGCATTATGCATCATCTAGTCCTAATACTTTTGTTGGTCAGCTTCATGGCATACTAACCATAGTTCCCACATTTCCTTTGAGTGATCTAACCTGTGAAAAAGAACTGTGGAGTGATGTGAATTTCAAGGTCACCAACTGCAAGTCTTGTTGTCTCTGCATGATACACGTTTATCACTGTTGTAATAATAAACATCCTTTAGCGTGATCATCTCAGAAAGAGTCAGCATGGTGGCTTGACCTTCTTTTGTTTCCTGCTGGACTGTCAGCAAAGCTGAGTTACTGTTGTTGTCTTTTCTATGGGAGAGCTGAACAAACTTACCCTAAGTATTACATTAGCTGTTTCCATCCATTTTTATTGGAATTACATCTATTGGGAGATTGCATACAAAAAACACTGGATAGAAACACCAAGATGCACATCAATTCTAGAAAATGTGCGTAAAAAACACATGTGCTCAATTGAGGTGGATCATTTTTTATCAGATAAGAAGACATGCGCATAAACTGCGATAGAAACACATTTACCGGAAGTCACAAGTCATTTATGACGTTGGAGAGCCACATTGGCTTCCCCTGTTGCAGAAAACTTTAATTATTACAGATATTTTGTGCCAGTTTCCCAGGAAGTGACGATTTTGTTCTCTTGAACGCATGGAATGGAAATTGGGCTTTATTTGCAAATGTTTATGCACTATTCCAATTGTGCAAATGTACAAACCCCCCCTTTTTTTTTTCACAGTCAGTCAGGATTGTTGACTAACCAATAGGCGATGTGGTGTGTCTATATCCAGCAGAGTTTGGAAGGCACAACTGGGTCACATTGACACGGAACAATTGCGATTATCATCTCGTTTGCAGGTTTTTTCCCCATGCATTTAGATTTTCCTCCCTGATTTTATTATGTAATTTGTATGTTATCTTATAATTTAAGCATTTGTGCTGGGAGTTGCTTTGGCAGAAAGCGTTTCTCGTTTGATTTCACACACATGGCAAGTATTATAATGTTCATTCATTAGTTTTGTTTGATGTTGGGATATATGACTTTTCTTAGCTCATTTTAAGTAAGATATTCTCCTAATTTTACCAGTAAAGGTATTTTCTGAGTAGTATTTGTAAAGGTTTGTGGATGTAACAGTTGTTGCTGGTTATTTTCTTGTGATTGTATGTCCATATAGTGACCCGGAAAGCATTTGGACACCAAAGTCACATTTAAAATGCATTTGATAACAAAAACATATGGCTCAAGCACAATTTTGGAGACAAAATGAAGACAAAAATATTGTGACAAAGTGGCTACTCAGCTAGGACACCTGTGTGTAAACTTGAGGAAAAGTGACATTTACTTATAGTTAGTACAACTGTGTTATTCACCGCTTTACTGCAGGCATTCTCAAATCTATTCTTGGAACATGATCTTGAAAGGTTGGGACACTTGCATTTTTAGTAGACAGTGCCATTTGACCGAAGAAGAGGGAGAGAAGCTAATAACTCGTGATTTCATTTCCTCTCATTTGATCAAGGGTCATCTTCTAGAGTCTGTAGACATGCACCTTTCATTTGTAACTGTCCTCCAGATATCAGATCTGGGCCGGTTGAGGATGTTATACTCTGTGTTGTTCACTGGCTAAACTCAACCTGAACCCCTTTAATGATTCGAAATCTCACTAGAAAGGACTTAAATACATATTTATATGCAATTTCTTTGTAATATAATTAAAGTGTACATGCCGAATGTATTTACAAGCATTTATGATAAACTAAAATACTCTTTTAATATTATTTCTATATAAACTTGTACAGTATGGCATGTATTTAAATTAGGGATGCATGCAGCGATACCACTTTTTCCAGAACTTGGCCAATTCTACTAATTCAATACTTTCATTTTTGGTACTCGCCGATACCGATACCTGTATTTTCATTGTATTTGTCATTTTTTTTATATATTAGGTAGAGTAACCATAAGGATATGAACCGTATTCATTGATTTAATTTGTTTAGAAAACGAATAGAGTATTTCCTTCAGTTATTTTTTATGCCTGTTAAAATGTATAATACAAGCCTTACTGTTCATTCTATTGCTCTATCATATTTTATCTTTCATTTAATAGCACCTCATATTTAGAGCTGCTTCAGCAGGGTTCAATACTAAGTATTTTTTTACTGGCCTGGTTGAGTCAGTGGTTCAACTGTTTAGATACCAGTGAAATATCACAATTCCAATTTGTTTTTTTTGTTTTGTTTTTTTTTCAGTAAAAAGGAACGGGAAAAGACAGCAAACCAGCTATTGGCAGTACACAGCTGGTAAATGTTCAGAAAGAAGATGCATTAAAAAGAGAGCAAGATGGGCTGGGGTGGCATGTGCAGCTCTAGTTTTCAAGCATCAGTGTACTTTGGCTGTTCTGTGGTCAAAATGATGCACATTAGCGAAGGAGATGAAAATAGGAATTTATCAAATGTGTTGAATGTGCATGAGAAATTGCTGTGTGTTTTTGTTGGCTGGCCAAGTTGATGCGCTATCAGCTCCACGGGCTCGGCCCGACTGGACCTAGTCACGGGTCGTTAAAGAATATCATGTGAGATTTAGTGTCCGTGTCTAAACCGCAGTCCCCAGGTTTTTATGCGTGTATGCAAAAACAGACCCATGCAGTAAGAGGTCTGGACTCTGTATTTGTCTTTATTTCAAATTTATTTCATGATGCACATTATCATGTCCCTCCTTGCACAAGTGTAAAAAATAGCAAGGTGTGAATTTTCTATTAATTCATTTATTTATTTTTCGCTCTTTTAATAAATGTATCTTTGTTTTTGTGTCCAGGGAAAGAACCACTGTGCATCATTCTTGTGAAAAACATCCTCGGTGTTGAGAAACTGGAAGAAGGTGCCTTTAACCGCAAAAACGTGAGTAGCTCAGTCATATTTGTACGTTCTTGTGTATGTGTTCTAGCAGCTCAGCTCGAGGTCGCTGCGGCGCGCAGGTGACTTTAGCAATCGCTCCGCCGGTCTCACTCGTTCCCACGGCTCTCAGCCTCGTCCTGCTTGCCACACGTGGCTTCTCTCCCCCAAAACCAGGTGTAACCCATTGGGGCACATGAATAGGCCCAACACAGTTCCAAAAATATTTGTGTGGTAAATATTTAAAACTGTTTACAGTTGTTCTCTGGGTGTTTAAGGGAAATATGGCAGAATAGTCTTTGGAAATTCTGTAGTCAGAAACCCCCCACACAGTGCTGTGTGAGTTCTGCTCTCAGAGATGAATCTAAGAGTAAGAAATGCATAAGAGTATGTATGAAAAATGCACAGGTTTGCATTTCTTACTCTTAGATTCATTCTTTGCGCAATTGATGTATTTATTATTTCTAAATCGGCCTCTAATTGTTTAATTGTGCAATTGACATGATACATTTTTACCTGACAAATAAAATGGTATATTTGATTTTATTCTTTATTCTTCTGAAATCATTATGACCATTAGATTAAAGGGATGGTTCGGAGTAAAATCAACCTAGGGTCCATTGCACCATGACCTCGAGCCAAACACTCCCCCCAGAAGCTTTTTTTTCCCTTGGTCGAACATTATTAAAGTTAGAGCTTATTTAGAGATATCAGGCGGATGGCTTAGTGCAGGCGCTAACGGACCAAAGGATCTATCTCGTAAATTACCCCACTAATAATGCCCAGAATGGTCCTAAACTTATACAGTAGTACAAATAGGTTCTGTACTCATAAAACGAGGCATTGGAAAGTTTGTTAATACATCAAGTTATACACAGTTTATTTAAACAACACTTGCCTGACGGCTCTTACTACTGCTAATCCGTACGTCGAGGTCACTTCAGTGGTTTGGGAAAAGCACAAAAAAGTCCTGGGAGAAAGTGATGCATAAGGATGTAGTGTAACGACAAATTATTTTTTTTCCGAAGTGTTGACAACTTAGTGTTAAATAATAATTGTTGCAAACTGGTACTACCAACAAAATATTAGTGCATTCCTGGAACTGGGTGTCGTTACACTACGTCCTTATGCATCGCTTTCTGCCAGGACTTTTTTGTGCTTTTCCCAAACCACTGAAGTGACCTCGACGTACGGATTAGCAGTAGTAAGAGCCGTCAGGCAAGTGTTGTTTAAATAAACTCCTGATGTATTAACAAACTTTCCAATGCCTCGTTTTATGAGTACAGAACCTATTTGTACTACCGTATAAGTTTGGTAATGTTCGACCAAGGGAAAAAAGGCTTCGGGGGGGTGTTTGGCTCGAGGTCATGGTGCAATGGACCCAAGGTTGATTTTACTCCGAACCATCCCTTTAAGTGGAGTCTGGTGTTTCCGCAAATCTGCGTCAGGATAGATCAAGCTAAAGGCCCAATGAAAGGAGCATGTGGCACATCATCTGGGACCTTTTGATTTCTGACTATCCCTGACTTACTAAGTTCCAGCATTGTGAATAAGAATACTAAATTTTTGTATGAACAAGCATGGAGCGGTTCGACTCAAAAATGTATAAGTAAACCCTGCACTCTCTGACTAAGATCAGAACTGATGAGTTTGTGTCCGTGAGAACACAACCCGGGCGACTTAAGTTCTCTATTCGTTCATTAGGGACCCGATGTCGCACAATTGAAAGAATGGGATACCCTGAAAAATTAAAGATTTAGATGAATACATAACTAATATTTATGTTTAGTTCCTAATTTGAAACACAATCTAAATTTAATAATCATTTGAATTGGAGTCAGATTAAGCACAGAGCTAAAGTAAAATTTAAACTAAGTTCTAATAAATTAACTTTACAGAGGTGCTGAAAAGACTCATTATACCTCATTATAGACTCATTATACCTCATTATAGACTCATTATACGTTCGCCCACGCCGCTGGATTCCGTCGTTGGGCCGACGGGTGGTCCTTACAGTGTCATTGCTTTAATTCACAGGCCACACAAATTCTAATAAAATGTAAAGTCTTAAGTGTTGCTTTGGATGAATATAAGCATATTAGAATGATTTCTGAATGATCATCTAATGGCTGCTTAAAATAGAGATTTGCCATCAATGGAATAAATTACATTTTAAAATATATTCCAATAAAAAACAGTTATTTTAAATTATAATAATACTTCACAATATTACTGTTGAGTATAAAATAGCTCATGGATTAAAACATCCAAACTTTTGTTTTGCAGATGTTTCAGGTAATCCATTCAGAAAAGCCTCTGTACGTGCAGGCGGGTAACTGTGTGGAGACCAACAGCTGGATTGAGGTGCTGAGTCAGGTCAGCCGCTGTAACCCGGGGCGGCTCAGTGCGTTTCACCCGTCTGCTTATGTGAGTGGATTCTGGTTATGCTGTAAGGAACCCAACGAGAACGCCCCGGGCTGCAAACCATGCACTGCGTAAGACATCTTATTAATACATTTGCATTTTATCGCTGTATGTGCAAGCATGTACACGTTACCTTTTTTCATGTCTGACTCCGTCTTATAGGACAGTGTTGGCTAATATTCAACTGGACATCGACTGTGACCGAGAAACAGAACGAATCTTCTCCTTTTTCTCCACAAACCGCTCCAGACTACAGAAGATGGAGGGTGTGTATAGCCTGAAAACAATATGAAATCATTTACTTTATTAATACACATTTTGATCTGTGTACTGTGTGTTTTTTGTTTCTCCACTGTTAAACTAACTTTTATTGTCTATTGATGTAACCAACGCTAGCAAGTAAAAAATATTGACCTATGAAAAGTAGCTATTGTGCAGTCATATAAATCAGCCCAGGATATTGCATCCAGTATCCTGCTCAATATTCCGTTTCATTCAGAATTACCAGTCAAAAGTTTGAACACAGCTAGTCATTTTTTATTGCTACTAGGTAAAGTCCTCTGAACTATAAAATGACACAAATGTTGGTATAGAAACACCAGAATGACCAAAAATGTGTCCCATGAATGCACTTAATGGCTCTTTTCCTTTTATTATTTGGTCCATTCAACCATTAAAAAGTAATACCTTTTTTTTTTTTTTTAAGATATTAATAAAAAATAGTTTGCATATTGTCTGTTATACTATTTTAAAGGTTCCTAATTTTGTTTTGGAGGTCTCCTAAAATAATTTTACATGCATCTGATCCAAGGTCAAAAAACTTAAATTTTCGAATAATATACATTGCACGATCTCCTCTTTTCTCTGTGTCTGAAACGATTCAACAAAGGATTCAGTCTCTCTAAACCAGAAAAGTGTATTTTCATTTAAACGTGTGAATTTAATTGTTTATGTGTGTGTGTCTACAGATACCTGTGCTGGCATGTCAGTGTACCTTGGGCAGCAGGAGGAGTGTTCAGCCTTCACTATACAGGACCCTAAAGAGACCTTCCGTACCATTAAAGAGCTCGGAGAAGTACTGGATGAACTGCAGGCTCACCACGACTTAAAGGGGGCACTAACCGATGAACCAGGCACT
Organism: Squalius cephalus; assembly: GCF_949319135.1. Taxonomy (NCBI): domain Eukaryota; kingdom Metazoa; phylum Chordata; class Actinopteri; order Cypriniformes; family Leuciscidae; genus Squalius; species Squalius cephalus. The sequence continues at coordinate 40,397,583 of NC_137127.1, read as the reverse complement.
ATGTAAGACGCCCAAAATGAATCAATACATCACATTTTTATACAAAAGTGGAAATTTAAATTGTTACATAGATGTTTCAAATTCGTAATTAGCATTTTTTAATTATCCTTGAAGAAAAAATTCCCATCTTCTTCAAGAGCCAATTAAACAAAATCTTGTCTTAAACGTGTATGTGCAGTAAAATGATTTAAAAAAAAATGTTTTGCATTTTTTTTTTTACTTTCTTTTATAGCGCGAATCCTATTGTTGGGAAGACAGCGTAACATTGTGACTGCGTGACCAGGTGGTACTGACACAGCCACACAAGCAGAGGGCGCTGTGTTTGACAACATTTAGGAGCATGACAGCGCGCTGATAAAGCTCAGAGAAGCGCTGCCGTTCCACACGTGACTAAGTCTAACCTCTCCAGCAATGGCCTGATCTGGAGTTACGGTGTACTTGGAAGAATTTGGCCAGTCAAGAGTCGAGTGGCGTGTCCGTGAGTTGCTATCATTGGAAAAATCTAGCTCTTTTCTCTGTGTGCCTGTCCGGTCTCAGTCTTATATCAGTTTTTAAGATCGTTTTAGTAACCTCAATCGCCAGTCCGCACAGTAAGAAAGGATTCCGATCACCTCTTATTCATTCCTAAACAGGCTGTGAAAGTCCAGACACCAAGAGTTTGTCTGAGAAATTATAGCTGCTAAAATGAAAGAACTCAACCTTCACATTTTTCTTTGTAAACCGGCAGTTTTTTCAGACTACTGGTCGTTAAGTAAAATAACCATGTCAAAGGGAATCTTCATTGTTCTTTATTCTTGTAGTTTCATCCCTCTCAGTCCATCCCTTTGAGTGTGTGCATGGTTTTCTATCTGTAGTGGATAGAATTATTCTGCCTTATAAATTCAGTGGCGGTACTTACAATCCCACACCTGTATGAATTAGGGACTAATGCAGAAGCACTTTAGATATTTGGAATATTCCAGATGAGATTGTTTTAGATACGTGGTATCAAACCTTTTTTTCCTGATATTGATCAGTTACATGATCAGCTCTTGTGTAATGTTCTGTAGATAAGGTTCATATCCCGTAGATTTTTACTAGCTATTTTTCTTACGCCAAAGATGTTGTTTTGTAGGTTTTCATGACTTGAAAATGGTATACATGTAGTTTTTTAATTACAGAATTTTAAAAAAGGAAAATGGCTATCTATATTTCATGGATGTACGTTTTGGGAGCCTCATGCATTTTGATAAACATGAAGAAAATTCTTTGTAAACCCCCCCCCCCCCCCCCCCCAATCACACAATGACAATATTTTATAGGATGATGTCATAAGCTCTGTTCCATTACCTAGTGAGCTGCCTACAAAGACAGCACGGGCATGCTTAAAAATACAAAAACTGTTCTAAAAATGTAAGTAACTAAATGAAATTATAGAATCGCTCCCCCCGTTGCAGAGAATGCAATGCCATAATGCACTGCAACTAACTTGGTGGGGGGGAAAAACAATCCAAGGTGGCACTTGAGAGAAATATTGATCGTAAATGTACCATACTAAAAAGTATTGTTCAAATAGTTCCATGTACTTACAAATATCCCAATATGGATGTGTGCTATGTATATTTTTGCTCAATTGAGTATTGAGTTGTTAGCTTAGCAACATGATAACAGCATTGGAACTGGAATATTTGTGTGATGTGCAGAGAAGTAACTGTCAGGGTAAACAGCAAGGAAGCTCACTAGAGTTTTGAACAGAGCTAGAGACGGATTGTTTGGTATGAATTCTGATCGACAATCTCCTATATCATGTTTGTGGTGTCACAGTGTCTAATTTAGAGGTGGAATTGTCATGTCATTTTCTGATAACTTCCACCTACTGGTTATTACAGGTCTACACATGTGTGGTTTTGTTTTAAAATGACCCATTTTTAACTGTGCTGAAGGGTTTTTGTGTGTCTTTTCTGTAACATTGGAAACTGTTATGTTCTGCTTGGTATACTTCTATACATCTGTCTATTCTTAGTAGCCTAGATCAGTGGTTCTCAACTGGTAGGTCAAAAAAGGGTCATGGACTTCAGGGGAAATGCAAACAATAAAATGCACTAACCATATAATAGTGAAGAGCTTAGATAGCAAAATAAATAAGCTTAACTTTTAAACATAAAATCTAACAAATACAAAAGAATGAACATTTGAACAATTGGACTGTACGTTTAAGACAGAGGGGCCGTTTACACGACACCATATTCAACTAAACAAGCGTTTGAGGGCCTTAAAACACAAACTTTTGAAAAAGGGATTCAAAGTTTTTGAAAACCATACCGTTATCGTCTTGCGAATTTGTGAAAACGGTGATGTCGTGCGTTTGCTTATTACGTGTTCAGTCTATAGGCTTGTAGTGTTTCTTTACAAAGTGACATCGCCAACTACTGGCCTGGCATTCATAATACAATCGTTTGTCTATATGCGAAAAACACAAAGAAAAAACGTTTCCGTTTTTAGTACATTGTTGTGTAAATGAACCCTGAGAAAGAACATTTAAAAGATCCTCCAAACCATCTTATCATTTACAATATCCTCACTTTTATGAGCATTACAGATCTCTCCATTCTATCTATATGTCACTGTGTACATGATCAGATCGATGGCGTAACTGCCACAAATGTATTGAATTTGGCCCAGTGCGCACTGTACGATTTTGCCCACAATATTAGCTTCGGAGACCAATTTGTGAGTTTGTTTATTGTAGGATGTTTATTTCGTACTGTAGCTTCCCTTGACAAAAATAGGATTCTTAAATTGGCTTTTGGATTAATGCAGAAAATAAGCTCTGTGACCAACAAAAGTTTATGATTCTTGCACGTTTTGTTCATCATAATAAACTTCACAAATGAACACAACATTAATGAATTTTAAAGCCTAAATACAATCGTTAGAAGTACAAAGCTAAACGTAGGCCGTAAACGAACTATACCCACGTTGAATGAATTCAACGTCATTAAGCTTCCGACATCTTTTCAGTCTTTATTTAAAAAACATTTTCCATGAACGTTCGAGTTATAATAGTTTGGAAGAGTGAGATTATAAAGGCTGTAAAAGCGGACTAGACAGTTTAGCTGTTTAGATGATGACGTTTAATGTCCCCGAAAACCTTTGCAGTCCCGTTTAGCCACTTGTCAGCAGCCGCCTTTTTCAAGACAAGACAAGTAAAACGTGACTATCTGTTAATATCTTGGCATTTAACCAAAAACCGTACGGGATGATAGATGGAACCAGAAGTGCTAAAATGCTAACGTTTCTGGGTTTTAACCTACATAAAAACACAAAACTATAAATTAAAACAATAAATGCCGTTTTGAAGCTCTTAAATGTGACGTGACAGATCGCTGTTGCTCGGCTGGTTCATGTTTGGAGCAGTGGAGAAGATGAATTGAGGCTCTGTCTGGTCTGGATATGGATACATGATTCTTTAAAAGGGAGAAGAAAATGCTTCCCATATCTTTTGATGTTGACATCTGTCACTTGATAGAAGCTAGCCAAAATCGGGCAGATGCTAGCATGGACAGGTTGAGAAAAAACTCCCAAAAACATTAAATACCCAGTTCAATGAGGACATGGTTTGTGGAAACCACAAAGTTTTGTGCAGAGAATTATTGGCTGCTGAGAGCATGAAACCATTGAAATTTTGTACGATACACAATTTTGGTACCGCGTTGGGTCACGATGCAAACCACTGATCTAAATAATCGAACCTCTTAGTGTGGCATCAAATTAAAGTGTACTTAGCATGATCATTGTATGTTCTTTTAAAAAAGACCCCTTAGCTATATGATAGAAGGATATGTAAAAAATCATCATTGGGGAACCACCAAAAAAAACAAAAAGCAGATTTCTGTCATACCTCCATATTAACTCCATATTAGGGTTTTTAGTTGTCAGAACATTCCATTCTTAAACTCTTAGTTTTAACACAATCTCATGGCAATTCGTAACTATTTTACGCTTTGGCGAATTGGTGGTTGATTGGTATGAAGTCATGCAAATTAATCTGCTTACGCCCCAGTGATTGTTATGTTTAGGGGTGGGGTTAGCTGCTTTGTTTTCAAATAATCAAACATTTTTGGGAAGTTCACATCATACAAATTCATATTTAATCACCACCTTGTAAAATAGTTATGATTTCCCTTGAGATTGGGTTGGTCAAAACGCAAGTAAAACTACAGGGCATCAGTCTATGTTTGTGAAATTTTTAGTGACGTGCCTCTCAAACAGATATATATTTTTGTAATCATGAATTTTGAAAGCTGAAAGATTGTATTGAGCATTGATAAAAAAAATTAAAAAAAAGCCTGGAACACAGTTTGCCGTTTCAGCACGAACAATTATGCAACATTCACCTTCCGGTAATGGTCTCAGAATATATATATATATCTTTGTATTTGGTCCATCATATTTGGCAGATTTGTGTGTTTCTTTTTTTCTCATGTGTGATGTGTAGATGTTTGTAGCACACTGTGAACTGAATGTTGATGCATTGATTGAATGGTACATGGATGTTCATCTGGTACTCTGAGGCTCCAGTGAGCTTGAGTAGAAATGTGGTATCGATCATCCTCACTTCATAACTGTGATGAGCTAAGAGCCCGCAGACCTCCTCCATTCATTATATTTGTCGGATCGAATTTAGTGGTTTCTGTGTATTGCTGTAATTCTCCGAACTGGGCATATGTTCATCTTGTGTAAACATACAGTAACCATTACAACCAGCATCCAGTGGCCCTTAAGACACCCAAGACTAAAGATTATTCTTTAACATTCCCAATTTAGCACTTATCTTTGAGTCGATGGAACAACGCAGACAATGTCTTTTTTCTTTTTCTTGAAGTCTCGAATGTATATCGGTACGAATCTACAATCACTATATCATAAGAAAGTTTCAAACGATCATGTGCTCCTGTTATGATGTTTGTTCTCGAATTTTAACTTGTTGGCGTAAATGGGCTGCAAGTCGCCCTTTTGAAAACCTTGTAGTTTTAATAATGCATTTCCTAAATTATTTTATTTTTAGATCAATAATGTAGCTCAGTAAAACTGCTATAAATATTTGCACAAATTTGACCACTTTTTTTTTTTTTTTTTTACCCGATTCTTCTTCCAATGTATTACTAATTGTACTGGACATGTTTGCTTCATTTTGTTATTTAAATGTTTTTATACCATTATTTTCACAATACAAGCTCACATAATTCCTCTGTTATTAGTTCTGTGGAATTAATTTGCAATAAATAAATATATTGTTTGTGTGATTTCTGTTGTGTGTGTATTACATCAAGTGGCTGTCTGCACCACAATTTATATTTAAGAACAGTGATTTTCACAGTTCAGATCCATACCACATTGAACTGTTGTGAGACAATAACTATTAAATTAAATTAGAATCAGCTGTAACACTGTGATAATGTACAGTTGGAGGCATTTTGTTATTTTAATTATCAATTAATAGCATGAAATGTCTGCTAAAAAAAACGATCCACAAATAAAGTCTAGGCAGGTTGTGTTTGTCAAAAAAAAAAAACACACACACACACACACTTGTAAATATTTTTGTTTTGGATTTACTACCCCATACAAAACATATTTGGACACCTCAGCCTTATTAAAAATGTATAAATATCTTTGCATTGGATGGTAAAATATAGATGCTCAAAATGAAAGTATCTTTTCAAAGATAATTAATAATAACACACACACACACACAGTTTCTCTGTTTAAACATACAAGTTTTAATCTGCCCTCTCTGTGATTCACCAAAATGCAGATAACAAACAAAAACAGATAGTGATGGGGGATCCTATTTGATGATATTATAGAGAAGACAAAAGAAAACTATTAAACCTTCTTGTTGCAAATAGTATCACAATCGGCTAATCGCAAAATATGATTTGTGTTTAAAAGGAAGCACGTGTGTAACTTGGCACGTTTTAATAAATTGCGACGACTAAAATCAGTATCACAAAACTGTCTTCAGTTTCTCACAGCTGAGAAACCTGTAAAATATTAACTGTGGTAATTGTCGTCTTTACAATGCACATGGTGGTTGCGTGTGGATTTCACTGGACTGAATTTGAGACATACACAAGCTCCTTTCCAAACTCCAGATTTCTTCCGATTTCTTGTCCAACATTTTCCCGCGGCATTCAATCTATGGAAACTGCTGAGTTTCCCTGTTTTTCCTCACATGAACTGTGATTAAGTGTGTAGTATCAGAGGCTGGGAAGCATTCCAGTGCAAACGAAAACATACGGAAGAGTTTTGTTTGTACATGCACGTACAAACGTTTTCATCTCAAACATTTGCTGTCAAGGTTAATACAAGTGAAATCAGTCGTATTCAAACATTGTTGAGTATAAATAGAAAATCTCATTGATTTTAAAACCATATGGTTCCACTTTATAACAGTATCACTTCAGTAAATCAATGATGTGGTTTTAAATGAACAAATTCTATAATCACAGTAAGCTTTTATCTATCTCAAAATCACCAGCATGAAAAGTAGCTTGTTCTAAGCACATCAGATTTCTGTTCCTCACTTAAAATGTTGATTTTGGTCTGTCCCACCGCAGGAATCTTGACCTTCTTGACCGTATCCCACAAATAAATTCACACAATGTCATCATTTTGCATAATCTGTCATAATAATAAAACTTTTTAGAGCATATTTATTAGAGCAAGGGATATATGTAAGAATTGTCATGTATTAATTGCTTTCTTATTGCCAATGTGCAAGCTTGTAATGGAATTTAAAAAACGAGGCCTTCCCCGACTTCCTACGTTGTCTATGAAAGCCTGTAGAGTAGGGCTGCATTTGAGTCCAATTTTGAATGCCCTTCCCTCGCTAAATTCCCTCTGTCTCATTCACTCAGATGTACGTCATTGCTCACGTTGCACAAGTGCCCACAACTGGTGGAACACAATGTGTTTAAATGTAACACCCTAAGCCCTAGATCACTTGTTTACACACCATTCTATTGGCCTGTATGTAGGCTTGGGCTGTTAAAAAAATAAATATGAACAAATATTAAATATTCATATTTTTATTTTTATATTGTCCTGTGATGTCACAATCATGGTGCATTGTGGTCTATGGAACTGCCTGAAGTGTACATATTGGCTGCATCAGAAATTGTATACTTCCCTACTAAATAGTAGGTTAAAAACAGTATGTGACAAGAGTAGTGTTTACGAATTCACAGTACTCATAAAGGAGTCGGCAAAAAGTTCCCTGACGTCTTTTTTTCCGGCAAGATTCTGAAGTGTGCATACGAAGGACACTTTAGGATCCCATAAGGCCACGGGAGAGGATTTATGAATGGCAGTGAAGCGACGCAACTCACACTGGTAAGTACGTTATGTGATAATGACAACATGATGAATGTAGTATGTCTGGATAACATTCATACTACACACATTCATACTATAGAGAACATACTTTTTTAGCAGTCACAAAGTAGTACTCATTCCAAATAAATACATACTCGAGAGTATGAGATTTTAGATGCACTCATTAAGTAGACTTGATCCCTGGGTCAAGGGTCCGTCCAAATAAACTTCCCTCGTCCACTTGATGAAGTTGAACGCAGTTCAAAATGGTGGTGATGAACAGATTGAATTTAGGTTTTTATTCACATTTATAACATTATAACATTCATCAACTCTGTGAAGCTCAAGCATGTTCACTTGAAGTGTGAGAACCAATGAGGTTCATTCTCGTGTTATGCAGCAAGTGAGACGAACCAATGAGGTTTGTTCTCTTATGTCAAGCAGGTTCGTTTGAGCTTCTGTTTATGTTTACCGATCAATGTTTAAATGTGAATAAAAGCCTAAATTCAATCTGTTCATGATATAAAGTCTCTTCAGAAAATTTTGACTTAGGGGGTGTTTACACAACAACGTTTATAACTAAGTAAGAACGTAAAACTTTGTATGTGTTTTGGCCGATCATTTACACAACAACAGTGTTTTTGGTGCCTGAAAACGCAAACTTTTGAGAACAGGTTTTAAAGTGCAAGTTTTTCTCCGTGTAAACAACAAAAACGCGAATTTCTGAAGACGAGGATGTCATGCACATGTGTATTACGTGTTCAGTCTATAGTGTTCCATCGCCATATAATCGCCTAGCTGCAGAATACAGCGTTTTTAGTCGTTTTTTGCGGATCCGTCTGAATGGGGATCGTTTTGGCAATGGTGTCGTCTGTACACGGAAAACTCAAAGGAAAAACTTCTCAGTTTTAAGCATTGTCGTGTAAACATACCCTAAAAGGTTTCGGGTTACTATAGTAACCTTGGTTCCCTGAGAGGAGGGAACAAGACATTGCGTCAGCTGACGCTGCGGAAACTTCTTCTTTCTCCACTTTTGTTGAAATCTTATAGGCTAACGCCAGCTTGGAACAGCTGTCCGATTGTCGCGGTAACAACTGTATTAAACACTAGTAGCCATATACACAGAGTCAACAGTATAGTGGTAACCACTGCGTACAGCTAGAACAGTTCACAATACATGAGTAAGGAACTTAGTTCACCGAAAGCACTTGAGACGCCACAGACAGTACATCCAGCTTGTAAAATCTGGCGAAGCTGTTCTGAGAAGACCAGCCAGCAGCAGAACATAAATCCTGGATAGACATCTAGACCAGGTCCACGAAGAGGTAACAGCCCTCGTTGAATGAGCTCTGATGTTAAGGGGACAATCTTCCCCCTGGCATTCGTAAGCCAATGCAATAGCGTGCACAATCCAGTGAGAAAGTCTGTTTTGAGACAGCACGTCCCTTAGTACATCCACCAAAGCACACAAAAAGCTGGTCCGACTGACAAAAGGTGGCTGAGTGATTCAGTTTCATCCGCAAAGCTCTGACAGGGCAAACAGCGCTCTGAGCGTTAGCATCATGCGAGGATGATGGCTCGGCAGATAAAGCGGGCAGGGAAAAAACCTGTGCTTTGAACGGTGTAGAGAATGACTTAGGCACATAGCCCCGTCTCGGCCGGTGAGTAATGCTGCAGTCACCGGGTCCGAAACAAATACAATCGTCGTCCACCAAGAATGCGTGTAAGTCTCCAATGTGCTTTGCTGAGACGAGAGCAAGGAGCACAGCTGTTTTCAGGGAGAGCTCCTTAACAGCAATCGAAGCTAACGGCTCGAACGGCGGTAGAGAGAGAGCCCTCAAAACTAGAGCTAGATCCCATGGCGGCACCGACGACGGCTGTGAAGGACATAATCTGCGAAATCTGGTCACCAGAGCGTACTTAACGATCGACTGCCCGTCAATCGGGTAACGAAACGAAGCAATAGCGGCCATATACACCTTCAGCGTGGATGGAAAACTCCCGCTATCCAGTCTGTGCTGTAGGAAACACAAAACATCGGGTTGATGTCGATGTCCTGGCACCATTTTGCAAAAACTCCCCATTTTAGAGCATAAAGGCGCCTAGTAGAAGGCATGCGTGTCCAGCACAACACGCATGAAGGTTCCACAGCTCCGGGCTGGGGTGCCATATCGTGCCGTTCGCCTGAGACAACAGGTCCTTCCTGAGGGGGATTTGTAATGGGCAGCCACCATTATCTCTGGGCTGGTTCGGCCAGTTCAGGGCCACAAGGATCACTGACGCTCTCTCCTCCCTGTTTTTGCATAACACCATAGGCAGATTCTTCACCGGAGGGAATGCGTAAAGCCTGGCTTTGGGCCAACGCGATGTCAGAGCATCTCCCGTAAACGGGGAGTGAGATAGCGAGAAGAACGTCTGACGTCTGTGCGTGTTCTCGCTCATGGCAAACAGATCTACGTTCCCCCTCCCGAATCGATCCAAAATCATTTGCACCGATCCACCAAGTGACTGATTAGTACATCCCTTGAGTGAGCTAAAATCAGCCAATCGTCCAGATAATTCAAAATGCGCATTCCGCTCGTTCTAAGGGGAGAAACGCTGCGGCCACGCACTTGGAAAAGGGGCAAGGGGCTTGGGCCAACCCGAACGGAAGCACTGAATACTGGTATGCTGTGCCTTCGAAAGCAAATCTCAGGAAGCGCCTGTGGCGCGTCGCTATTTGAATATGGAAGTACGCGTCTGACCTGAAGAGAATATCCTTGTTGAATTATTCCCTGTAGCTACGGTGAAACGCCCGGGATATCTCTCCATGCGTCTAGGAAATGACAAAGTGGTCGCATTAGTTCTGCGGACAATGTTGCTCTTGGTGATGTGTATAGAGTGGAGCCTTGCCCCAGCAAGGCTAAACACACTGGTGGGGGGACGACTCATGGAGGATAGGCTGGTTGCTGATCGGGCACAAGCGGTGACGTGCACTGCGGGGGAATATTGACACTCTCGCGCTCTCGAGAGGCCATTATAATTATGTACTGGGACTCTGCGCTGCTCTGGGGCAGGGTGAGTGACACCGTATTGAGTGTATGAGGAGGGAAAAGCTCTTTTTGTGAAGGGATATGTGTTTTGATTGTGGAACTCACACAAACAGACACAGCATTTACACAAACATTGCAACTGTCACCTGCAGGAACATAGGGGACATGATGCAGAACACAGTGCGCTCCAGTGAACTATCCCCTCCTCTTGAACGATCCATCAGGACGAAGGCTTGGTAGCCAAGGACGACGCGCTGATGTGGCGCGGGCTTCTCCTCTGTCCCTGACGCCTCTTCCCTGGTCCCGTCCACTGCCTGCGGCGAACATCCGGTTCGGGGCGCGGGGTGGGCTGCCTAGTCAGTCTCTGTACGGAGCGAGACGCCGAGGAAGAGTGAGACATCAACGAAGGCTGGAACGAGCAACGGGGCATCACGTAGCTCATTGCTTTCGCGCACTTCTGCGCCTCAGAGAAACACTCCGTGACTGATTCCACGGCGTCACCAAAGAGGCCGGAGGGAGTGATCAGAGCGTTAAGCAGCGTCTTGCGGTCCGCGTCCTTCAGGTCAGCCAGGGTTAACCACAGGTGCCTGTTAAGGACGACCATGAAGCCCATGGAACGGCCAATGGCCTGGGCGGATCGCTTAGTTGCCATAAGAGCAAGGTCCGTCGCCGCATGCAGGTCCTTAATGACGTCAGCGTCCACGAAGCAGTCATCCAAGTACTGCAGAAGTTTTGCCTGAAACACCTGCACTATAGCCATGGAGTGAAGAACAGATGCTGCTTCGCCTGCAGATGCGTAGGCCTTGTCTGTCTGGTGGGCCGTGAATTTGCACGAATTGGACGGCAGGCTAAGGTCCATGCTCAGAGAAGGCGAGGACGGGCACAGGTGCGCGGTGACGTCTCCTTGACGGGGGACATGTGCATGTAGCCATGGGAGAAAATGGCCTATGTGGCAGCGTGGACTCGCACCGATTGGGGTGCAGACCACAACTTCACCACGTGCTCGTGGACGTCTGGGAAGAATGACGAGTCCTCCTCCTCGAAGCAGCCTGGTTTCTGTGGCCCAACTGGAGATACCAGGAATCCAGCTTTCTCTTAGTAGGCTTGTCCGGAGCATTCCATGTCAAGTCCAGCTCCTTGACAGCCTTGCCGAGGAGCTAGAGGGTCTAGAGGGCCTTCTTTGTCGGGGTGGTCCAGTTCTGACGCTGCACGGTGCTTCTCTGATGCCGAAAGTTACATGGAGTCATCATCCCCACCAGCTCTGAAGGAAACGAAGTCTGCGACGGCGAGGGAGGGAAAGCTCGCTTCCATGAAAAGGACAGATGAGCGTGGTGACTGTAGAGGACGACGGCTCCAGGCCGTCCAGGCGGGGGAGGGCCTCATTGGCCTCGTCCCCATTATAGCGCGAGCCAAATCTCTCCTGGCTCTAAGAGTGCGCACCGGCAGGTCACTACAGAGAGCACACGTGGAGTCCGTGAAGGCCACCTCGGCGTGGGCGAGGCCCAGGCAGGCAGCGCAGAACTTGTGGTTGTCGGGCGGGGCGATGGGGCCCGCACAAATCTGGTAAAATAAAGCCATCGGATGTGTTGAAAAAAAGGGGGTTGCTAGTCCTCAGGTGCAGCTTCCACGATGGAAGCGTGAAGAAAGAGATTCTGGCGCAATTGTCGCGCCCATGCATTTTATACTGCACGTGAGCCTGTCAGTATTTGCATACTTCATGAAAATTGACCTGCTGTTCCAAGCTGGTGTTATCCTATAAGATTTCAACAAAAGTGGAGATGGGAGGAGTTACCGCAGCGTCAGCTGACACAAAGTAGAAGGGAACGCTCAATTCATATGGATTAGTTTTGTGATCTCTATGAACTTTTTGAAGCGTCAAAGTGTCAGTTGCAGCTGTCAATGAAGGGACAGAAAGCTCTCAGATTTCATCAAAGAGATCTACATGTGTTCCGAAGATGAACGAAAGTCTTATAGGTTTGGAACAACATGAGGGTGAGTAATTAATGTCAGAAATGTCATTTTTGGGTGAACTATCCCTTTAATACAATGGATAATGCCGAAAGAGCATTCTGTACTGAAATGTCAATGTGTCATGCAAAGAAAAGGGATTCATTCAAACTACATAGCCAGACCTACAGTAGTCTCAAATTTAGCCAGCAGCCATGTCACCCTGTAGCCCAAGACTGGTTGCCCACTGAAGCTAAGCAGGGCTGAGCCTGGTCAGTACCTGGATGGGAGACCTCCTGAGAAAACCAGGTTGCTGCTGGAAGAGGTGTTAGTGAGGCCAGCAGGGGGTGCTCATCCTGTGGTCTGTGTGGGTCCTAATGCCCCAGTGTAGTGATGGGGACACTATACTTTCAAAGAGCACCGTCCTTCGGATGAGACGTAAAACCGAGGTCCTGACTCTCTGTGGTCATTAAAAATCCCAGGATGTCCTTCGAAAAAGAGTAGGGGTGTAATCCCGGCATCCTGGCCAAATTTGCCCAGTGGCCTCTGTCCATCATGGCCTCCTAATCATCCCCATATACTGATTGGCTTCATCACTGTCTCCTCTCCACCAGTAAGCTGGTGTGTGGTGAGCGTTCTGGCGCAATATGGCTGCCGTCGCATCATCCAAGTGGATGCTGCACATTGGTGGTGGTTGAGGAGATTCCCCCTTCTATGTAAAGCGCTTTGAGTGCAGAGAAAAGCGCTATATAGATGTAATGAATTATTAATTATTATTATTATTATATAGGCCTACCTTATAATCAAACTATAAAATAATAATTTTAATTTCCTTATCTGTTGACATGATGCCGGTGAATTGCGAAGAGCTAGTGCAAACATATCTGATGTTGTTTCACCGCTGTCATTTTTGTTGTGTGTTTATTTTTTGTTATTGAGAGGAAAGCAACAATTAATTTAAACGTAGCTCTCAGCAGCATGAACGGCGTCGGGATGTTCGTAAAAAAGTAAATCGCTGCAAAAGTATTTCCAACTTCTTTTTACTTCTAAGTGAAAAACGAAAAAGAACTTCACCGTAAGTACATCGGGTCTTGAATCACTCACGTTCAGTTCAATCTCTTGCACTGTGTGCTGTGCACGAATGCGAATGCACAGTAAGTTGCTGGCTGCAGTTCACTTAACGGCCACCAGTATTGATTCAAAGGGTTTCTGAATTCTATAGCTCCTTTAAAGGGTTTTTTTTTATTATTATAATTTTTTTATAAATAATGCAAATCAGGGTTCTGTTTCAAACATGTCAAAGTTCAAAGTTATAATTTTTTTGCATAAAATAAACCTGTCACATATTTCATATAATTTATTTCAACCTCCAGTTGGACGATAATTTTTTTTGGCCCTATTTTGGCCCTGTCTGTTTAAAATAAAATGCCTTAAGGGAGCAGTATAAGGCTAGAGTCTCAATGTTGAGATTCACAATTGTCTGCCAAAGTTAAACCAACACAACTTTTCATGTTTTTTCCAAAACAGTACAGTTTAATGGTTCAGTAAAGTCATAAACTATGCCTTTTCTTCTTTAAACCGCAGCATGTTTATCCACCAAGTCACACAACTCATTAAGATTAGTTCATGTTTTTACATCCTCTGACCTTTAAATGGCAATCTCACACCATTTAATGTGCAAACTGGTGAATGCCACTAACAATGCACTACAATGAAACTACAATAAAGCAATAAAGTGACATTTCAAAGATAAAATAAATAATTTTTTTATCTTTTAAATATAGCTCCAAAAGATTAGGTGAAGCGAAAGGAATATCTATATATATCGATATCTATCTATCTACTATATCTATCTATCTATTTACTATATCTATCTATCTATCTATCTATCTATCTATCTATATATATATATATATATATATATATATATATATATATATGGCTTTTATTTCATTTCAGATAAACACTTTTCATCTGAACATCAGTATTTATTTCATCTGAACAATTTTGAATTTTAAAATGTTTGTCGTTGGATAATAGTGATCTATGAATTTATTTTAAGTTGGATATTAAATGTTTTTTTGTCCATTTATTAATAGGGGATTTGTGCACATATTAAATAATTTAGATTTGTACAATGATAATTACTTTTTTATATTCTGGAGTAAAAACGTAAAAGTTAACACCTTATCGTAACATGCACCCCTCAGAATTGAGGTAAAAGGCTGGTGTTTTTAATTTAATTATTTAATTGAATCATTATAGCTATTTATGGAGCTGTTTTTTAATTGTTCAATCAATTAGAGAAACATTTCAAGCATCTTCAAAATATCAATCATATCATTGCAACCATGACATCCTTCAAATAAGAAAAGATCATATAAAGTGTTCAAATGGATCTCTATGACTGGGATTCTGACCATTTTCATTTGTCTGTCATTATATTTATAAATGTATTGTATTGTATTTTCTATGTAAAATTTACAGACAAATAGATTCATATTTTACATAAATTACACCATTTAAATAAACCAAAAATAATAGCCTACAAATTCTGCAACTGGGATAAGTTTACCCCTAAATGAGCTATTTATTTATGTTAATAATATACTAATGATGCATCATCATCATCCTGTTCCAATTTTTGATGTATGTATGATGATGTATAGACAAGAAATCATGTCAAGAAATAAATTATGTACTTGCATTGAGGTTTATTTTGAAAATACAGGCCAGTATTATTAAGGAAAGGGATCTTATTATATGTCACTGTGGCGTGAGAGTTTCTGATTATTAATTACTATTTTCAGGGTTGTAAAAATAATATTTAGTCCACCCATTATCCAGAGTGTTAGGAATGTATTCTCATTCCCAAGCCAAATGTCCCAACGTCCGGCTATGAGGGTCATGTTTGCCCTGGCATGATCCTCACCCTCTCACTCAGTTTCTCTCTCATTCTCTTCCTCATGTTCTCCTCAGTGATCTTTAATCTAGACATCTATTTTGTGTCAAGGCCTGTTCTCTCCATTCCCAGTGAGCTGCTGCATTATATCTCTGCTGCTCAGGAGCCCATTCCACAGTGAAAGCTGTAAAAGACTGTCGACAATGAAGATGACGTTGTGCAGCTCAGAAGAACAGTGTTTGGAGAGAAGCTTACCCAATCAAAGGCAAAAAAACGTCTCATATATCCACATAAACATCGTCCAAATGACAGAGAACACACATGCACTTCCTATTAACCTAATCGCAGCGCTGAAACACATACTGCAGACAAAGCAAGCCCGGTGATTTCAGTATATTTATTGGATTTGGCTGGTATGTCATCACACATTTCGAACACGTTCTGCCAAGATGTGTTACTGTAGTTCATTAAACTCATGTTTCATGTTTCCATCCAGGAGTGTCTCTATTACTCATTTCCGAATCAAGATCAATGAATCTGCTGTTGACAGTGTCCCAGTTTTGGTGTATAAAGTTTCAGAGTTAACAAGGTATTGTGGTTTGGATTTGTTGCTGTTGTTTGGTATTTAATGTTACAATACTTTCTATTTATTATGCACTAAATGTACCATTTCAAATGAACATTCTGTTTCACCCACTCGTTCAGACTCCCAACTCGAACAGAATGGACGCTTGGACAGGACCACTTGGTGTCAATTTTTAACGCACAGGGTACCTTTAGCGTTATTTTTTGACGTGCAGGGTACTCCATTGCTTTCAGTAGAAATTATTTTTATAAACATTTATACATTCATAAATATTTTGGAGCACCTAACCCCACCCCTACCCTAAACCTAACCATTTCTCAACAATATAAAACACGTAACATGCAAATAAGAGTACAGTCACAGGTATAAAACTGACCAAAAAACAGTATAAATGTATTGCAAACAACTCGGATTGCATTCCAAGTCTTCTAAAGCCACACAATATCTTTATGTGAAGAACAGAGTGGAACTTAAGGAACTCACGCTGTGTTCCATTTACTTTGGAAGAAGGATGTCCGAGCTGGGAATGACGTCACACCCGAGTTGACCGTGTTCCAGTTCATAGGTCAGAATTCTAAGATGTACACATCCAAGCAAACCTTTTTTGTGCTTTCCCAATTGGAATTCAAAGCGGCAGTTTGCAAGGATTATGCCTAAATATGATGTCCACAAATATAGTTGGGATAGTACTATTTATTGAGGTTAATGAGACACAGACAAAACAGAAGTGCTAATAAACAATATACTGTTTCACTACGGTTGATGCGCTGAGCAGCCATATTGGATTCCCATTCACAACTCCTACTTGTGGGGGCATTCCTACTGGGAACTAGGAATTTCCTACTTCCAAAGACAAATGGAACACACTATGAATCGCTGAAAATGATCCCGCTCTGTGAACGAATATACAATGCAGTCATATCTCATTCAAAAGATATACCCGAACTTTAGCATGGCACATAGCCAATGCCATTTCATGATCAAATCTGAGGTGTGCACAGGATCTGAAGGTGCATTCATGCCATGTTGGAATTACCGTAATTTCGAGATTCTGACTTGTAAAAAGCATTTATGTCCATGTAGAATGTCCACGTAGAATGTCCACCGCTGCAAAGTCATTTTGCTGTTCATAGTGTTGCCATCGAACTGCATTATTGTGAGTTTGAAGAATCGAACAGCTCTGAGTAGAATGTTGACATTTCGTAATTACGACATGGCATGAACGGCATGATCTTTACGGTGATTGCTTTTGGCTCTATTCCTAAAAAATTGTGACTGTAGTTGTATCTGCCAGTTATATCATGTGTTTTGTATTATAGAATATACAAATGGGTTATACCCCAATATATAATTTCATCATGACGTTAAAATTCCCATGCCCATCATGTCTGTGTAGTGTGTATTGAAAAGGTTTCAAAGTGTTTCTCATTGAAAACAATGCGACCTGCATGTCGTAAATGTATGCTAAAGCTGCACCCTGTGACACCAAGAAGTCCTGATCAAGTGTCCATATGTGATGTGAGTGGGAAAGAGATCATAAAAGCATGCCAATTGCACGCTCCCTCAAAACTTGCGACATCTGTGGCATTGTGCTGTGTGATAAAACTGCACATTTTAGAGTGGCTTTTTATTGTGGCCAGCCTAAGGCACACCTGTGCAATAATCATGCTGTCTAATCAGCATCTTGATATGCCACACCTGTGAGGTGGATGGATTATCTCGGCAAAGGAGAAGTGCTCACTAACACAGATTCTGACAGATTTGTGAACAATATTTGAGAGAAATAGGCCTTTTGTGTATATAGAAGAAGTCTTAGATCTTTGAGTTCAGCTCATGAAAAATGGGGGCAAAAACAAAAGTGTTGCATTTATCATTTTGTTCAGTGTAATTCAATCATTAAACTGTAGATGGTGTAGGCTGATAGATCCTTTACATTAAATCTGCCAGCAATCACATTATTTTCTACACGACACAAGCTGATTGGCCACTGCTGATTCTCCTGCCAATAAGATTGCTTGATCAACATTTAAAATATGCTTTTCATGACTAGAGGAAACAGAGACAGGGACTGTGGTGTTCCCTTTTTCCTAAAAAGGTAGGGAAACTCGATCCAACTGTCCATGGGCAGTGCTAGAGGACAAATGCAGAAGTACAATCTAAAGTTTGAACAAAAGCCATGGAGCTGTCAAAAGACGTCATCTGGTGGACTTTAGCTGAAAATGAAATCAGGAGATCTGAGGGTAGGTAACATGTGGTAAGAGTAGGCCTACACATTATTTACATATACTACCAACATCGTAACAAAGCTGGTTGAAATTAGGCAAACATGACCTTTAAGGTTTGGAGACATACGTAAATGACAGAATTTTATTTTGGGCCAAGTATTCCTGTCATATATTGCTCCTGCAAAGCTATCATATTTATTCATTAATTTAGGATGAGCCTAAAATGATATAGGCTAATTAAAACTCCTTTATTGAGTAAATGTAAATGGTCCTGTATTTTCTTGTAAAATAACAGGATAATGTGTGCCTATCTAGAACATTTTTGTCTTTCATCAGAAATAAACCATAAAGCATACGCCATAACGTAAATATATTTCAACTCTTAAAGGGGGTCGTCAGTCGTCACCATAAAAAAAAAGAGAAAAAGAGAGCGAATAAATGACGCAAACCATCCTGTCCGTTTCTGTTTTCATTGCACATAGGGCCTATTTTAGAAAAGATAAAAGGTTTGCAGGCTTTACATAATCACAGCAGGAGTTGAAATATTGCTATTATTGTGATTTTTATAACTTTAGTCTCAGGCAATGCTTTAAAATACATCAGCTAATGAGCTAATCATTTATTGAGTACAATGAACAGGACATTGACTTGCTGACATATTTTTTTAGTCCTGTTTTTAGTCTCTGAACTCTCTCAAAATGTAAGATATTCTTAAATGCAGTTATTTTGAGTCATTTCAGTCTTATTTGATTAGAATTCTATTTGATTAGACCTTCAGGCATTGAGGCAAAATATTTACTGTGGAGTTTCCGTGTGGATATAGTACAGTAGTTTTAAATCATGATAAAGTACAGTAGAAAAATCATGTAAGCATAAGCAACAAATAATATTTTTATTGCCAAGTAGGCTATATAACATTTGGTATAAAATATGAACTTCTTCTTAAACATGGGGAAATGCCCTGTCTTGAGCACAAAATTAAAGTACCACTTTTAAGTATAAAAGATATAAAACATTACATAGAAACATCAATTCACTTTTATCAAAAGAAACATTTACACATCATATACAAACATCTAGATTAGAATTTTGAAGCTCTGTTTCTATCCCTCAAGTTCTCAAGCAGATGAAATAAATGACTGATTTTGAAGTATGGGAGAATAAAACTGAGCTAATTAAAGTTAGTCAGTGGTGAAGTTAGTTCAAACTGAGTCATAGTCTACAACTGATTGTAATTAGTCCTTCGTGTAATCTGCTTTTTAAATTAGCCCTGTTATAATGTGATATATATTTACTGTATATTCTGCAGCCATAGTCAGAACTAGACTCTAATTCTACATCTTAATATCACCTTAAAGACAACATGAAACGGAATTAGCAATACATTTCTTCAGTAAATGTCTATATTGTGGAATACATAAATGAATGTCCTTCAGGGTTCGATCATGAAAAGTAGATACAGTCTACAGTCTTGCAGCAGAAAAAAAAGTGGTTACAGAGGTAAAGAAAGTAAAAAGACATTTTAATGAAAACAACCAGTTTTTCTTGAGAGTAACATGCATGATGAATCTTGGACAATAAGACCAGGGACATTTATTCAGAAAGCAAACAGTCCATTTTGATTTCATGTTGTGTTTAAGGGGAGTGCAGTGTAAATGCCTTTGGTCTGGATCCAGATGTTCTAAGCTGAGAAGCTGGAGGTCTTAGGGTAGCAGGTTGTAGAGGGGAGCGAAGGGAGGAGGGTTGGGCTGTACATGGGATGTATCTGATGATCCTCCTGGAGATACACTAGATCCTGCTGCTGCAGAGGCTGCTGGAGAAACATAAAGTGATGTCCTCTGGAAGAAATATGGAGAAAATACATTACTTCAAGGTGAAACGAATCATCTTTTCAGCTTCTAAATTTCAGTATACAGCTCCAAAAGATTTGATGAAGCAACAGTTTGTATCAGCTATCTATTTCAGTGAGCCCAGAATAGAAACATTGGATTATATGGTTCATTATCTAATTTAAATTTCAGTATCAGTACTGAATAAAAAATGATATTGACAATTAGTCCAGATTCTGGAATTGTCTTGGATTTCAGGACAAACTGAGATGTTGTCTAGGTGGGCTGCTCATTCTCATTTATCACGTTCATCTATGCTGATTTCCTCAGTGACCATTTTCTGTTTTAACTTAGTAAGTCATATTATACTATTTTCTTAGCTTATTTGTTGTGTTCATGATGAACATACCCAATATCTTATGCTTAGCAATGTGTGTTTAAGTTGGCCAGAGGAACTTTTTGCGGTGATGCTTCCAAGAACAACTCCAGATCACTCAACAGGGGTGAGGGTGCTGGGAGATCCATGATCTGGGATTGGTTGGACTTCTGGCTGGCGTTCTCGGCAGGGAAGGGGTGTGATCAGGACAAGCCCAAGGATCAGTGTACTTAGGCACAGTTTTATAAGGGAATGCTGTGGGATTTTGGACTGGGATCATTCTGTGAGTATGCATCGCATCACCAGGGGATTTGATAGGGAGTCTCACACTAATTTTACAGTACACAAAAAGTCTGCAGATTGAACTCCGCAACTGAATCATACCATAAAAGACCATGAGCGGAATCTGTGTGTGTGTGTGTGTGTGGGTGTGTGTGTATGTGTGTGTGTGTGTGTGTGTGTGAGCGTGATGAACTGACCGGGTAGAGCTGGTGTCCTGTGTGTGTGTTAGGGTCCATTAGCAGGGGTGCAGTGGGGGATGAACAGTTGGCCCCATCAGAGGAGAATAGAGATGAACCTCTCCACTGGGACACATCAAGACCGACCACCCCACTCCTCTGGCGAGAAAAAAAAAAAAGTGTAAGCATCATCTCTGCTTGCCGTATGCAATTTTAATAGACTATTTATCCAAACAGTTTCTTAATTGCCCCAGAAAGTATAGTTTACTTCTGCATTCCAATCCCAGAATTATGGAAAGCGCCCATTGTTTATTTGTATATTTCTGTTGAGCAGGGAGATTATGAGTGAGCCAATGGATTCATGTTTTGATTTAAATGCATCAACACAATCTGTTTTGATCCTGCACTGCAAACAATTATTTTCCTACTCAGTATTTTTGTCTTGGTTTCCTTTAAAACTATCTTAACATTCTTGAGAAGCAAAATTACTTAAGATATTAAGTCTTGTTTTCTGAAAAACTGAAGGAAAAAGGAGATTAAAGGAGAACTCCGGTCAATTTTAACATTGAGCTCATTTTTTTGTAAATTTGGAGTGCTGTCAGTACAGAGAACAACGACAAAAATCGGTGTTGCCTACACCTTGTTATCCTCTTTTTAAAATTTGCACCCTGTTGACTTCAATGGGGCAAGTTTTAAACCTGCTTTTAGCCTCTTAACATCCTTGATGTGTCATTACAAGTGCCCAGCCAATGTGAGTGATTTTGTTTTCGGTCGAAGTCCACAGTAGTCGATTGTCGCTAACTAACTGCGCGAACTCGACAATCGACTACTGTGGACTTCGACCGAAAACAGGATGTAAATACAGGTATGTGCGCTGGCTGAATTAACATCATTTTTATTCATATCTTTCACATCTACTGCAGTCAGATTCACCCGCGTTCACTCTAAAGGAATCACTCACATGACCTGTGCACTTGTAATGACACATCAAGGATGTTAAGAGGCTAAAAGCAGGTTTAAAACTTGCCCCACTGAAGTCAACAGGGTGCAAATTTTAAAAAGAGGATAACAAGGTGTAGGCAACACCGATTTTTGTCATTGTTCTCTGTACTGACAGCACTCCAAATTTACAAAGAAATGAGCTGAATGTTAAAATTGACCGGAGTTCTCCTTTAAGCAAGTTTAGGTTTAAGACAAAAAAAAGTGGGGTCATAAAAATAAACTTAATTTTAAGGGAAAATAAGTTTATTTTGCTCACCTCATTGGCAGATATTTGTTTCTTGCTTTAAGCATAAAGTCAAGTTTGATACAAAACAACACTTACTGTGTAAATACTGAGGAAGAAAATATTTTTTTGCAGTCATCGTGATTGAAGTGATTATGCAGGTCTTAAGTTTAGAAACTTCTTAAAAGGGTATTTAAAAGTAATACAGTTATTAAAAGTATTAAATTGAAAACAGAACAGACATCAGCATAAAAATAGCCCATTATATGCAGTCTTTTAAGCTTTCATAAATCCTCATTGTGACTTTTTATGCATGTAAGCCATATATAGTCATGGCCAGAATTATTGACACCCTTGGTTAATATGATCAAAGATGGCTGTAAAAATAAATCTGCATTGTTTATCCTTTTGATCTTTCATTCAATTTATTTATTTATTTATTGCAAAAAAATACTTTTCATTGAAGTAAAATAATTGAAAGTGGGGAGAAAATCACACTATGAAATGTTTTTCTCCAAAACACGTTGGCCACAATTATTGGCACCCCTATAATTTTCTATGAGTAAAATATCTCTGAAGTTTATTCCCATTCATATTTACATTTTTAACACACCAGGGTAACCAGGAACATGAAATTGTCTAGCCGTGACTTTCACAGGAGTATAAATATGAGAAAACACAAAGGCCAAATTCCCTTAATCATCCATCACAATAAGTAAAACCAAAGAATATAATTCTGATGTGCATTTCCATTCCATTCCATTTCCACCATCGGGGCAATAATTAAGAAGTTCCAATCAACTAAAGATGTTACAAATCTGCCTGGAAGAGGACTGTGTCTATATCGTCCTAATGCACGGTGAAGAGTAAAGTTTGAGTGGCCAAAGACTCCAGCATCACAGCTGGAGAACTGCAGAGATTAGTTGAGTCTTGGGGTCAGAAAGCCTAAAAAAATTCAAATAGCCCCTACATCAGCACCATTTTTTTTGGGAGGGTTTCAAGAAAAATCCTCCTCACTCATCTAAGAACAAACTCCAGCATATTCAGTTGTCAGACATATAAAAACAGCTTCTTGGCAGCAAACACACTAGATGGGTTTGGTGCAAACAGGGATAAAAATAATTAATAAAGTACCCCATGCCCACGGTTAAATATACTGCTGGATCTTTAATTTTGTGGGCCTATTTTTCTATATTGCTGGAGATCCTGGACTTCTTGTTCTGATACATGGCATCATGGATTCTACCGTGCCAGCAGCCATATCACCCTGTAGCTCAAGACTGGTTGCCCACTGAAGCTAAGTGGTCCCTGGTCAGTACCTGGATGGGAGACCTCCTTGGAAAACCAGGTTGCTGCTGAAAAAGGTGTTAGTGAGGCCAGCAGGGGGCGCTCACCCTGTGGTCTGTGTGGGTCCTAACGCCCCAGTATAGGGATGGGGACACTATACTGTCAAAAAGCACCGTCCGAGACGTTAAACCAAGGTCCTGTCTCTCTCTCTTCATTAAAAATCCCAGGATATCCTTGGGAAAAAAATAGGAGTTTAACCCCCGGCATCCTGGCCAAATTTGCCCACAGGCCTCTATCCATCAAAATTCTAATCATCCCCATATAAACACTGATTGGCTCCATCATTCTGTCTCTTCTCCACCAATAAGCTGGTGTGTGGTGGGCGTTCTCAAGTCAAGTCACCATCATTTATATAGCGCTTTTAACAATATAGATTCGTTCAAAGCAGCTTTACAGTGATTATAGGAAATTAAAGTAACAGAGATTGTTTTGGCTTTACAGCAGCTCTAGAATAATGTTATTGTTCAGCTAAAGTTAGTTTTGATTGATTCACTTCCGTTGCAAAGATCATTAGTTATTAACTTAGGGGCTGCTAACACGACACCGTTCTAACAGAAAACCCCTAACGCGCTCCGGTCCGCTCATCCGCACAACAACAGTGCCTGGTGGCTCAAGAACGCAAACCCTGAAATAGGTATGAAGGTACAAGCGTTGAAAAATTTTGAAAAACTTTATCATCTCTGCGTAAACTTAAAGGGATAGTTCACTTTGAAATTAAATTTTGGTATGTTTTAGCTTACCTGAAGGGCATCCAAGATGTAGGTGTATTTTTTTCCGCAGTAGTTTCAATTTTGATATTTTTAGGTCAAACCGTTCTTGTCTGACAGTCATATCATGCAGGTCTATGGTCACTGTCTCAAAGAGCATGCACAGAGTCCAAATTAAAACAATTCCCCATCGTCCAAATTAAACAATTCCCCATCGTAAGTACACATTGATGGCCTAAGACACGAAACGAGCGGTTTGTGTGAGAAAACGAACAGTATTTATATCGTTTTTACCTCTTATAACACCACCACGTCCAAGTGATCTGAGGGCGCGAGCACATCCTGGTGTGTGTCGTGTGCGCAGACTGGTGCATAGATATACACTAGATGTCGCCTTGGCTACGGCAGTTCATTGGAACGAATGTCTTTAATGCGACATCTAGTGTATAAATATATATATGCACCAGTCTGCGTACACGTCACACAGCAGGAAGCGCCCGCGCCCTCAGATCACTTGGACGTGGGTGTGTTATAAGAGGTAAAAACGATATAAAAACTGTTCGTTTTCTCACACAAACCGCTCGTTTCGTGTCTTAGGACATCAATGTGTACTTACGATGGGGAATTGTTTAATTTGGACGATGGGGAATTGTTTTAATTTGGACTCTGTGCATGCTCTTTGAGACAGTGACCATAGACCTGCATGATATGACTGTCAGACAAGAACGGTTTGACCTAAAAATATCAAAATTGAAACTACTGTGGAAAAAAAGACACCTACATCTTGGATGCCCTTCAGGTAAGCTAAAACATACCAAAATTTAATTTCAAAGTGAACTATCCCTTTAAGAAAAGCGAATCTGTGAAAACGCTGACGGCGTGCACATGCGTATTACGTGTTTAGTCTATTGTTATGCACGTTTGAATATACTGTATATGTGCGCAGGCGTTTATTCTTTCTTTACAAATTGACCTCAACAAATTACTTTTCTGGCCTTAAATATTAATAATACAGATTTTTTTTGCTTTGCCGCTTCCGCATATCCATGTGAACTGGAATCATGTTGACAATGTTTTATCTGTAGAGAGGTAAAGGGAAGGGAGGGAGGCCTTCACAGGGCAGTTGACTAGTTGACACTTCAGGACTTCGTTGTCATCGTGTCCAGGCGCAGGTCCTTCATCAGATCTTCCTCATCAGCAGCACCACCACCACATCACATTGTCTGGTCTCGTCTGGACTTACCTGACTGCTTACCTGCCTTGTGGATACTTACCCCTTGCGATCATCATCATCTTCCTTGCACCGACAATCTTCATTCATCCATACCTGCAAAGGACAAAGAAATTTGAAATTACCAGCTAAGTGATGACTCTCTGACACTGTTGACTTACCTGATTCATACTTGTGTTGGCACGTTACAATAAAGAACTTGTATCTTTGAATCAGCTGTCTCCTCTTCTGACTGTGACAAATACTGAGTTGAGGGTATAAATACTTATACTGGACACAGTGTCAGAGATATTTAGCTGAATAAGCAAAACCATTAAAACATTTACAAACATTTCTCTTCAACACTTCAGAGGTTTACCAGGAGGATAATTTATATAAAAAATAAGCCCAGAAGTTTCTCTTCATTGTGCTCTGCTGACAGATTTTTAAAAAGCCCTTCCAGCGGTCCGACAGATGTGCAATGTTTTATGTGATTTGCGGTCCAATATTTTCCCACTTAAAGTCTTTAAAGCTGCACTCTTTTGACCTTTGTGAAAAATTGGACCAATGTAGGTAACTGATTTTAATTATTTTGCATAAGTGTTTCCAGAAGAGCATCTGTGTCTTCAGCACTATTCTGATGAGATTAGATTCCTAAACAGTGTTGAGTTCATCTGTCATTTCGAGTACTGATTCAGACAGGATTGGGATCTTTGTAGTTATTACCAGAGTGGAAGCGTCTGTTGGATGTCAATTGTTATTTTACCCAGGAAGTTCTGTAAAAGTTCTAAATTCATTAAAAAGATGCATAAAAATAGCTTTAGTTTCAGTATTCCAGTGGTTCTCAATTGCTGTCCTGGAATTCTATCAGATGAAGTACACATCTGATATAACCAAATTACATACATTTTCATATTAAACATTGCAGCAGACATTTAGCACACAGTTTATCACTTGACAATTTATAATAACTAAATAATATTTTAATATTTATATAAATTCACTTGAATTACATTCACATTAAAGGGATAGTTCACCCAAAAATGAAAATCCTGTCAGTAATTACTCACCCTCATGTTGTTCCAACCCCGTAAGACATTCGTTCATCTTCGGAACACAAATTAAGATATTTTTGATTAAATCTGAGAGTTGTCTCACTCCTCCATAGGCTTCTAAGGGACTGAAACTTGCTGGCCCAGACCCTTGCGGGTCTTTTCACGTAGTATTTAAGCGTAGCGCGTCTGTGTTGTACGTCACCACGTATCACACATGACCAGCGTCGGCCAATAGTGAGCCTACGTGGTGACGTGCAACACAGACGCGCTACGCTTAAACACTACGTGAAAAGACCCGAGGCCCAGAGAGAAGGAAATGAAAAGTGGAATAAAGTCGTTATTTTTGTTTGTTTTTGCGCACAAAAAGTATTCTCGTCGCTTTATAAACTTAAGATCGAGCCACTGGAGTCACTTGGACTATATTAACGATGTCTTTAATACATTTTCTGGGCCAGCAAGTTTCAGTCCCTTAGAAGCCTATGGAGGAGTGAGACAACTCTCAGATTTAATCAAAAATATCTTAATTTGTGTTCCGAAGATGAACGAAGGTCTTACGGGGTTGGAACAACATGAGGGTGAGTAATTACTGACATAATTTTAATTTTTGGGTGAGCTATCCCTTTAAATAAAAGTATGGTAATTTATATTTCTTTTTAGAAGTATTTGTCATCATACCTCAAACTTCTCTAATATGCACCACTGAATTTTTGTCGGTGTTTGATGGCATTGCAGGGTGTTCCGAATGAATGAACTGGACCAATATTTGGGATGACTGACAGTGATAACCATAGCTAAGGAAGGGACAGAAAATCTAATTTGTCAAAATAGATCTGCGTATTAAGTCCTGCAGTGTAAATGCAAACAAATCAGTGATGGCAGAATTATTAAAAAAAACCTCTTTGTTCTAACGCTTGTGTTTCTTTATTCTTCGCTTTATTCTGACATTTCATATGACCTTTTTACAAGTTTTCAATTAACACACACACACACACACACACACAGATGGTTTAAATTGTTGCTTTTTTGTTCCCTCCTCTCAAGTAACACCATCAGTCAAACATGGTGACAGCAGCATTATGTTCTGCGTTTCTATTTGCAGGAGAAACTAGAAAGCTTGTTTGCATCAAGGACAAAGAAAAAATACACAAACATCCTTGAGGAGAATCCGTTTTGGTCAGCCAAACATCTGCGTTTAGGCCAAGATTGACTTTGCTAGGAAAAGACAATTCATGAATATGATGAATTTCCAATCCTTCAACACTGGAGGATTACTGGAAACAAAGTGGAAATCTCTGCAGCTGTTTTCTGCTTTATCAATAAACAAAAGAATGTCACCACAGATTCCCAAGAGATCACAAAAACTTTCTCTTTCTTTCTAATTTGAGAATGTCTTGTTCAATTAAACACATGCCAAATATCCAGGATGTTGGCGTGTGATGTGAAAGCAGCATTATATAAGGATTGCAGAAAATGATGAAACAATTAAAAACCTGTAAAAAAAGATTTGTTGTCTTCTTACAGACTACTATTCCCTTTTCATTCTCCTCTCTCGCTTTGTCTAAAGAGCACATGGGCAAACACACATTATTACTTGATATTACCTTGTTCTTTTTTGTGTGTTTTTGTTCTTCTTGACAACATGACAATTTGAGCTATTTTAGATTGCGGGCACCCGAAGCACAAAGCATACTTCGCTTATCCGTGTTACGGAAAGTGTGTGTCTCTACTGAATAGGGTTCTTATTCACACTATTATTTAGGCTCTGTCCCAAATGGCACACTTCATGTGCACTTGTGGTCTTGTGGACTTACAATGGCTGCCGTGTGCACAAGACCATAGGGTGTCCCATTTGTTATTTTAGGTATCAGAAGGGAGCGTCCCCTTTGCGGCCGATGTGCACCCTCGATGCACACTTTTGCCAAGCAAAGCGCCATTACTTGTGGACTCGTATGAAGATCGCGAGGGCTTCGGGTTCCATTTGAGACCGGGCCTAACAAGAACATCCCACAGTTTAGCAACACTACACTGCATTTTGCAGCAATCACTTGAACTGATTTGGGCATTAAGTTTAGGCTTTTAGGGAGGGACAAAGGTGTACTAGAAAAGGGGTGCATTGGATTTATAACACAAGACCAATTTTGACCAACAATGATCACTTAATCACAATTGTCTTATTTTCCTGATCACTGGAAGCCAAAATCATAACTGAAAATCAAATTCAATATCGCCCACACCTAGCAGAGATTTTTATAGGTGTAAAACAGCTTACTAAATCATTGCAGATCTTTTTGGATTTTAGTTAGGGTCCATTTCTCACTATTAACTAACTATTACCAATGACTTTTCCCTTAATAAACTCCTCTAACTACTGCTTATTAATAGTTGTTAAGTTTATGTATTGGGAAGGATTAAGGGATGTAGAATATGGTCATGCAGAATAAGGCATTAAAAGAGAACCTCGGTCAATTTTAACATTGAGCTCATTCTTTTGTAAATTTGGAGTGCTGTCAATACAGAGAACAACGACAAAAATCGGTGTTGCCTACACCGTGTTATCCTCTTTTTAAAATTTGCACCCTGTTGACTTCAATGGGGCAAGTTTTAAACCTGCTTTTAGCCTCTTAACATCCTTGATGTGTCATTACAAGTGCCCAGCCATTGTGAGTGATTCCTTTAGAGTTAACACGGGTGAATCTGACTGCAGTAGATGTGAAAGATATGAATAAAAATGATGTTAATTCAGCCAGCGCACATACCTGTATTTTCTTCCTGTTTTCGGTCGAAGTCCACAGTAGTCGATTGTCGAGTTCACGCGCGTGATAACCTATGAGCGTGAACTCGACAATCGACTACTGTGGACTTGGACTTTAAACCTAAAAGCAGGTTTATAACTTGCCCCATTGAAGTCAACAGGGTGCACATTTTAAAAAGAGGATAACACGGTGTAGGCAACACTGATTTTTGTCGTTGATCTCTGTACTGACAGCACTCCAAATTTACAAAAAAATGAGCTCAATGTTAAAATTGACCGGAGTTCTCATTTAATATGTGCTTCATAAGTACTAATAAACAGCCAATATAGTAATATGCATGCAATAAGCAACTAGGTAATTAGACCCTGAATTAGAGAAATAGAGACCCTAAACTAAAGTGTTACCGAAAGTATATATTTCTAAAGTATCAGTTTAAAAGTCAGATTAAATTTCATGGGCCAAAAAGGTCCATTGTCTATTGTAAATACTACACTATGATGTGTGAAACACAGCTCACAATACACTTTCAAACCAAGCACCTTTCTGTTGGTCAATGCGGTGAATGTGTGACCAACTTGAATCCGTAGACAAATGTGTGTGAAGGAATCTTTCACCCTTCATGCGAAATTCCCATGAAAATTTGCAGAACAACGGTAAATGTGACCACCCCCTTAAGTTAGACAGATCATGAATGAGCAAAATTCATATTTTATGAAATGGACTTAAAATTAAATTGAAGTTTAAATTCTGATTCTAAATGGTGCACAATGTTACTGCAGAGTGCTCTTTTTCTTTGTTTCTCACCATGTCTTTGAAACTGCCCAGTACAGCAGTGGTCAAGATTCCAAACACGAAGGCCAAAAGGTTGAGAGCAGTTAGGATCCAGAGGAGAACATACAGAGAAAGGACATCCTGACAGCTCTGCACACCAACAAACTCATAGTAATTGTTCAGATATCCTCCACTGGAAAAGAAAGCAAGCAGGCAAATCATTGTTATGTGCTATTTCACATTAATAACTAATTTACTGCAACTAGATGTTCTGAAGAAAGTGTAAGTGGTTCATGCTATGTGTAGTGTGAAATGAGTTATGTGCTTCCTTACTTCATTTTAGGAATTTAAACCCTCAAAATCGGAATAATAGCAATAGTTATATTTGCCTTAACTCTCTTTTATGCTATGGGGTGGACAGATAACAACTTTATTATTATTATTTATATAGCATTATTGATGAGTGTTTCTTTAAAGTGTGTCTTCACAAATATGCGAATTACTTACTTGGCACAATCATACAAATCACAACAGTAACATGTTCCACTGCGAACTTTCATTTCACAGGACTCTGTTAGTCCTTGACAGGGAACCTACAAAACAAATGAGTATAGAAATAAAATGTTACATTCAACACTTGAATGTGGGTAAGTTTCATAAAAAAGCAACAATTTGAACAAAAAGCGGAGAAAATCGCATTTTGTCAAAGACTATGTCTGGATCCCATTCAGAACAATGATCAAAATTCATAGATGGAGTAGATCGCTTCCATCAACACCTCCAAAGCTTCACAGTCCTATAGCTTGTCCTGGGTTGACAGGCAGTTGTGATTTATTTGCTGTTTAATGTTTGATGATTGTGTTATTTTATATGTGCATATGCTTCTATAACTTGTTTCTGCTTTTTCTTTGCCTGTGTTTTGATCCGGAGATTCTGTACTATTTTAGAAGTTGAGTAATAGCTCCCCCTACCGTATAACAGTGAAAGCATGGATTGCCGGAAAGTTCCGTCAATGGAGGGGAAAGAGTTATCTTTACTTAATTACTTAGTCATGAAAGTGTACTCTCTTTAAATACATATAAGTAACCTTTTATTTAGTAGTTTAAAACTTTTTTTAAAAAAGATTGGCAGAATACTACAAGTGCACATTCAATAAAATGATGAACCACACTTCTTTTTCACAAGGGATATTTTACAGAACTGAAAGTAAAGCTAGAAGATTTGACTCACTGTAGCGTAGTAGTTCTCATAGATGTAACTATTTCCACTGGTGTAGAACTGACATCTTCCTGCCCTCATTGGACGCATATCCTGTTGACAGAGTGTAAGAAATGTCTACAGTTTGTCTTTTTCCTTTGAAACTGTTTTAACTAACTTTTTTTAATACAATTCCCTTTTTGGAGTGACAATTAACAGTAGAATGCTTTTTGTTTGAAGAAGCTCACAGTGGGATTTTCTTCTCACCACACCTTATCCTTTCAATCCCATCACTCTTCTCTTTATGGGCCACATCCATGCTGCTAAGACAGAAGATGATCTGTCCTCTGAATTTTTACACAAGTACTAAAGAGCGCCAGTATTCAGTGACTTCCTCATCCCTCCAAATTAAGCCCTTGAATGTATTTTGACACTGAAATCTGTGACTGGTTGTATAAACTGTTTAGACTAGTCTTACAAGTTGTTCATCTTTTTTTTTTTTTCTTCAAGACTGGTTGTAACTTTTAAAAGTCAGTTACATAAAAGGTAGATTAGTCTAAATTGAATCCAAAAAGTAGCCTAAGACTGATTATCTTTAATTAACTGCTAGACAGTCAGACTAGTTTTTAAGACACAGTCTTATCATATTGGCTATGTTCATGCAACTGGCTTCTGGACTGAACATTTTATGATTGTGCAGACACAAGAATGCAGATCTCCAGTATAATACCCTTTGGTTGCTATAGCACCGCTAATATTGAATGGCTGCTAGGCAGTTGCTAAGGTGGTTTTTATGCAAAATTGTGAATGGTTAATGTACTCACAATGTTGAGTAGGATGAAAACGCCATCAACCAAAAGACACAAGAAGCTGGAAATTATACCAAAACTCAGGAACACGATGGCTGCAATCAGCTGGACAGATAAGGAAAAATGGATTATAGATACAATTTGGATTGACATACTATGAAGAGCCAAACAAGCCAAAATTCATTCTTCTACTCTCACACACATACATTCTCCTTTCACATACATAGGCTACATTTCTACTCTCACACACACGTACATTCTCCTTTCACATAAATACATTTTTACCCCCCCCCCCACCCCCCCCCACCCCCCCCCCCCCCCCACACACACACACACACTTACACACTTACATTCTCCTTTCTACTTATATTTTTGCTCTCATGTTGCCATATTTTGTAATATATATTTTATAACGTCTTAAATTTTACTCTTATATTCATATATTTTTAACGCACATTCACAGCCTACATTTTGTACTCGCATATATTTTTATGCACACATTTATACATTTTCCTCTTATGCAAATGTATTCAAAGTATACATTTAATATTATAAATAATAAATGTATGTAAGAATAAAATGTATGTATGTCTGAAAAAATATGTGTATGTAAGAGAATAATGTATGTATGTGTGAGAGAGAGTATAGTGGAAACGGAAGGCGTATAATGGAAACGGAAGTCAGGTCTGGCGCGATCGGGGTCACTCCAGGACAGATCCTGATCAGCATGGCTGAGGTAGATGAGGCAGCCGCAGGTTCACTTCAGCTAGCTATTGGAGTTTTAAGAAATATTTTATCATCTCCTGAAACGGTTACATCCCTTGACAGGGACAGGCTCATCTCATCTCATGAACACCTAGAGCGGTCATTGGCTGTGCTGCGGCAACTGCACGAACCTATGGCGAGGTGGCTCATGCGCGCAAACCAATCAGGCTGCGTCATAGCCCGCCAGAATGGCCGTGGCTTATATCTATATAAGGACCCATTTTTCGCCATAAAAAACAGGTTAAAATCGACTAAGGCATCCCCTGATCTATGCACAGTAGCACTGCGGGTTACGCAATACTCGTTCCCTTCTCTCAGGGAACCGAGGTTACATTAGTAACCGAGACGTTCCCTTTCGAGAGGTCTCTCGTATTGCGTAAGCTTGCGCTATGGGAACCCCATTTAAAATGCTGTGCGTGCTTAAAACTTCGCTCTCCACTATAGCCCAGGGCAGAAGTCCAGAAGCCCATACAAGAGTTAAGTTATGAGTCCTATAGAAGCCAAATCCATGTTGGGCTCTCTATGGGGAAAACAAGGAATGGGTCTCTGAGAGGGCCAATCCTTATAATACGTATGACTAGGACCAGTTAGCATTGGCCTCATAGTTATGTGCTTTAACATTTATTATATTGAAAGAACTTTCGGTTGCAAAGCAGGAACTTCCAGGTTATAAAATCTCATAAACGTGGACGGTGAGGCCAAGCCGGCCGCCGCACAGATATCTTCAATTGGAATTCCACTCGACCATGCCCAAGATGAGGCCATGCCTCTCGTGGAATGAGCTCTGACGCCTATGGGACACTGGAGGCCCTTAGACTCATAAACCAGCGAGATAGTGTCCACTATCCAGTGTGATAATCTCTGTTTTGTGACCGCGAGCCCTTTGGAGCAGCCACCAAAACATACAAAGAGCTGTTCTGACTGTCTGAACTGGGCAGAACGCTCTAAATAGGCTCTGATGGCCCTAACGGGGCAGAGCAAATTCGCATCTCTTTCATCCTCTGATGAGGGAAGAGCTGATAGTGAAATGACCTGTGCTCTAAATGGAGTGGAGAGCACTTTAGGCACATACAATGATTGCCCAGCCACATTAACGTGAAATGCTGCTATTGCTGCAACGTATACTTTGAGTTGTCAAGCATCGCACAAAGCAACAGTTGCATGAACAAGGACATATATTGAATGGATTTGAATTCCAGAAATCCTGGGACCAGAGGACTGTCGCTGAACACATAAGGGATGCCTTTGGAGAAAAGCTTTCTGCTGATCAATTTAATAATTCTCAAAATTCACCAACAATCTTTAATAAAGATGTATCTGTCATACCAGAAAGATTTTAAGACTTATAAAATGTACAAGTGGTTTAGACCCCTCTGAATTGCCAGATATAGTAAACAAGTCTTGAGTTTGTTTTAATCAAGATTTAAATTTGTCATACACTGCTTAATTTTTTTTTTCTATGTGGGTCAATGTACA
This sequence comes from Squalius cephalus, assembly GCF_949319135.1. Taxonomy (NCBI): domain Eukaryota; kingdom Metazoa; phylum Chordata; class Actinopteri; order Cypriniformes; family Leuciscidae; genus Squalius; species Squalius cephalus. The sequence continues at coordinate 40,363,554 of NC_137127.1, read as the reverse complement.
CTCACCTAAAGGATTATTAGGAACACCTGTTCAATTTCTCATTAATGCAATTATCTAATCAACCAATCACATGGCAGTTGCTTCAATGCATTTAGGGGTGTGGTCCTGGTCAAGACAATCTCCTGAACTCCAAACTGAATGTCAGAATGGGAAAGAAAGGTGATTTAAGCTATTTTGAGCGTGGCATGGTTGTTGGTGCCAGACGGGCTGGTCTGAGTATTTCACAATCTGCTCAGTTACTGGGATTTTCACGCACAACCATTTCTAGGGTTTACAAAGAATGGTGTGAAAAGGGAAAAACATCCAGTATGTGGCAGTCCTGTGGGCGAAAATGCCTTGTTGATGCTAGAGGTCAGAGGAGAATGGGCCGACTGATTCAAGCTGATAGAAGAGCAACTTTGACTGAAATAACCACTCGTTACAACCGAGGTATGCAGCAAAGCATTTGTGAAGCCACAACACGCACAACCTTGAGGCGGATGGGCTACAACAGCAGAAGACCCCACCGGGTACCACTCATCTCCATTACAAATAGGAAAAAGAGGCTACAATTTGCACGAGCTCACCAAAATTGGACAGTTGAAGACTAGAAAAATGTTGCCTGGTCTGATGACTCTCGATTTCTGTTGAGACATTCAGATGGTAGAGTCAGAATTTGGCATAAACAGAATGAGAACATGGATCCATCATGCCTTGTTACCACTGTGCAGGCTGGTGGTGGTGGTGTAATGGTGTGGGGGATGTTTTCTTGGCACACTTTAGGCCCCTTAGTGCCAATTGGGCAACGTTTAAATGCCACGGCCTACCTGAGCATTGTTTCTGACCATGTCCATCCCTTTATGACCACCATGTACCCATCCTCTGATGGCTACTTCCAGCAAGGCAAGGCAAGGCAAGTTTATTTATATAGCACATTTCATACACAATGGTAATTCAAAGTGCTTTACATACTATTAAAAATAATCAGAAGAAATAAGAATATACAAAACAGTTTAAAATAAAGAAACAAGAAAGAACTAAAAATAATTAAAACAGTTTAGAATAAAGAACAGTTTAAAATAAAGAAACGAGAAAGAACTAAAAATAATTAAAACAGTTTAGAATAAAGACTAAAATATAATAGGATAATGCACCATGTCATATAAGTCATATAAGCAGGATAATGCACCATGTCACAAAGCTCGAATCATTTCAAATTGGTTTCTTGAACATGACAATGAGTTCACTGTACTAAAATGGCCCCCACAGTCACCAGATCTCAACCCAATAGAGCATCTTTGGGATGTGGAGGAACGGGAGCTTCATGCCCTGGATGTGCATCCCACAAATCTCCATCAACTGCAAGATGCTATCCTATCAATATGGGCCAACATTTCTAAAGAATGCTTTCAGCACCTTGTTGAATCAATGCCACGTAGAATTAAGGCAGTTCTGAAGGCGAAAGGGGGTCAAACACAGTATTAGTATGGTGTTCCTAATAATCCTTTAGGTGAGTGTATGTGCAATACATATCTCCTGAGTCCTGCTGATTCTACTGATGTATTAATGTTGACGTTGTTAATTATCCTATTCAACAAAGGGCATCAAATGTTAAAATAAAAAATAGTTCAGTCAATTTGATTTCTCCGTATCCAAACTCTTTAATAAAATGGTTTCATAGTTTTACGTTTTTATCATTTGCTTTTTTAAAGAAGAACATTTAAAGACACGTGGATGTAAAATGTAAACATAGAGCTTTCAGCTCACAGAACCACATTGATAAAGGTCTTATCCCATACACAGCAAAGATCCATGAAATGGAAGAAAACTAAAACTATCAACATAAAGCTATGACAATAATTGTATTAAAGCTATCACAAAGCATGGCAATGTGTTCTTCACTTTTCTGTGTACTACACATCTACAGTAAATACATATTTTGTGTTGACTTTTTCGGTTGAATGTGCTGTTAGTCTGTTTGTCGAATCACAAATCTGTTGATGGGGGAGGGATTGGTTCCCTTTTTAATACATGTATATGATTTTAGGAATGCCTTTCTTCTAGAAATTGCACAAGGTTGCAAAATGATTTCCATCATCAAGGATACCATGATTTCCATCATCTTCAAATGGATCAAAAGTCTGCTCAAGTGTATGCATTGTTGTGTCACTGATGGTAATGTTAATGGATGGAACAACAACATTATTTGTCTGTAAGTCTGAGAGTGTTATGTTGTCATCAATACCAAATCCACTGTCTGTGTCATAAATACCATTCATACTTGGGTTATGCATTCCTGCATCGTTGACTATGCCCCTTTGCCACAGCTGAAGAGGAGTTTGCCCCCCTTGAGTTGATAGACCATGGTTATTCCACTGGTTCTGAAATTCAGCCTCACTTCTTTGAATTTGTGGCAAATAAATATAGTGAAGACAAAATAAATGAAGCTCATTAAGTGAATCTAACACACCATACTCCTCCATAAAGTTGAAAAGAAACGATTTAGCTCTGGCCAGAAATTTGCTATCCTGAAATGCTGTATCGAGGTCTGCGCTGATGTCCAGTAATGACAGGTGGAGGCAACAGGACATAACTGTTCTCAGACCTGATTCTTTGTCTGGATTCATAAGCAGTCCGCACTACATTTAGACATCCATATAAGGACTCTTGAATCCTCAACAAATCTTGAGACTGAGAGACATCCACATAGGGTTTGAATGTGATCACAGAGTTTTCAATGCAGCCTATCGTGCACAAAATAATCTGTTCTCTTTGCATTTGGTCAATGCATTCCAGCACATTATTAAAAAATGCTCTGATTTCATGTTCATTGTTACTTACTCTAAAAAGTAAAAACTGTACTTGAAAAGAAAGCAGGATTACTTTGAATAGCATCATTGTAAAGTTGTGATGAAGAGCTGAGCAAGTCTTGCATATGTATTTCCGGGTCTGAATGTGACTTCCTGCTTAATGGATCCGTAATGGATACCGAAATTTCACAAATTTATATATGTGAAAGGAGAATGTACTGTATGTGTGTGTGAGAGCAGAAATGTATGTGTGTGAGATTAGAAATATGTGAAAGGAGAATGTATGAGTGTGAGATTAAAAATATGTGAAAGGAGAATGTATGAGTGTGAGAGTAGAAATATGTGAAAGGAGAATGTATGTGTGTGAGAGTAGAAATATGTGAAAGGAGAATGTATGTGTGTGAGAGTAGAAATATGTGAAAGGAGAATGTATGTGTGTGAGAGTAGAAATGTATGTATGTGAAAAGAGAATGTAAGTGTGTGAGAGAGTAGAAATGTATGTATGTGAAAGGAGAATGAATGTGTGTGAGAGTATAATGGATTTTGGCTTGTACGGCCCCTCATAACAAACAAAAGAAATGCTGTCATTATTTATTTTTGGTACATTTTCCCCTAAATACTTAACAATATAAAATAACATTTTTTTTCTTGGAATGTTTTATATGATATTCATTTTTTAATGAAGTCATTGCGTTTGGAAACAAAGATGAAGTTCTCAAGGTGAACGCATACCTTCACTCTAGGGGTCAAACAACTAAAAATCAAGTCAGGAATCTTGGTGTGACTCTAGAGTCAGACCTTAGCTTCAGTAGTCATGTCAAAGCAATAACTAAATTAGCACACTATCATCTCAAAAATATTGCAAGAATTAGATGCTTTGTTTCCAGACAAGACTTAGAGAAACTTGTTCATGCTTTCATCACCAGCAGGGTGGATTATTGTAATGGACTCCCCAAAAGACCATAAGACAGTTGCAGCTCATACAGAACGCTGCCGCCAGGATTCTGAGCAGAACCAGAAAATATGAACATATCACACCAGTCCTCAGGTCTTTACACTGGCTCCCAGTTAGATTTAGGATTGATTTTAAAGTATTATTACTGGTATATAAATCATTCAATGGCCTAGGACCTCAATGCATTGCAGATATGCTCACTGAATATAAACCCAACAGATCACTCAGATCATTAGGATCATATCAGCTAGAAATACCAAGGGTTCACTCTAAGCATGGCGAGTCTGCTTTTAGCTACTATGCAGGCGCAGCTGGAACCAGCTTCCAGAAGTGATCAGATCTCTTACAGTAGTCACTTTCAAATCCAGACTCAAAACACATCTGTTTAGCTGTGCATTTACTGAATGAGCACTGTGCCAATGTTCGTCCGACTGATTGTACTGTACTGTATTTTATTTTTATTTTATTTTAATTATTCTTATTTCTTTTTATTATTTTAATTTCTTCTATGTAAAGCACTTTGAATTGCCATTGTGTATGAAATGTGCTATATAAATAAACTTGCCTTGCCTTGCCTTTTATTAGTTAAAAAAAAAAAAAAAAAAATGTATAAGTTCACGCTCTAAATTACTAGGCTGTATGTGGCCCTCAAAGTGCAAAGAATGTATTAGCCTATAATGTTGTCAAGGTCATGAAATGTTTCCTATTGTCATACAAATAATTGCTATAAATTTATACTAATCACAATGTTAATGTAATTTACAAAGAAGCCTAATACACATACACCTTAAGAAGACATTTATTCCATTATATTTCATTGATTTATACATCACTGTTGTCTTTTAAACACTTTAGCCTTGGACTACATTCACAATGTCCATTTATTAATATTATTATTAATATTAATATCATTAATAATATTTGTGCTTGAATTAAATGCCACATGTATTCAAATGGAGCCAGAAGAGCGCATAATTTTGAAATTTGAAATATGCAATGATCAGTCATCTAAAATAATCACAACAGGCCTAATGTTATATAAAACACTGTTTCATTTGACATGAACTTTAATGTTGTAAATACCTTTCCTATTAAATACACATTCAAATATGTGCACATACACACAGTATTTGTCTTGTCCAAAGCATATCAACTTTTATGTGATTCCTGGGGGCACAATAAAAACTCATCTGGCTTTGAAACTAGCCATAAATTACATATAACTGACTGCAATGACTAAACCAATGTCACAGTGTATTTATTTGAACATGCAATATGATATCCAGAGGGACAGATCTTCTCTCAGCTGATCAGAGACAGACTGCCAAGGGAAGCTAAACCCACCAACAGAGAAACAGATGCACATCAAGAGAAAAGGAGAGGCAGGAAGAGAGAACGTGAACCGAGACAGTAAATGGACATACTGTAAATGAAGGTCAATAGCGGATCGGAGAGCATTAACAGGAAGGAAAATAAAAGGACAAGGTTTAAGCTCAGGACCTGTGCTTCTTGTTCAGTTAAGTGAAATATACCAGATATTCAAAGTTGGGAACAAGGAAGACATATTCAAATTAAACAAGACACACATAAATACACATTTCTTGTCAAATAATAATCGTTCGGTATGACTGTATTGCTTTTAATTAACTCTTCACTAAGCTCCGCCCCCCTTGGAGCGAGACTATCTGTTTGTCTGAACAATGGCAGATGGGGGAATTTTCAGGAAACCTGTTAGAAAATAGTTATTTTGGTAATTCCATTTGGCGATGCTAGTGGCACCGAAATCATTGCGGCTTTAAATGACAGTTGAATTATTAAAAACTTTAGAGACTACATTTGACAGTGTTTGTCTCTGCACATCATTATTTTATTTTTAATTAATGTGCCTTCCTAATCTTTAATCAAAATAACATCATCTCCTCTCTGATGATGTGTTTACCAGCATGAGGGCGGGACAACCTGTCAATCACATGACATCACAGCAATAGCAAACTGCAACCATCCAACGGTTCAATCAATTCCAGATGGACAAAAACAAGTCCCGCCCAACAGATACCCTTGAAGAAGTATCATGTGTATCTGTGCTAGCATTTTTTTTGTTACAGATCAGTATTGGTGAGGTGAACAACTGGCACCCTGGGGAGATGGAATGACTTGTTTTTCTCGACAAGCTGGCGCCTAGAAACTCAGTTCTGTGACCCAGGAGGATCACTTCTTACCTAACTCAGGGTACGGGTGTCAGCCGTATCATCCATTAAGATATGCTTCTGCTTATCAGTCCATGTGTGGACAATTTTATCTATTTCTTAGCCAATCAGAATCATTCAACCTGAAGTAATGATGACGTATATTCATGATTTTGGGAGAGTATAATTGGTGTGAAAATGTGAATGTATGCAGAGAGGCCTATTAGTCCAGGCAAAATAGCGTTTTACGACAGACTAATTGTAAAATAATTTTTTGCAGCTTAGATCATTTCTATTAGGTGTCCAGAACAACATACTAAAAGTCCTAAGAAATCCTAGTTGAGGAAATATGTTAAATTCTCATCAATCCGAGATGTGTGCCAATAAGGCCAGGCAACAATACATCCCAATGGGGCTATTTTTTTCCTTTACTCCTATCAAAATGAAACTTTACACAATGAAAGTACCCATGAAAAGTAAATTTTTTTGTATTACAAGTTTTTTTGAAAATGAATTTTAATATGCAAATGAGCTATACACTAATCGAATATGCCCAAAATACACCCAAATAGGCTTAATTTTTTTCCTTTACTCCTACCACAATAAAACTTTACATAGTAAAAGTATACATGAAAAGTAAATTTTTTTGTATTACAAGTTTTTTTTTTTAAATGAATTTGAATATGCACATGAGCACCACACTTTATGTCCTAATTTGCATAGGCAGAAACACCATTCATATGTATGACAAATACATTGGCCCAATCTTCATCCAATCATCCTACTGCCAATGGGTGATGGCAATGCTGCTTTTAGACTGGCCTCTAACCTGAAAACTGCCTGGCTTGGTAGTACCTGCCAGGGGTATAACCCCCGCTGGTATAGTCTTCAGGGTCACGGAGGCACACAAGCCTCCCCACCATGACAAGTTAGCAACAACAGGAGAGGTTTCTTTTTTTTATTTTTTTATTTTTTTTAACTAACCTAGATATTGCTGTTGCTAGCTTTTCATAACACCGCAAAACTACTTTACAAACGGTTGAAGTCTGATGTGTGGCCCGCCTGGTCTGAAATACTTGCTAACTACAAAAAGAGAAGCAGTTTTGGTACCATACCATACCATCTTCTTCCACTTATCCGGGGGCCGGGTCGCGGGGGCAGCAGTCTAAGCAGAGATGCCCAGACTTCCCTCTCCCTAGACACTTCCTCCAGCTCTTCCGGGGGGACACAGAGGCGTTCCCAGGCCAGCTAGGAGACATAGTCTCTCCAGCATGTCCTAGGTCTTCCCCGGGGGCTCCTCCCAGTGGGATGCGCCCGGAACACCTTCCCGGGAAGGCGTCCAGGAGGCATCCGGAACAGATGCCCGAGCCACCTCAGCTGGCCCCTCTCGATGTGGAGGAGCAGCGGCTCTACTCTGAGCTCCTCCCGAGTAACCAAGCTTCTCACCCTATCTCTAAGGGATCGCCCAGCCACCCTGCGGAGAAAGCTCATTTTGGCGCTTGTATCCGGGATCTTGACCTTTCGGTCATGACCCACAGCTCATGACCATAGGTGAGAGTAGGAACGTAGATTGACCGGTAAATCGAGATCTCCGCCTTCACCACGACAGACCGGTACATCGACCGCATTACTGCAGAAGCTGCACTGATCCGTCTGTCAATCTCCCGTTCCATCCTTCCCTCACTCGTGAACAAAACCCCAAGATACTTAAACTCCTCCACTTGAGGCAGGAACTCTCCACCAACCTGAAGTGGGCAAGCCACCCTTTTCCGACTGAGGACCATGGCCTCAGATTTGGAGGTGCTGATTCTCATCCCAGCCGCTTCACACTCGGCTGCAAACCGTCCCAGTGCATGCTGAAGTTCCTGGTCTGAAGGGGCCAACACGACAACATCATCTGCAAAGAGCAGAGACGAAATCGTGTTGTCTCCAAACCTGACACCCTCCGGCCCCTGGCTGCGTCTAGAAATTCTGTCCATAAAAATTATGAACAGAACCGGCGACAAAGGGCAGCCCTGCCAGAGTCCAACATGCACCGGGAAGAAGTCTGACTTACTGCCGGCAATGCGAACCAAGCTCCTGCTTCGGTCGTACAGGGACCGGACAGCCCTTACTCCCGGAGCACCCTCCACATGCCGCCGCGAGGGACACAGTCACATGCCTTCTCCAAATCCACAAAGCACATGTGGACTGGTTGGGCAAACTCCCATGAACCCTCCAGCACCCTGTAGAGGGTATAGAGCTGGTCCAGTGTTCCACGGCCTGGATGAAAACCACACTGTTCCTCCTGAATCCGAGGTTCTACTATCGGCCATATTCTCCTCTCCAGTACCCTGGCGTAGACTTTCCCAGGGAGGCTAAGTGTGATTCCCCCTGTAGTTGGAACACACCCTCCGATACCCCTTCTTAAAAAGAGGGACCACCACCCCGGTCTGCCATCCCAGAGGCACTGTCCCCGACCGCCACGCGATGCTGCAGAGGCGTGTCAGCCAAGACAGCCCCACAACATCCAGAGACTTGAGGTACTCAGGGCGGATCTCATCCACCCCCGGTGCCTTGCCACCGAGGAGTTTCTTGACTACCTCGGTGACTTCAGCTTGGGTGATGGACGAGTCCGCCTCCGAGCCCTCAGCCTCTGCTTCCTCAATGGAAGACGTGACGGTGGGATTGAGGAGATCCTCGAAGTATTCCTTCCACCGTCCAACGACATCCCCAGTTGAGGTCAACAGCTCCCCACCTCTACTGTAGACAGCGTTGGTAGGACACTGCTTCCCTCTCCTGAGGCGCCGGACGGTTTGTCAGAATCTCTTCGAGGCCAGCCGATAGTCCTTCTCCATGGCCTCACCGAACTCCTCCCAGGCCCGAGTTTTTGCCTCCACAACCACCCGGGCTAAAGTCCGCTTGGCCTGCCGGTACCCATCAGCTGCCTCAGGAGTCCCACAAGTCATCCAGGCCCAATAGGACTCCTTCTTCAGCTTGACGGCATCCTTTTCTTCCGGTGTCCACCACTGGGTTCGGGGATTGCCGCCTCGACAGGCACCGGAGACCTTACGGCCACAGCTCCGAGCGGCCGCTTCGACAATGGAGGTGGAGAACATGGTCCACTCGGACTCAATATCTCCAGCCTCCCTCGGGATCCGGTCGAAGCTCCACCGGAGGTGGGAGTTGAAGATCTCTCTGACAGGAGACTCGGCCAAACGTTCCCAGCAGACATAGACATTTGCAGACTCGGCAGACCCAAGCGTACTGTACAGTTTTGGTGTCTGGCAAAATTATTTTAAAGAGCTGGAATGTCTGGAAAGTGTGTCTATCTGGTTTTTCATCTGTCTTCTGTGTGAGAGTGAATTGTTTAGTTGGTAAGAATGACTTCTGCCTGTAATCTCGTAATCTTACCAACAATACCAACAATACCAATCATTTGTAAATCTACCAGCCCAAAATTTAATCTCACCACGTTACTAATGACTAAGATGGCTATTCTGACTTTCTTCTGATGTTATCTGTGGAGGAATGTCATTAGGTAAGGCTTGTTCACAAAAATAAAAAGAAAAGAAAAATAATTTAGAAAGCAAATGGAGGCAAGATTGTGCAATCAATTCTTAAGGTCAATATAAGTATTTTTGTGGCAAGTGACTTCAAATTTATCGTGTTTATGCATAGGTTAACTTACTGAATGGACATGAATGTGTTAGTTATTTGGCCCCTGTTTTTTATACTTGTGACTTTATGGTTTCTCAGCCATAAGTCAATTAGGCCTAGTGTTGAGCTCATTTGCATATTTAAAATAGATTTTTCAAAGAATCTTGTAAAACAAAAATTTTACTTTTCATGTATACTTTCACTCTGTGAGGTTTGATTGTGATAGGAGTAAAGGAAAAAATAAGTCCATTAGGTGTATTTTGGGCATATTCGATTAGTATATTGCTCATTTGCATATTCAAATTCATTTTCAAAGAAACTTGTAATACAAAAAAAGTTACTTTTCATGTATACTTTTACTATGTAAAGTTTTATTGTGGTAGGAGTAAAGGAAAAAATTAAGCCTATTTGGGTGTATTTTGGGCATATTCGATTAGTGTATAGCTCATTTGCATATTAAAATTCATTTTCAAAAAAACTTGTAATACAAAAAAATTGACTTTTCATGGGTTCTTTCATTGTGTAAAGTTTCATTTCGATAGGAGTAAAGGAAAAAAATAGCCCCATTGGGATGTGTTGTTGCCTGGCCTTATTGGCACACATCTCGGATTGATGAGAATTTAACATATTTCCTCAACTAGGATTTCTTAGGACTTTTAGTATGTTGTTCTGGACACCTCATAGAAATGATCTATGCTGAAAAAAATTATTTTACAATTAGTTCTATTTTTGGCTCCAAAATGAGTTACTTTGCCTGGACTCTATGAACTCCTTTCTGAGTGTTGAAGCTGACTTCTGTTGCTTCAAACTGCAAATTATTCTTCAGTAAAACTTTCTTCAATCGACTGCACTTCTGACTCCAGGTCTTCATTAATAATATTTGGTCCTTGGGTCTTTAACTGTAAATTCCCCTACAATGTCTACTGTTTGATAGCATTATGTGGTGGAAATTACATTTATTACAATTTAGCATTAAATGTCTTGCTATGGCTGCATTTTATGTATACTAAATAATTAATATTTTAAAGCACAACTTGACAAATTTACTGCTTGATTTAAAATGAGACACAATAAATATATTAATCTCACAAGGGATATTTTACTTTTAGTTGTCTTCACACATCAGCTGTATCATATTTCTCAAGCAAAGCTTTTCACAGACAGGGTTACATCATTGCTGTGGGGAGAAGTGGAAATGATGCCACAGATTTTCCAAATTTTCCCATCTCAACAATTCGTTTTGAATTAGTACTTGAATCAAACCCTAGCAAATTGAATCAAATGCCCTTTAAGGTTACCATCACTTTGCTCTGGCAATCAAGCTACAAGAATATAGATGGACAGTACTTTTTTTGTACCATTGTTGAGTTGGGCTGAGAAAGCGGACATTTAATTTCTGCTATAATATCAACTACAATATGTTAAAGATTTTGGTTGGCCACCAACAAAGCAAACTGCTTCAGATGGTTGCAGAAAACGTATAAACAACCACTAACGCCTAAAGAAACTGCATATCCTTGTGGAAATGTCATGGCTTTGTTCTATGACTGCCTGAAATACTGAATAATACAAGCAATGTTTCCCAAGAGCTTTGCAATTATCATAACATTATAGGCTTATTTTATTTAAAAGCCTGGGTTCAAATTTCCTTAGGGCAGAGTCATATTTTTCATTTAGAGTTACTAATGAATCATTTGTTTTTGATTATGTGATTATACGGCTCCAAAGCAAAGTTCAGCATATGGAAAACAAAGTTTAATTAGTGATTATCTAATATATCACATTTTATCAGCAACTATAAAAGAATATTTTATAGTGAGTTGTATTCAATTAAAGGTGAAATCATTGTTTACTGGTGCCATGAAATTATAAAGCCAATTTCATTATTTCAGCAAGTAGCACATGTAAACAAAACTCAGAAACACAATAAATGTTGTAGCTGTGGCACATTAGCTTTTTTAGACCTCACACCATCTATGTTGTCGTCAAAAATAATGTCTTTACTATTATCTTATTATTTAGCTAATATTACCTTTTTGAACATTGTGCCTGAAAATAATATTCCCTGGTTGGAATTCAATGAGCAAAAAAATTAGCCCTTAAAATCTACCTTTTCAAATCTGTGTAAGTATAGTTATTTGTTGGTAAAAATAAATACACACAGATTATGATGAGTTTCTGGTAATATTGTATTCTATATAACTACTACATGGTTCTATATGATAATATGGTTCCTTCTCTACAGATAGACAGAAATGAAGTGCTCTGAGAATGTTGTCAGGGAAGACAAGTTATGTCATCTTAAATCTGATCAGACAGCAAAAGCCCAATCCTTACTCTTTTCACACAAGACATTATTCAATCATGAATTTGCATAAAACTAAGGCTCCTGCGTCACATGAACAGTATAGGGCTGGGATGATACACCTATCTCCCGATTCGATACTATCACGATAATTGGGTGCCGATACAATATGTATTGCGATTTTTTTAAGAATTGCAATTCTGTAAGTATTGCGATTCAATATTGCAATATATTGCAATTTTTTTAACACTAGACCATCGGGAAAAGTTCAATCATACACTTATACAGAGTCATATTTACAAAAACAAATCATCACATCTTTCTGACTTTTATTTCAAAGCATCATACAATACTACAATCTCTTGAATAAATGATTCAGTAACAAATACTTTTTTTAACAGTCGCTTGTCGCGAAACAATGTTATCGATAAATGCGTTATTTTAAGCACCAAGTTTCTATCGTAGACATCAGTGTTCATATTTGAACTTTAAACTTTTATCCAAGTACTTCTATGATAATTTTAACTATTGCATCACAGAAATATTGATACTATAAGGTTGAAAAGACTGTTTGTGAAGCTGACAACTCTCTCCGGGTCAGCGGCAGCGTCAACATAGCTTTGAATGCTGCGATATGATTTTTTCAAAGTTTAATAGACAAACGAATTGAAAGATCGCGTGGGTGTTTGAATGGAGATCACAGTCTTTTAAAGATTAATCGTGCAGCTCTATTGCCTTATCTCTCTCTCAGCATATGAGCAGTGCGAGGGCTTTTCAGTGCTTTCAGTCTCACGTCTCTTTCCACGCATCCATTTGGGATATTACGTCACTCAACACTCATAGATAACGACACATTTCATCCTCTGCTGGAACGAAAATGGCTAACTTCTGTCAACCTCATCTACAAGCAAGGACAAAAATAAAGCAATATCGATTCTGGAATAAAAAAAATCGACTGTTGAATCGAAAAAAATTAAATAAAAATCGCGATAGCTAGGTGAATAGATTTTTCCCCCAGCCCTAGTGAAAAGCGTCGGAGACTGACAAGGAAGAGAAGAAATTAGAAAAAAGTCGTTATTTTTGTGTGTTTTTTGTGCACAAAAACATTCTAGTCTCTTCTTAGCAATAAGGTTGAACCACTGTGGTCACATGGACTATTGGAACAATGTATTTACTACCTTTCTGGGTCTTGAAAGTGCTAATAACATTGCAGTCTATGTGGGAGGGGGGGTCAGAAAGCTCTCGGATTTCATCAAAAATATCTTCATTTGTGTTCTGAAGATGAATGAAGGTCTTACGGGTTTGGAACGACATGAGCGTGAGTAATTAATGACAGAAATTGTATTTTTGGGTGAAATTACTAACCCTTTAATTCTATTCATCAGGAGCAGTTTCCATGTTTCATTAACAGTTCATGTTAGTATTGTGTATTCACCATGGTGAATTTTGGAAATGGACAAATTGTCCCTCCTAATATTTGATATTCTTGATGTTTCTGTGCTGCAATCCCACTCTGTTTGTTGTAAGGATGACAAAAAGTTTTAAAAGTAACAGTTTTAGGGTGGTCTGCCTCAGCGTTCTAACAGCACTCGTCAATGTCAAAATGACTGACAAAAAGAAGGTGGGGCTTTGTTCACAGAAGACAAGTGCGAATTCCAACATGGCTCTTTAGTTTTAGCAGTGAAAGAGTGCGTAGTTGCTAAGATGTAATAGCTAAACATTGAATATTTGACAAATGTTTTTTGATAGAAATATTCAACGACCGACCTCTATATCCAGTAATGCAAACTACTCAACTTTTTAAAATGAAATTTTGCCATTTTTAAATAGAAAATATGCTATAATTTACATGATTCATGTAATGCACAACTGAATGTGATGAGACAAGGTAAGTTTAGCATTTGTGACATAGTTGACACAAATAAGAGTGAATGTGTGCATATTTAATAATAGGCCTATTTGCAAAAAGCTTAAATTGATTATTTCATAACATTTAGCAATTAGACCAAGAATTTCTTTTAACATTCTTACATTACTTACGACAGTTACACTTGTAAAACTAATCTTACAATAGGCCTATATGTGTAAAGTAGGATGGTACTTGTGTGTGTGTCAACAATTTTTGTGAAATAAATTTGCTTGTTTTTTTTAAACAAATATATATAATAATATATATCATATATCAAAGTGGGTCATGGCTTGATGACCATGGGAAAATGTGGGTCCCATGGCCAAACCAGTTGAGAACCACTGATGTCGAATGTAGTTTATGCTGAAGCTGAGTATAGACGGACTGACACCAGACCAGTCCCATAAACACTGGCCAGGAAATCAGCTCATGCTGTGTGTACACTATAGTGACCCAGCAAATATTAGAGGCACAAGTACAAGAGACATAAATAAAGGGTGCCCAATTCCCCTGGAACACCAATCTGGAGCAAAAACTGTGGCTTGGACATGTATCTGTCCCAGTTCACCGACATTTAAAAGTTCTGTTAAGAATTACAATAGCAGAATAAATAACCTAAAGAAAACCAATACAAAGATACAATGTTCTGGGCTGTACCATGGCCATTAAAATGTGTGTGGTCTGCTTGCTTTGAACACTTTGCCACATCATTTACGTATTAAAGAAAGTTGTTTTCTGTTAATGAACGCAAAAGTATTTTGGTCAAGTATAAAATGGACTGTTACATAGCTAAACATCAAATATACATCTGTGAATCATTAAATGAACCCATTGTCTTCTGGTTATGCTCTATCAACAGCACCTCTGAAATGCTGCCGATTACCACAGAAATATACTTGTGTCCATCACTTTGTAAAAACAAGCAAAAACATGCACAATAATGCACTTACTGTACAATTGAAGTCTATGGGCCATTTTATGAATGATGCATAAATAAATTCATTCTGCTGGTATAAACAACTTTACAGCACAAACAATACACATTTTTGGATAATTTAAGTAAGAGAATGAATTTCACTTTAACAAAAAATAAAGCTGAAAAAAATCTGCCAATTTCTGAATGAAACCCTCCAAAAAATGTATTTTCTTTTTATACTAATTGTCACTGTTCCATTGTGTTTTGACTTTGTTTTGTCTATAATGTCTATTTTTACAGCCTCCCCACCTGAGTTAGTTCATTAATATGTCACCATATTATTACTCATTTGATTATTCATCTAGTTCAGCTGTGGTCTAATTAGTTCTCCTTGTTTGTCAGTGGCTGCGTTCCAGTCCACTTTTAGACATACACTTGCGAACTTCCCTAAGCACTTCCCCTCGGGGGAATCCCTGCCGCCATTTTGAAGTGCGTTCCACTTTGTGAAGTGGACGAGGGAAGTTTATATGGACAGAC
Source organism: Squalius cephalus (assembly GCF_949319135.1). NCBI lineage: Eukaryota > Metazoa > Chordata > Actinopteri > Cypriniformes > Leuciscidae > Squalius > Squalius cephalus. Next base: position 40,348,318 of record NC_137127.1, on the reverse strand, counting down.
CCTCGACCCCTCCATTTTGACCGAGGGAGCGAGTCTACTTCATATGTACACTTCAGGCACCTATATTTCCCACAATGCAGTACGATTGTGACGTCACCACAGATCTCGTCTAATCACCACCACAACAAACATTTTGTTAATTGAATTTAAATTTAAAACAACCCAAACACACCTATATACATTTGGATGCTGCATTAGACAAATTCTTAAAGGGAAAATAATTTTTTAAATAATAAATCAACTCCATAGTTGATTCCAAGTGATCAAGGGCTTAGGACGTTCCAATAGGCTCTATGCACGATAGGCTTCCGCGTTTTGTCTCAGCCCGCCCAGTTACATCCGGTGCTGCGTCGGAAGGCGTTTTTGCATTCGGTGGAGATAATGGCAAATTACACTCGCTGTTTACAAGAACCTCCAGCGGTTAACGTGAATGATGTTAACAATATTGTGAGGCAGTTAGCTGTCACACCTAAGAGTAAGAAAAAGAAGGGCTTTATATTATATATTTCAAGCTACATCGACAACTTTGAGGGTGAGAAAAAGTTTCTGAGAAAATGCATTTTATGAAAGTTTTGCCACTAGTAGCCGTTCGTGCATAGAGCGTATTCAGCCCATTGCAGTTTCCGCCAGTAGTGGGCACTTGTGCAACGTAAGCAATGACGTACATCCGAGTGAACGAGACGGAGGGAAGTTAGCGAGTGAAGGGCATGACAATTTTGGACTGAAACGCAGCCAGTGCCTCAAGTTCCCTTGATTCAGTGCTCCTTTGTTGGTTCATGTTAACGCATGATTGACACATTTGAAGCACGTCCCAGCCGGGTTCATCACTTATTGGGGTCCCCTGGAAACATTTCTGTTATGGTCTGTGCTATTTGCAGCACGTTTCTGTATTTGGTTGTGTTGTGAGTATTTGGAGCACACATGTGTTGTGAAACTGATGAAGATGTTTTCTTAATTTGCGGGTGTTTTTCAATTTGCATGTGTTTTCTTCAGTTGCAGCGTGTTGGGCTCTCTCAGCCACCGTAGCAATTAAAAATAGGCTTTATTTAAATGCATAACACAAATTTCAGTAGAAAGTATCACTATTCAGTATTTTCATAAGTACTGTTTTTAAAAGTATCCTTAAGTGTACAAGGATGTGTACTCTCTATAACTAACATTTTCAGTGCATTTATAACCAAAATAATTTAATCTGGTAAATCATGTCAAAGATACTGTTGATAGAGTTTAACTTTTGACCTATGAATACAAACACTCTAGTTAAAGAGATTTACCTGCACTATACTACTATCCATTAATCTGTCAAGGTAGATATCAATGACAACGAATATGCTTCAGTGTAATATTCAAGGATCAATGAATCATTGAAAAATTCAAAATGCCAGGAATTCCACTCATACTCTATACCACATTTACTACACATGCAATTGTCATAGTGATTTTCAGGTTTTTGCCTCTTTTCTACTTACTGTTACATCACTAATTCACCCAGTAATTGGACTTAACCTGAAATCACCTACAATTACTGGAAGAAATCAACAATCCCAATAAGGAAATTTGCTTAATTAAGCTTAAAAATGTACAAATTCAGAAAGGTTTGTGTGGGGGTTAGGTTTAGGAGTAGGGCTATGATGTGATATGTGAAAATATCTTTAACTCAGTGTAAAGACAATAAAACTCAAATTCCCACCACAAACCAGATCTGTATGTTTGCAGTTTTGGTTACGTGAGGACCAAATTTTAGAAAATGTCTGACTTTCTCATTATTTTGCATACTTAAGTTTATGGGTTTTGAAGTTTCATTTATTATAAACATTTGAACCTATTGAAGAATGTGGTCAAGTGATATGGAACTTTATAAAACTTTATAAATTCATCCTCACTGAAATGTCGGAAAAAGTTAAATTCACCTTACTGCGTATGCGTAAAACCTCAAAAAAGCTCACTGAGATGATGCAGTCGGAACATATATAATAAAGTTAGAATAATTTTTTTTAGCAAAATATCTCACCATTCACTGATGAGTCCAGGTCGCACTCACTCACCATTACATGTTTGGTCTAAAACACTTAGTCATCTTTGCAGGACTGTGATATGAAGAGTGTACAAAGTAACATATCTTTAGCAACAGTGTGAAAGTGAGTAGCACATAACAGGCACAATAGCAGTATAAACATACATACTGTAATTTATCTATCAGTTCAATATGCGTCACATGACTAAACAAGCGTTTTCAAATTTATCCACTTGGGAAAGCGTTTTCAAAAAGCTCAGTTTTCGCAGGACAAAAACTCCAAAACGGAGAGAAAAAGATATTAGTGTGGCAAAGCCTTAATGTGGTCATTCAGTCACAAAAAATGTATCAACATTTGAAACATTCAACCAGAATCAAGCATTCAGGAGCACTGTGGTAAAAAACTGATATCTTGTGTTTTTAAATGTTTGTGCTTCACATATTTTCATGTTGGAAGCGTGAGATTATAATGTTTCCAAAACCACAGGGAACAAAAAGGGCAATAAAAGATGGTACATATTTTGTGAACCATAACTAAAAGGACCATTGCAGGATGACGAGGTAGCAAGCTGAGCAGGATCATAAAACAGGAAGACAAAACTCAAGCTGATGATGGATACATGGGATATCTACCAGCTGTTTGCGGTTTTCCTCCAGGCATAGTCCAAGAACTCCCAAGAAGGATCCAAACGCCAACTGCAATCAGCAGACAGACATAAATGTAAAAAGAGAAACAAATGATGCAAAATTCTCTGGAGAACATAAGCATGACCATACGAGCACTGGGAATCATTATCATGGTTTCAATTCATTTCAAGCTAATGATTTATGACATTCATTCTATGGGTTTATCAAGCTTATATGACAAGACAATATGAGGGAAAGTCTGAAATACATAAATATTTCAGCGTTCATGAGATTACATCCTGTTTTGGAACATATAACCTTTCCTCAACATCTTGCTAATAGCTAACTGGAAGATCCAATCACTTTGCATGCAAAACTTTATGACTGTCAGCTTATGAGAGCTGACATACTTTAGCTATACTCATAACCCAGGTCTCCAGTAGGGTATCTGCTGGAGTTTCAAAGACCATCCAAGTTCACAGATGGAAAAGAGATGTTTTGGCAACACAGTATGCGGTTTACTTCTCACTGTCAGACTGACTTTATTATCTTCTTTTTCCTGCTGTGAACCCATTGATAATATTTGACATTGTATTAACAAGAAGCCCCTTGTTTATAATGTCTGAACAGCCTTGAGCTCACAGATGAAGTCACTAATGCAATTTATTAATGAGGGAAATGCAAATTCGGGTATTATTAGGGTCGACACTTCAAGGATTAGTTCACAAAAATGGGGAGAAATGACGTCCTTATTTTAATGTTTTTCTAAATCCATTCGCCACAAAAGGAGACATTCTGAATAATGTATAGTTAGATAAAAAGGATGCAAAAGTATAACATATATTTGTATATCAATTCATGGACAATCTCTGTGGGAACCTATCCAACAGGTATTGTTAGTGAATTGAGGGGTACATGGAAAAAATACTGTACAAATGGCCCAAAAAACATTTGCTAAAAAAAAGGACATAGCATTTCATATTTATATACAAGTTGATCATGTATTAAATGTGACAGTTGGCAACCCTAGCTATAGTCCTAGGTGTCATAATAGGACTACAGATGTTGGATGGTGCTTGACCATTGACTGCCCTGTATGCTAGGAACCTGTTTTTCAAACTGATTCTGATTGAAATGATTGGGCCTGAGTGTCATTTGCATAAGAATGATAGTAGAAAGAGATAATGATGTTGCTAATTGTAATATAATAAAACAGGTCCGAGTACTGAACCCTGTGGAACGTTCCGGGTTACTTGACTGTAACCCTGTTCCCTGAAAAAGCGGAACGAGATGCTGCGCTGCTTAGCGCATTGGGAACGTCTTTAATCGTGACCAGCTGTGAATATTGTGTGTAACATGTCAATAGAATTGACCTGGAGGTATTAATAGTCTCGGTCAGTGATGTCATCGGCATGCACCCGCAACACAAGGCTATAAATAGATGAGCCACAGGTGCATCGACAGGATATTTTGTCTGAAGAGCAGTCCTGGGACATCTTCAGCACGGCAATGTCGCGCAGCATCTCGTTCCGCTTTTTCAGGGAACAGGGTTACAGTCAAGTAACCCGGAACGTTCCCTTTCAAAAGCTACAATCGATGCAGCGCTGCTTAGCGCATTGGGAACGAGAATACCCACGGACCCCTAACGATTGTATAGGTTTGCTCACAAGAACGCAAGAAGGCCTCAGACGTTAGCTTGTGATGTCAACTCAAGGACGTGAGTACCCTCGAGGACCCTCGAGGACTATAGACTAATTTAGAGCCGACGTCACAGTTACGTCACGGCATTAGCTGGTGGCAAAACAAAGGAAAAACTGGAGGCGGCCAATACAAACCAGCACTGATTCGGCTACATAATTAGTAAGTAAGTAAAGTTTATTTGTATAGCACCTTTCACAGACAAGGAAGGGTCACAAAGTGCTGCACAGTAATAAAAATAAACAAAATAAAATAACAACTGTACAAGTATAAACCTAGTACAACTCCACAACTGTACTACCAACAGATTTCATAAAAATTCAATAACAAACAAATCAAATTGTTAGTTAAAAGCTTTTCCAAAAAGATGAGTCTTTAAGTGTTTTTTAAAAGATTTCATAGAACTCATAGTTCTCAGAGCTAAAGGGAGCCACAACACAAAAAGCACGGTCACCTCTTGTCTTAAGGCGTGTTCTGGGAACAGTTAAAAGATCTTGGCCTGAAGACCTCAGAGACCGACATGGAGTATGCATATGTAATAGATCGTGGACGTAAGAGGGTGCTTGACCATGCAAGGCTCTGAAAGTAATGACCAAAATTTTAAAATGTACTCTAAAACCAACAGGAAGCCAATGAAGGGCCTTCAGCCCAGGAGTAATGTGTGACCTCCTGCTGGTCCTAGTCAAAAGCCTAGCAGCTGCATTTTGTACAACTGGCAGTCGATCTATAGAAGATTTATTCAGCTTCTCCATCTCTTTTTTGGAAACCATAGATCTAATCTTAGCAATGTTCCTGAAATGGAAAAAACAGGTGCGAACCACAGACTTAACATGAGTGTTAAAACACATCGATCTGTCAAAAATGACACCCAGATTTCTTATGTCACTGCGGTCAGAGGATGATAGACCCCCAAGGGCCTGCCTAATCTTAAGGGTAATGTTGTCTGGGGCAAAAATCATCACCTCTATTTTATCCGTATTAAGTTGCAGAAAGTTCTCAGCCATTATTAATGGAGACTAAACAGTTCAACAGAAGGGACAGTTTGTCTAGTCTATCTGGACTAAATGAAATAAATAACTGGATGTCATCTGCATAACAATGATAAGATACTGTTTTAAAACTACTTATAAACTTTCCAAGGGGACGCATGTACAGACTGAACAGCAGGGGGCCAAGCACAGAACCTTGCGGCACACCACAGGACAAAGGAACAGAATCTGACATGAAAGATCCTGTGGACACTGAAAAACTCCTGTCAGAAAGATAGGAGGTAAACCAATCCAGAGCAGATCCAGAAATGCCCACTAGAGAGTTCAGTCTGTCAATCAGAGTGCAGTGATCAACAGTATCAAACGCTGCACTGAGATCTAACAAGACCAGCACAGAACACTCTCCTGCATCAGCAGCCATCAAACTGTCATTTGAAAACCTAAGAGGGCAGTTTCAGTTGAATGGTTTTTATGAAAGCCAGACTGAAATTTATCACAGATATTATGAGCCTCCAACACATAATTTAACTGCATTGCCACAACCTTTTCTAGGATTTTAGAAATAAAAGGCAATCTAGAAATAGGCCTATAGTTGTTAAAAGATGCTGCATCGAGATTACTCTTTTTCATGTTTAGGGACCTAGGGACCTGGCCCAGCCTAAGAGAAAGATTTATAATTGAAATCAAACACTGGCCAATAGATGTAATGGATTTCATGAACAAAGATATAGGCAAAATATCGACAGAGCTTTGGGAAGGCTTCATTGTACCCACTAACCTAATGACGTCCTCCAGGGAAATGGGGTAAAAGGAGTCCAGTATTGAGGGTCTTTGTTGAGTAACTATAAGGTAGTTAAATTATTATTATTGTTATTAAATGTCATCTTGTTGTGTTGTTGGGTGCAAGAATCGACGGAGTACAGGCTCCAATTTGAAAATTTATCGCATAATGTTTTCTAAATGATTGTGATTATTTGTGAATCATCTATAGCCGCTTTCCGACCAAGTAGTTCTAGGAACTTAGTTCTAGGAACTGTCCACTTCTAAACAGTTCTAGGAACTACTCTCCCCCAAACTCGGGTTTGCTGTTTGCGTTCGCACTGGCCAAGTGGCCATAGGAACTGGTAGGAGGGGTAAGGGAGTGACGCAAGCATGGTGACTTTTATTTTGAAGGCGCGACGGACCTTTATTTTGGCGGCGCTGAGAACGCCAGAGCAAATAATGCTCGCATTCTCTGTGCTTATTAGTTAGCGATCTGTCTAACAGTACTGTTTAATATCATATTAGATAGAACTGTTATAGAAAGTAGACAGTATATGAAAAAAGGTTATTAGCCTACATAATCATGTTTGGCTTGGTCCCCTCAAAGTTGCGTTGGATTTTCTCTTCAGCATTTAAGGTTTAGAGACCCATCTATCACTGTTTTCCATGTTTGTATAGTTAGTTTATGGAGTAAATATATAGGCTACAATGTGTTTACATTCTAGCTGTTTTAAAAATGGCGGGTGCTGGTGTTCCGCGTGCGTTCGGTCAATCAGCGTACACTAACGTCACGGATAGTTCCTATAGCGCTGGTTTAGACCCTACTCTGAAGTAGGACCTAAATTAGTTCCTACAAATGGAGTTCCTAGAACTAAAATCGTTCCTAGTTCCTGCGGTGCGAACACGCCGACATCCGGGTACTATAGCCAATAGTTCTAGGAACTGTGAAAAGGTTCCTCCGGTCGGAAAGCAGCTAATGATTGTATACATTGTTTTGATTGATTGTGACTAGACTTTTTGAAGAACCTGGTAAGAAAGGGTAATCAAATATATTTATAGAAAATATCCACATCATTAAAATTGCACCGCAATGTCACTCTTTACATTGTCATCTTCTGTCTGGCCTTGGCGCTAGCTATGTAGAACTGCGGATCGTAGGCTACCACACAAGTCTTGTACGTGACCATTAATACAGTTATAGGCATCTAAAGATTTATATGGCCTCAGTTTCTCTTTACGCTCAGTTTCTCTATCAGGTAGGTGTAGAAGTCAGGCCACTCAACCGGAGGTAGCGTTAACGTTAATACTGTCAGATCGTCCATCCATTGACTTAGCGTGTACGGGTCAGCCAGTCTGGGATGTCCGTTAAAATTAACTTTTGCAAATAACAATAGTGGTCCTGGACAGTAAGTGACCTTGCACATTAAGATCAAATCGGATTTTCTCCAGTCATTATTAAAAAACAAGCTAACAAAACTTGCACACTAACGTTAGTGAAGTGGCCAGAGGGATCGTTCTGCCACCAACTAAGCTCCGCCCACAAAAAAACGTGACCATGTTTATCAACTGAAAAGGGGTCTATAGCTAAGTCCCATGAAGGGATCTTGGTTCTTACGGGAGGCCTCAGTTGTCTGGAGCAGAGGTTGTCTTCCGAGTGGCACCCCGTCAACCAAGGCGTGGCAAGCCAAAAGAGCGGCCACATAAACCTTGAGGGTGGCGGGGCATGTGCCTGTTAATAATTTCTCCTGCAGGAAATCCAGAACTGAAGCAATCTGGCAGTTGACCGGATCAGCATTGTGTACAACACACCACTTTTCAAAGACACCCCGTTTGCTGGCTTAACTCTTTATAGTGGAGGAGGCCCTAGCACTTAGAATGGTCTCAATAATGTCCGGCGAAAGCCCAGTGTCTCTCAATTGGTACCCATCAGGGGCCAAACATGAAGGTTCCACAGGTCGGGCCTGGGATGGAATATCGTGCCCTCCGCCTGAGACAGAAGGTCCCTCCTCTCCGGAATCGCCCATGGCGAGCCGTCTAGGAGAGACTTTATCTCCGAGAACCATACTCTGTTCGGCCAACGTGGCGCTATCAGTAAGAGGCAAGACCCTTGCTGGCGAACTCTGGCTAGAACTCCCGGGAGCAGAGAAACTGGAGGAAACGAATACAGGCGCATTTTGGGACATGTGTGCGCCATCACATCCAGACCCAGGGGGGCTGGGTGACTCAGAGAGAAATAGAGGGGACATTGCGCTGTCTGATGGGAGGCGAAGAGGTCCACCTCCGCTTCATAAAACCTGGTCCAAATCTGTTTCACTACTTCTGGGAGTTTCCATTCCCCCATCGGTAGTTTCTGTTTGGATAGTAAATCCGGCCTCACATTCAGATGTCCTGGAATGTACACTGCCCTGAGTGACAGGAACTTGTCCTGGGCCCAGAGAAAAATCTGCCTCGCTATTCTGCTCAGATTGCGTGAGCGCAGACCTCCCTGGTGATTTATGTAAGAGACTGCCGCTGTGTTGTCCACCCGCACTAGGACATGACAACCTCTCAACTGAGGGAGAAAATATTTCAGGGCCAGAAATACAGCCATCAACTCGAGGCAGTTGATGTGCCAATCGAGCTGATGACCCTCCCATTCCCCTTGAGCTGGACGACCACTTAAGACCGCTCCCCAGCCCATCAGGGAGGCGTCTGTCGTTAACAGTTTGCGACGACAAGGTGCCCCTAGAGTGGGACCCAAGGCAAGGAACCGGGGTCTGAGCCACAGGGATAGTGTACGAAGCCCGCAGCGCGTCACTTTTATTTTCCTTTGAGGATTAGCCCTTGGATGAAATCCCCTGGCTTTTAGCCACAACTGAAATGGTCTCATGTGCAACAGCCCCAGAGGAATCACCGTGGATGCTGAAGCCATGAAACCTAACATTTCTTGGTACTGACGAACAGTGCGATCTTGGCCTATAGACTGACTTTGCTCATTGTCTGCCGGATGGTCTCGATTCGAGCGGGAGACAGTTGTGCTCGCATCGTGATCGAATCCCAAACGATCCTGAGATAAATCGTTCTCTGGGCAGAAGAAAGAACACTTTTCTTGGTGTTGAGTCTCAACCCTAGAGAAACTAGATGAGCTAACACAATGTCTCTGTTGAAATGCCACCTCTTGCGATTGTGCTAGTATTAACCAATTGTCAATATAATTCAAAATTTGAATGCCCTGGAGTCGTAATGGAGCCAGTGCTGCATCCATGCATTTTGTGTATGTGCGGGGTGACAAGGCTAGACCGAATGGAAGAACCCGAAATTTGTACGCTTCGCCCCCGAAAGCGAACCTCAGGAACTTCCTGTGTTGTGGCAATATTTCTATGTGAAAATATGCGTCCTTCAGATCGATCGTGACGAACCAATCGTGGTGTTGAATTTGCAACACGACCGTCCTGAAAGTTAACATCGTGAACTTGAGCGCTTTGACTGTATGGTTTAAGCCTCGAAGATCTAAGATTGGACACACCCCCCCATCCTTCTTTGGAACCAGGATGTATCTGCTGTAATAGCCTGACTCTCTCTCTGGAAGAGGAACATGTTCTATGGCCTCTTTGCTCAGAAGAGTTTGTAGCTCCTGTGACAGTACGTGCATCAGCTCCGGTCTCACGGAAGTGGAGACCACGCCGTTGAAATGCGGAGGACGACGAATAAATTGGATTCTTTATCGTATTTGTAAGAGAGAGAATGCTTCCTCATCTATTGTACTGCCTGCACTCAAGTCCTTCAACAGGTCAGCCTGGTACGCCTGTAACACTGCCATAGTGTGCAGCGCAGCACCAGCCTGACCTGCAGCTTGATAAGCTTTTCCCATGAGCGCTGAAGTTGTTCTACATGGCTTCATGGGGAGGGGAGGTATCTTTAATGGAGATGCCGACCCAGGAGGTGCGAGGTGTGAGAGATAGCCCGCGAGCGTCTCTTCAACCTGCGGCATCTCCATATACCCCCGTGATTTCGTACCCACGATAGTCGAAAAAGTCGATGTCGAGGGCACAAAGACACCGGAAGTATATGGTTTACTCCATGACTTTGATAGTTCGTCATGGAGGTCCTCGAAGAAGGGGAGAGACTGATGTTTTGGTCTCTCCCCCCTGCCACCTGACAGAAACCTATCCTCTAGCTTAGATTGTTTGCGGGTCTCTTGTTCGCGTGGCCAGTCAAGCTGTAACCTGGCCGCCGCGCGAGTCACTACTTCGAGCAATTCTTCGACAGATCTACTTTAGCAGGAAGAACGCTCAGAGGTAGGCTGCTCATAGTCTGTTGAACCAAGAAATATATCATCGTCCCCTGCGTGAACTGAAGAAGCGCCGGGGTGCACTTCAAGATCACGCGAGGGAACGTGTGAATCTGATGACCGAGCAAGCGATAGGGACGGACCCGTCTCTTGCTCGTCAGCCAGATCCATGCGGGAGCCCCACGATGGCAATGTGGGTGCGGTCTGGAAGTAGCTATGGCGAGCTTGCAGCATTTTTTAACGGTGAACAACTCACAATGCTCGCACTCGCCCTGCTCCAGAGCAAGAGCCGCGTGCTCCTCCCCCAAACAAGCAAAACAGTAATCGTGTGTATCCAGCTCAGACATGGGACGGGACCATGGAGGAACACAACACTTACTCTGTGGTTGACTAATTTTTTTGCTTTTTAAACTCTTTTAAAGACTTTAGAGAAAAATGAGAAAACGAGAAAATGAGAATTTCCTGAGCACAGTTGAAAACTGACTCCTAACACAGATCTGTAGTCAGATATAAAGAGGTAAGAGAGAGAGTTCTTAGACGCACACATGCACAGAATGGTCTGAAGACAAAAGACATGTACCTGTGGCTCATCTATTTATAGCCTCGTGTCGCGGGTGCGCGCCGATGAAGTCACCGAACAAGACTATTAATACCTCCGGGTCAATTCTATTGACGTGTTACACACAATATTCACAGCTGGTCACGATTAAAGACATTCACAATGCGCTAAGCAGCGCAGCATCGATTGTAGCTTTTGAAAGGGAACTCCGGTGGATTGATTGGTGTAGAGATGAAGTGGATCTTTTCCATGATAAGAAAGAAGACGTTTTTCAGTGTTCGTTGTTTGGCAATTTTTTCCCATGCAGATTTCGCAATGGGTTCAAGTTAGTGTGCATGTATTCACTACCCTGACCAGCAGAAAGCTGCTTGGTTTGAAAGTGACCACAAAACTTTACAGAAATTTCACTAACGTGATCACACATCAAAGCTGCTGAGTATGTGACAAAATGTTAATTGTCATAATCATAAAATGGGAAATTAAAAGGTTCCTATTTGTCAACAAATTCAATTCTGCAAATTAGGAGAATTATTGTGTGGGCCTATAATCACGTCAAGAAAATTACACAAACCTACATTACATGCATATTTGCTAAACAACAACAACAACAACAACAACAAAAAACAATTAAATGCTATTTGTTTGATTTATAGCATTTACTGGAAAACATAATTTTCTTGGAAATTACCATAATTATATCATCTTTCAGCACAGGCTAAATCATAAATCAATGTGCATTTAAGGTTTTTGAAAGGGCTGGTGAGATCCAAAATGATTTTATCCAAAACTTAATTTATGAATTGTATTTCAGATAAAACTGTGATACTCCTGCATCATAGTAGTGTGCGATTTTCTCATGAAAATTGGTCTTGGAAGGTTTTTGGTTGGTCTCTGTATATTTTGGCGACTTCTATTAGTTAAATAGAGTCAGAGCAGTGAATTTGGCTTAGGTTGTTGGGGGAATGGCTGCTCCAACCAAAATTTGTGTTTCTCTTGAAAGATGACCCGTTTCAAATGTCTACTTTCTTATCAGATTATGGTTTGACTGAATGAGACATATAAGTACATTTTCATATGGCTGGAATTTGGAATGGAATCTTCATTGAGACCAGAATAATCTCTAGTTCCCCAGGGTATGTACAAAAAAATTCAAGGATGTCAATGGGTCTCATAGTTAGTCAGAATAGAACAAATTCAAACCAAAAAAACAAGCATTGTTTTATAAACATTTAAATATATTTTCTTTTTATTGCATTTACACCCAGTATGATTCAAAATGTGATTGATACTTACGATAATCCCGGACATGTATCCTGTGATGCTGACACTCTCAGTGCGTGTGCTGATGTAGATACCCATCACAACAATGAGCAAAGACAGACTTAACATGCCTGAAACCAGCCACTGAGCTTTTCTCCTCCTCATCCTCACTGCATCTACCAAAGAGACAGTGAGATAGAGAGTTAAATGAAAAATAATTTATAAGTTAGCTCATCTTACCAATGATTGCAAATCAACAACATAAACACAGTTTAAAACTGCTAAAATACAAGTTTTCTCTCTTGACTGACAAACTCAGTTGAAATAATAAATCATTCTCTGCCCCATACACAGGGGAAATTCTTGGATATTTTATTGTTGGCTTCATATATTTACGTATTGCCAACTGCCAACTATATTTGGTAGCTAAAATGATCTCTCAGAGCTATGTAAAACTGTTTTGAAAATATTAAACGATTCAAAGTATTTCAGTGGGAATTATGAGATCTGACACGCATGTGAATAGCAACAAAGAAACAGTGTAGCAAGCTGTTCAATCTCAACCTTTGAGCATTTGGTGTTATCATCCTAAATGTCAATGTAGTTTATAATATGTCATAACATGTCAGTATAGTTTATAGTATGTCAAAATTATAGCAAATGTTTTATATAATTGAAGCACTACAAAAATATTTCTTCAAATTAGGTCTCACTTTATCTAATTTCTTAAATACACCCTTGTTAGATGCTTGTGTATAATCATATCCACTAAGATTATTTCAGACAAATGAAAACATTTCCAGAAAGACAAAGACCCTTGAGACAATTATTAATGACAGGTAGCCTATGCATTTGATTGTCTACTGATTTTTCAAGGACTCCACTTTACCTGAAGTCTCACTTACTTTGTCTGAGCTGAAGCCAATCAAATATAAATAATATCAAATGTAAGACTGCATGATAATCTATTAAACTTTACAATAAATGATAAAATACTGCGGAGAAATGTTTTATTTGCGTATAAAAATGAGTTGTGCAAGTTAACGCAGACCATTCTTTCATATTTTAGCCTAAATAAAAAAAATACTCTCTAATTTCTTTTTCTTACGCAGAATTTATTATATTTTTGAAATCTCATTCAAACCCCTCACACTTACCCACAGCAGTATGTGGACGAGCGGCGTCGCGAAGGGTCGTTTCCTGTGCGTTTGTCATCTTTATTCGTTAATGTTTATAATCCACTCGATCTCACTCACTGGTAGCCTATAAATCCGGACTGTGCGCGCCACCGCGACTGCTCGAGCTTTTATACACGTGCCCGCGCACTCCGGGGAATTCAAGGTCGTAAAATTAGATATTATTAGTAGAATTTGGGGCAAGTCCTTCTTATTTGACTTTATGGTTTCTTTGAAACTTCCACAGACATGCTGAATATATAGATGAATTGCGGGATAGTTGTCACACCTTTTACTACAGAGAATATTTCTCGAGGAAGATTTTTGATTTAGGCTATAGACACAACTCTTAAAGTTTTGACTATAAAAACCTATAGTACAGCTCAGGAAAAACATTTAAAATAGTTTATTTAACATAGGCTATTGATTTTTTGTGTGACAATTGAATCTGCCATTATTAATCAGGCTTTTCTGGCATGTTTAACAGTAAAATAATGATAAAACTAACACAATTCACAAAAAAAAATAATAAAAAAAAATAAATCACAAGTATCAAAGTCTCATACCATTGTGTTGGCCAATAGAAAAGGTTTTTTACTATACTTTTTTATTACAATACAAGTAATTTGCCCCAGTTCTTATGTGACAATGACTTGCCATGACTGAATGTGTGGTTAATATGAAACAAGTTACGAGCAAAAGATGTTAAAGGAAAAAGTGTTACAACCATCCTCGCTCGCTGTCCTCAGTTGTGATTCAAGCAGAGGTCACTGGCCTGTGTGAGATCTGAGATGTTGTTTTTGTCTTATGTCAGTGAACCCACACTGACCGATCCTGACCATCCCTGTAAGTTCCAGAGATTAGCTGCAGGCAGAGGAAAAACATCACACACCTATTAAATCATGGATCATTGTGTCAGTTTAAACACCCTGCAGAACACAGAGGAGATTTATCAAATATGGCAAATAAGGACAAAAATGAGTGCTATTTGGCAAAGGACATATAGGTAGCAGACTGAATTTAAAGATCTAATCATGTATAATCTAAGCTTTTGTCACAATGTAAAGCCGTTTTTCTCTGCTAACAAGACACACCAAGAGTGTGTTGAACAGGAATAATTTAATTTACAGCCTGGCAGGAATGCGACTTTTAAATAAATCCCAGCTAGAACAGCTACACACTTAACACCTTAACTAATTCAAACAGGCCAGAAGACAAAACAACATCCTGACAGTTTTATAGCACTTATGTGGAATAAATTTGATGATCTGATGACTGACTTTTATTTGAGAAAAAGGCTTCATAGCTAAACATTGCGGTTTTTAATTTAATGTGATGTGTGTGTTCCCACAATACAGAGCAATATATATATTTGCTATTTTTACAAAAATTTGTCATATTATTACATTATTGGTCTTTTGTTCTTGTGTATTGGGATGGTGTATACATGTTTGTCTGAGCTCTTATGTGTGTTTTTTATATACCTCATTACCATTACCTTAAAAAAATAATAATTATACATATATATATATATTTGTATTATTTTTATTTCAAATTTTTATTTTCTTAGACTCAAAGCGCTACAATACACAAAAAGAGAATAACAACAATAAAACAAACACACTTCAGTTACAATAAGCAGCTCTAAAAAGGTGTGTCTTTAAATAATTCTTAAAACAGTCCAACGTTGAAGAGCATTCTATGGAATGCTCTTCCTGATGGTAGAGCATTCCATAGACGTGGTGCTGAGACCAAAAATGCTCGACCACCCATATACTTTAATTTATATCGAGGCTGCTGAAGGATACTTGACCTAGAAGAGCGCAGAGAGCGAGCTGGAGTATGAGAGGTAACTAAACTGCAGAGATAAGCAGGGGCGGTCCCATGATAGCTTTATATATTAAAACCAGTGTTTTGAATTCAATACGTGCTTGTATAGGCAGCCAATGCAAGTCATGGAGTATGGGTAAATATGTTGACGAGCAGTTGTATATGTCAATAACCGGGCAGCTGAATTTTGAATACATTGTCATTTTTTGATGGATCGATTTGGGAGACCAACATAGAGTGCATTGCAATAATCAAGCCTCGACGTAATAAAGGCGTGAATAAGCCTTTCTGCATCTGGCAGCGATAGAAAAGGTTGTAGTCTAGCGATATTTCTTAGATGGAAAAATGCTGTTTTCAATACCATTTTAATATGGGCATCGAATATCAGTTCTGGGTCAAAGATAACGCCAAGGTTGCACACTTGAGAGGACGGAGTAACAAAGTCATTGCCAGTAATCAAATTTGAACTGTTAAGTTTAAGTAAAGGAGTTGGCATACTGACAAATAGAAGTTCTGTTTTTGACTCTTTGAGTTTAAGAAAACTGTTGTGCATCCAGGCTTTTATCTCATCCAAGCAGGTGGTAAGAGCTGTAACTGCAAGGTTTGGATTAGGGTGCATCCTGATATATGTATGCGTATCGTCAGCATAACAATGAAACCCTAACCCTAACCCAAACTTACGAATGATGTCACCCAAAGGCAACATATAAATGTTAAATAAGATGGGACCAAGCACAGACTCTTGTGGGACACCCTGCTGAACTAGTGTTGGTACAGATTTGTTTTTCCCCAGAGACACAAACTGAAATCGATTAGTGAGATAAGATGTAAACCATTCAAACGCAGTACCAGAGATTCCTATACACACAATCTTTCAAGAAGGACAGCATGAGATATTGTGTCAAAAGCAGCAGTGATGTCTAGCAATACTAAGATACTACAGGCACCCATGTCAGCAGAAATGAGAAGATCATTTGTGACCCGGACGAGGGCAGTATGTATATATATATATATTCTTATGTCTATTATTTGTAAATAATCTGTAAGTAATCTGTTTCAATCTGTAATGTTCCTTGTTCTATAAAATGTAAAAAAAAAAAAAAAAAAATAAAAAAATAAAAAAAATTAAATTAAAAAAAGAATGTTGATGTGTTGAAATGGTGATTTTTCTGCCTGTTGATTGGTCTTTGTGAAGTAAATGCTTCAAATTGTTACTTCAAGTTGTAGCTATTTTCTAAGTGGTTCACCTGACTGTTACATCCTTGTAATAGGCTACATGATGTGACTATTTACATAAAGTTATTACATGTTATTACAAT
Source organism: Squalius cephalus (assembly GCF_949319135.1). NCBI lineage: Eukaryota > Metazoa > Chordata > Actinopteri > Cypriniformes > Leuciscidae > Squalius > Squalius cephalus. The sequence continues at coordinate 40,331,815 of NC_137127.1, read as the reverse complement.
GATCTATCATGGAAACTGCAAAGTACACGACAAACATGTGTTTTAGTGCAGTGGTGTAAAGTATTTGAGTAAATGTAATTAGTTACTGTACTTAAAGTCCCCCTGTGGTGAAAAAGCTAATGAAAAAGCTAATGTTGTTTATGTAGTGTTTTTATGCTTTAAGACAAACCATGTGCAAATTCCATAGACTGTAAAAAAATATTCACTTCAAAGTGTTTAGGTCAGCAAGCCACTTGTTATTAAAATAATTATGTTAAGGCATATTTTGGGTGGCGTTTTGGAAAAAAAATTGCAAAATTGCAATAAATGCAATATTTCACAACAGTTGATAAAGTTGTAAAGCTTATTGAGCTAGTTTTGCAAGAAAATACTATTTCAGTCTTTATGCTTCAAAATGTTTCATTTAATTCAATGTGTTACATGCTGTTTCTTTGTAATTATTTTTGAAAATTTACTAGCAATTTCTGAGTGAAAATTGTTTGTACACCATTTCTTTTTTTCAGTGTATGGTTTGAGGCTGAAATTATGCTCTGACAATCTAAAGTTTCATGACCCTGCAATATCCATCAACCTCACTGCTTCTGAAAATGAAACCAGCAGTGCATTTGCTCTAACCTTCATAAAAGTATTTACAGTAATCGCAAACATTTTGATGCTATGGACCCTCCAAACATGATTATGCCCTTGTGAAGGACACCCTTCCTAAAATATAAAGGCAGCTATACATTTATAACATTGCGAAAAAGCAGGATACTATAAATGTGTAGTCCCCAAATTTAAATATTTTGCTTTTATATTGTTACTATACTGACAGCAAAGAAAATTATTAAAATCTTGTCTGGACTATAATATTCAGTGATGGGAATAACGGCGTTATAAATAAATGGCGTTACTAACGTCGTAATTTTTTTCAGTAACGAGTAATCAAACTACTGTTTCCTCCGTTACAACGCCATTACCGTTACTGACAATACAATGCAGCGTTACTGTAATTAAGCTCACTGAAGCGGTTTTCATCCGAGTAGGCTCTCTCTCAGCCATAGGACCTGCAAAGTTTTTTCTCTGGTGTGTGTGTGTTTAGAGGCGCCGGTCACGGTGTGACAAAAGCGAGGTGAACGCCGCGAGCGCGCTCGACAGTGCGCGAGAGAGACCGAATGTGTCCGAGAACAATATAGCTTGTTTATAAATAAATTACACATTTCAACATTTTCGAATAATATCTGTAGCATATTGGTATCATCTGAAACGTTTTAATTAGTTTACATGGTTATAAAATAAAACTCCAAAATAACCTGCAGGGAACGTTCAAAGAAAACATCTTTGTTTGACGGTTGTGAACACGTGCGGCCAACATGCCTAGAATTTGGGTTAAATAACCTCTGATGATGACGTTCTCTGTAGGTTATAAAAATAAAACCCTAAAATATTATATTTTATTATTATTATTTATGTTGGTACATTGTTCAGTATTATAATGAGAGCAGGTTTTGTTAAACTGTTTACTTTTGTGAGCAAGAAAATACTTCAAGTAGGCTATACAGTATATGTCTAGTTGGTTAAGGTGTTTTTTTTTTTTTTTGGTAGGCTACATTTAAGCATAATTTATTTTTAGACTTACACTGTAAAAAATAATTCTGTGAAAAAAAACGGTAAAGTACTGGCAGCTGTGGTTGCCAGCATCATACCGTAAAAATACGGCGTGTTACTGTTAATGTTTAAACAGCTATATGCTGTTAAATGACAGTTTCAGACTGTAGCTGACAAAACAGTATAAAACAAAAAAATTTTTACAGTATGATGCTGGCAACCACAGCTAACAGTAGTTTACTGTTTTTTAACAGGATTATTTTTTACAGTGTAGACTATTTGTTGGCCAGTTGTGGTCTGTGCAATAAATATTAAAAGTTCTAAACCATCTATTGTGTTTTGTTGTTCCACTATAGTAATGATAATATTTGAATATTTAAGTTACTAGGTGTCTCTCTCACATTGTCCCACAGCAACATTAAAATAGTGTAGATTAGTGTACAATGTTTTATAATAATAATTTATTCTATTTAGTGTCCATTTCATTCATTTAACATATTTAATATTGGGGGTGTCCAAGTTATTTCACATGTATATATATATAGGCTATATATATATATATTTTTTTTTTTTTTTTTTTTTTTAAGTAATGCAATAGTTACTTTCCCTGGTAATTAGTTACTTTTGTAATGATGTAACTCAGTTACTAACTCAGTTAATTTTGTGAGAAGTAACTAACTATATCTAATTACTTTTGTAACTTACCCAACACTGCCAATATTACAGTAATGGATGTAACCTGTATAGCACTTTTTGACTATAAATTTTGTTTTACAGAGCAATTTTACAGTTAAATTTGACAGCCCTGAACATATAGGACTATATATATAACACCATCTATCACTAAAATGTAACAGGTACAATTCTTGCTTAAAACATTGAAAATATTCTGTGTGAGCTGATTTATGTATTTTTTGGTTTAATTTGGTTACAGTGGAACTATGAGGGTTAAACTTGGCATCTAAAAAACAAATATTGGAAATTTGGAGTCCAGACAATATGCAGTCTGGCACAGCATTCTGCATTTGTCTTCTGAGACACATACACACATGCTTCAGATTTGTCAAATAGATTTATTTCTTTAAAAGCACCCACCCTAATATACACAGACACAAACCGGTACACTCAACACCTGAACACTTATCTGACTTGCATGGCCTATGGATCCTCCCAAGCCTTAAAAGATCAAGGGGGAAAATGCTAAAGTACTTGAGACACTTCACAAACAAGGACCAAAGTGTTCTACAAACATGATCTGTCTTGTTCATTTTCTTTTTATTGCTCTCTCTCGTTGTAAGTATGAGATCCTCCTCAGTCCTGTGAACATCTTCCCTTCATAATCCTCTACATAATATCTTTCATGAGGGGAGGCACTTCAGTGAACAGAAAGCAATATATTAAACTCCTCCTGCTTTAAATCCAGCTGTTAACAGCTTTGTAGGTGGGACAAATATATCAGAAATTCTGCACAATGATCTGTCAGGTAGTTTTCTGTTCCTAGCTGACAGGAGTGGCACCCGGTGTGGTCTTCTGAGGCAGTGTAAAATATCTCAAAACAGCTTAGTCATGAGTGTTTGACACATTTAGTATACTACAGACATTTTCAGTACAATTCACTGATACTTTGGCCTGTTTTCACAGACAGGGCTTAAATTAAGCCAGGCTCAGGCCTTAGTTCAATTAGGACATTTAATTAGCTTTTATAAACATGCCTTAGAAATGCCTTGGTGTGCATCTTGAGACAAAACAACGGCACTGACATATTTTAAGATATGTCAGTGCAAGTTGCTTTCAGTTAAAACAGCTCAAAAATGCATTTTAGTCTGGGACTAAGCTAAACCTTGTCTGTGAAACCGGGTGATGGTGTATTAGCTAAGGCCAACATTTTAGAGATTCCATCAATCAATCTGGATTCCCAATACCATTAGTGGTAGACTCATTGAAGGGGTGCAGTGGGGCAAACAAGTCTGACTCCAGACTTCAGGCTGGGTAACAGCCAGTCTAATAAAGACCTCTGGCTTCTTGTCTCCTGCAGGACACCACAAGAGCCTGCATGATCAATTTTTACTGCACAAAAAGGCGTAAGAAAATGGTGTTTAAATATAAGCTCGTCTGTGGTTTGGAGGCCCAAAAAAGGCTTTTTTCATAATATGCATCTCTCTTGCTTTTCATGGCTATCAATGTTTGTGGTTTCAATAAATGTGACCATCATTAAAATGAGCAGTATGGCAGCAATCATCAGGGACATGTTTTTATTCTGAACTTGGCAAAAACAGGTTTAAAAGAAATTTCAAAAATATGTTACCATTGGATTTTTCTTTCTCCATTGTAGAGGAGCTAAAAATAGTAGAAAAGTGTACTTTGTTTACAATGCGAAAAAGAAGTTGCATTGCACAAAATATTAATAAACCGTGCAACCAGTTGAGTTTTATATTGCACGGACACCATTCAATTGTGTATAACTAACTAAAAGTTATGCAACATTCAGTCTGGCCAATTTTTATTTTTTTATCTGTGTTATACAACATGGCAGTGACACCCCATAATTAATCACCGGTTTTTGTTACAAAATAGCATATTTAAGGGATTAGTTCACCCAAAAAATGTAAATTCCTTTTTTATTTATCCTTCATGTCATTACTCACAACTCCTTTTTGCCTCCGTCAAATGTTGCAGTTTTTCTCAGTCACTTTGGTACATTTCTTGAATCATCCTTAACATTTGCTAACCAGTTAGTGCATTTCTCAAAACAATTGGTACAAACAGCACCACAAAATTGACTACAAGCAAAAGCCTATAACTTCCTCAAAGTCCTTAGTTCATCTCTCAAAAGTATTTATATCAATGAACAAATCAGTGCACATATAAGATAGTCAAAATGTTTAGCAACTTTGTCAATATAACAGTGTACTCTTTCAGTATTTTCAGATACAAACTATGGCTATGATTTTGATGGTAATGGATGAAAATGCACAAGACTGCAATCTTTCTGTATGGCATAGGCCTATATCAATATACAGTACAAACTGACACATCAATATATTAAAAGCATCCCAGAACAGACTTTCCGAAACAGAAATGAAAGACTTTGCCTTTAGATTAACTTTGTATTTTCTTACCTGGCTGACACTACTCTGATGCCATATGCACCTTGCCACCTTCTTCGCACGCCGTCTTCATCCAATACGTTGGAAACCGTCACATCCGTTGTTTGTTTTTTATCGCGAAATTAAACCCTTTACATTAGTTTAAGGATTGATAATTAAGTATAGTGGAAAATTATACGGGTTATGTTAACTAAAATTCAATAGTGTTTTGGTGGTAAAAGAAATATATGTGTGTTACTTTAACAAAACATATTTGGGTAAAAAGAACAGTGCCACAAAACCATTTTTTTAGTGTACTATATATGGGATATTGATTGCAAGAGACTGGACAAGATTCACAGTTACTCTTTTACTGTTGGTCTTAACATATTACAGTTCAATAGCATTGCGATATATAAAAGAAAAAGACTATATATGTACAGTCGTGCTCAGAATTAATCATACCCCTGGTAAATATGATCAAAAATGGCTGTAAAAAGTAGCTGACATTGGTCGGCAACTTGTGTTTCCTCCGGAGATCGCAACCACCACCCTAAGACCTGACATGGTGCTCTGGTCCCGTTCGCTAAAGAAGGTCTTCATTATTGAGCTCACAGTACCCTGGGAGGACTCGGTAGATGAGGCTTATGAGCGAAAACATCTGCGCTATGCCGATCTAGCTGCCGAAGCATGGCATCATGGCTAGAACACAGAAGTCCGACCAGTGGAGGTGGGCTGCAGAGGTTTTGTGGCAACATCTACAACCAGACTGCTTAGAGACCTGGGAATTAAGGGCCAGAGCCAGCGGTCGGCAATCAGAGCTGTATCGGAGGCGGCAGAAGGCAGCAGTCAGTGGCTCTGGATGAAGAGGAAAGACCCCAGCTGGGCCCCGAAGTGAGAGGGTCAGGAGGTATGCGGTCAACAATGCTTGACTCAGGGAGGAGGACGCCCCTGCCATGCATAGTCCCATGGGATGTTGGCTATCAACAACAAGGCAACTCCTATGACTAATTGGGTATGGGACGCAAGCGTAGGATTGATCACCCTGTCGCTGGCCGCCTGTGGGGAGGGTGTATAGTGTGAAAGGCCGAAACACCCTAGGAACCAAAGGTACACTACTGACGATGCGCTCCCCAAATTTCATCAGGCTCTCTGTTCATGAACTCTTGGAAATGCTTGCACAAAGGATAGTAACATCTTATCCTGTGTTCTTTGAATCTGGACAAGATTCACAGTTACTCTTTTACTGTTGGTCTTAACAAATTACAGTTCAATAGCATTGCGATATATAAAAGAAAAATACTATATATGTACAGTCGTGCTCAGAATTAATCATACCCCTGGTAAATATGATCAAAAATGGCTGTAAAAAATAAATCTGCATCGTTTATCCTTTTGATCTTTCATTCAAAAAAATTGGCAAAATCCTAACCTTTCATTGAAGTAAAAGAATTGAAAGTGGGGGGGAAATCACATTATAAAATAAATGTTTTTCTCCAAAACACGTAGGCCACAATTATTCATACCCCTAAACATTTTTATGAATAAAATATCTCTGAAGTATATTCCCATTAATATTTACCTTTTTTAGCACACCAGGGTAGGAACATGAAATTGTCCAGCTATGACCTTTTGTTTCACAGGAGTTTAAATATTAGGAAACACAAAGGCCAAATTGCCTTAATCATCCTTCACAATGAGTAAAACCAAAGAATATAGTTCTGATGTGCAGCAAAAGATTGTTGAGCATCACACAATAGAAAGTGGTTGTAAGAAAATAGCTAAAGAATTGAAAATCCCCATTTTGACCATCAGGGCAATAATTAAGAAGTAATAATCAACTAAAGATGTTACGAATCTGCCAGGAAGAGGATGTGTGTCTATAATTTCTTAATGGACGGTGAGGATGAAAGTTTGAGTGGCCAAAGACTCTTCAATAATCACAGATGGAGAATTGCAGAGATTAGTTGAGTCTTGGGGGTCAGAAAGTCTATAAAAAAAAATCAAACAACCCCTACATCCCCACATGTTGTTTGGGAGGGTTTCAAGAAAAATGCTTCTCGCTCATCCAAAACCAAACTCCAGCATATTCAGTTGTCAGACACGACTGGAACTTCAAACGGCACAGGGATCTGTGGTCAGATGAAACTAAAAATAGCTTTTTGGCAGCAAATACGCTAGATGGGTTTGGTGCACACGAGGATAAAAAGTACCCCATGTGTACAATTTAATATACCATTGGATCTTTAATGTTGTGGGCATATTTTTCTGCTGGAGGTCCTGGACTTCTTATTCAGATACATGGCATCGTGGATTCTATCAAATATCAAAAGATAAAAAATCAAAACCTGACGCCTTCTGCTAGAAATCTTATAATGGGCCGTGGTTGGATCTTCCATCAGGACAACGATCCAAAACAAACATCAAAATCAACACAAAAATGTGTTAGGGAGCACAAAATGAAGCTTCTGCCATGACCGTCCCAGTTCCCTGACCTGATGAGTGGAGTGAACTGAAGAGAAGAAGCACCAACATGGATCTGGGAATCTGAAGGATCTGGAGAGATTCTGTATGGAGGAATGGTCTCTGATCTCTTGGCAGGTGTTCTCCAAACTCATCAGGCATTATAGAAGAAGACTCATAGCAGTTATCTTGGCAAAAGGAGATTGCAAAAAGGTATTTAATAAAAGGGTATCAATGTGGCCAACGTGTTTTTGCCAATTTTTTGAATGAAAGATCAAAAGGATAAACAATGCAGATTTATTTTTTACAGCCATTTTTGATCATATTTACCAGGGGTATGATTAATTCTGAGCACGACTGTATATATATAAACACATATGTGTATGTGTGAGATATAGCATGTATCTGCATAAAGTGTACTAAAATGCAAGTGTAATAAATGCTACTGTAATATGAAGCATTACAGTAAGTATACAGTATTAGAGTATGGTCTCTGATCTCTTGTCAGGTGTTCTCCAAACTCATCAGGCATTACAGGAGAAGACTCAGAGCTGTTATCTTGGAAAAAGGAGGCTGCAAAAAGTATTTAATAAAAGGGGCAAATAATTGTTCCCAATGTGTTTTGGAGAAAAACATTTATTTCATAATGTGATTTCCCCCCCACTTTCAATTATTTTACTTCAATAAAAGATTAGGTTTTTGCATTTTTTTTAAATAAAATTTCAAAAGGATAAACAATGCAGATTTATTTTTTACAGCCATCTTTGATCATATTTACCAAGGGGGCAAATAATTCTGACCAGCAGTATAGATAACAAAATAAATCCTGTAGTGAGATACTGTACTTGTTGACTAGTTGGTCAAATAACATTAAAATGTGCCCATCAAATAAATCATGCAATGTGGTGAGACCTTTGGGTGCCCAATCTCGAAAGCTTGGGTCTACAGTCCCCGGCAGGAAGTTAGTTATTACAAACAGGAGTAAATGTTGAGGTGAGTTGGGGTCTACCCTCCAGACGTCTAATAAACTGCCATGCCTTGATAGAATAAATTGTGATAGGGTTACTACAAGCTAATTTCAAGGATTTAAACCTCTTTATAAAAAGCAAATTTACTAAAGGAAGTTTACTGAGTGAACTTTCATTATCAAACCACACTGACCCTTTATGTATCCAATCAGAGATGAGATGTAAATGAACACTTAATTGATATCTCAGAATATCTGGAAGGTCAAGACCTCCCACCGCAGAAGAAAGCATTAGAGTTGAAATTTTAATATGTGCTTTTTTTTATAGCCCATTTAAAGGAACTAAATTAACCATTAAATTTCCTGATAGTTTTGTGTGTGAAATTTATCGGAATCATTTGAATGGGGTGAAGTAATCTTTGAAGAATATTCATCTTCAGAAGGGAGATCCGACCCAGCCAAGAAATAGGAAGGACATTCCACCTTTCCAAATCCATCCGAATGCGTTCGAAAAGTGGAAGAAAGTTTGCCTTATAGATCTGTTCGAAAGAGGGAGTAACATCAAGCCCTCAGGAGCCCATCTAAATGGAAAGGAGGGTAGAGTTTGGGGTATATTTGTTTTAATAAGCCACCTATAGGCATTGCCACTGACTTATGATAATTAATTCTATATCCTGAAAAGGTGCATGCCAAATTTGTTAATCGTATCTGTAAGAGCTGGGATAGAGGTATGAGATTCACCATGAAAACCAAAATATTGTCGGCATATACAGGGAAATCTTATGTTGGTTATTTGCTTATATTTGCTTATAGCTTCTGCCAACGGTTCGATCATCAAGGCAAATAAAAGAGGTGAAAGGGGACAGCCTTGTCTCGTCCCTCTCCCAACTCTGAATGTAGAGGAGCGACAGCCATTAGTGAGCACAGCAAAAAGAGCTTCATTATACAATAGCTTGACCCACTTAATGAATTGTTCACCAAGAATGAATTTATGTAACGTATGAAATAGGTAAGGCCACTCGATGCGATCTAATGCCTTTTCCGCATCTAAAGAGATCACAAGACCATCTATTGATTGCTGTTTAGAAAACTGTATCACATTCAACAAGTGACGCATGTTATTGACAGAGTTACGTCCTGCAATAAAGCCTGTTTGGTCATCTTTAATTAGAGATGGGAGAAGGCCTTCTAACCATGTTGCTAGGATTTTGGAAAGAATCAGCAGCGAGATAGGTCGATATGACGAACAATCCTCTGCCTGCTTACCTTTTTTCAAAATTAAAGATATATTTGCCTCTCTCAGGGACTGTGGTAGACGACCTTTTACGAATGAGTCATTGAACATATATAATAAGGGGTCAACTCAGGATATTTTTTAATATAAAACTGGTTGTGTTTACTGAAATAAGAAAGTCATATATACACCTATGGCTTGAGGGTGAGTAAATGATGGGATTGTTTTCATTTTTGGGTGAACTAATTCTTTAATATCTCCTTTCAAGTTTCACAGAATAAGTCATCCCAGAGCAAAGTGTAAATAATGACTGAGTTTTCATTTTTGGGTGACCAATCCCTTTAACATGTGATAAATTATCATGAATGTGATACACATCACACACACTCAGTACAGCGTGACTGTAAACGGGAGGATCATTTTTTTTTTTTTTTATTATTAATGCAAGAAAACACAATTACAATAAGGCAATGCAAAATCACATAAAATCCCTAAAGAACAGAGCACAACTCTGTAGAAATTAAACAAAAATTACAAGAAAGAAAGAAAGAAAGAAAAAAACAAATTATACATCCAGGTCTTCTAATAGTTTATATTTCTTCAATAAACCATGTAATCTTCTTCCACTTTTCGATTGTAACATTCATAATGATTTACAGTAAATCCAAAATTCATTCTGAAAAACAGAAAATAATGGCTTTGTTTTAAGGCACTTACATTTATGGATATAAAATTTCCCCAAAATGAAAATATTATTCAGTATAAATTGAATGTGTACATCTTTCATTATTATACCAAAAGTAATGTCATTTTTCGAAAAATTAAGAAATCAAATTCATTGTAATTTTAAGCCACTCGTACATGTCAAACCAAAAGGTTCTACTAATTATCAGATCTGGGCCTATCTAAGAAGTTGGATGGGTAGATATCGTTAAACGTTTTAAAGTAACTTTGGGAGGTATAGGAAAGGAAAGATACATAGTTTTAAAGGAGAACTCCGGTCAATTTTAACATTGAGCTAATTTTTTTGTAAATTTGGAGTGCTGTCAATACAGAGAACAACGACAAAAATCGGTGTTGCCTACACCGTGTTATCCTCTTTTTAAAATTTGCACCCTGTTGACTTCAATGGGGCAAGTTTTAAACCTGCTTTTAGCCTCTTAACATCCTTGATGTGTCATTACAAGTGCACAGGTCATGTGAGTGATTCCTTCAGAGTGATCACGGGTGAATCTGACTGCAGTAGATGTGCAAGATATTAATAAAAATGATGTTATTTCAGCCAGCGCACATACCTGTATTTACATCCTGTTTTCGGTCAAAGTCCATAGTAATCGATTGTCGAGTTCACACGCATAGGTTTAGTTACCTATGATCAGGCGCGTGAACTCGACAATCGATTACTATGGACTTGGACCGAAAACAGGAAGAAAATACAGGTATGTGCGCTGGCTGAAATAACATCATTTTTATTAATATCTTGCACATCTACTGCAGTCAGATTCACCCGTGTTCACTCCGAAGGAATCACTCACATGACCTGTGCACTTGTAATGACACATCAAGGATGTTAAGAGGCTAAAAGCAGGTTTAAAACTTGCCCCATTGAAGTCAACAGGGTGCACATTTTAAAAAGAGGATAACACGGTGTAGGCAACACCGATTTTTGTCGTTGTTCTCTGTACTGACAGCACTCCAAATGTACAAAAAAATGAGCTCAATGTTAAAATTGACCGGAGTTCTCCTTTAAATCTATTAATTTAGCTCTATTAATTTGTTTGGAAAACTACTCAAATCCAGTCCATTTAGTTTTAAAGATGGTATGAAGAGCTTCAGTAACATTGGGCACTGCATTTCTAACCAAGAGAGCAAAGGCCTTTGGAGTAACGTTACAATTCAAAACCTTATGATTAAGCTTATAATCACATTGAAAATTACACTTTTCACAGAAAGTCCTGTGATTCATAAAATTACCTTCCACATATAGAAAATGAACAACAGACCAGATGCAGGCTATTTCCCACCAATCTCTTATAAAGAGTGACTTGTTCCTAAATAAAATATAGGCTGAGGGGTAAGAGGGAGGATCTAGTGTTGTTTGGCTTTGCTGTTGCTACGGCAACAGACAGAGCTCTCTGGAGAACGCTGACACGTTCCAAAACAAAGTTGATAACCTGCCGATAAATATGTTTGAATGCGTTTAACTCGTTGGAAAAACTTTGACATTAACACATTAAATGCTTTGAATAAATACATTTCCTAATCATAATGCGAAAGGCGCAGTCTAGAGTGTCGAGCGCCGTCGATGATGCAGTGGTGCTGCAGCTCCGCGCGCTCTGGAGAACATATGAGCATCTCTGCATGCAGAATGACAGCTGTCCCAGTGCAGTGCTCAAACAGGACATCCTTCACCACATCGACAAACAGCAACATATCAAAAAGGTATTTTACGAAGGGAAACGGTTAATAAACTTTTAAAATCTTTGATTAAGGCCTAACGTTACATCTGTTATTTAATGTGTTTTTATATTGGTCTGCTGACGAAACACTGCAAAAATGAAGACAAAAAAGTGCTCAGGGAGTTCAGTCAGATGTTTGAAGGTGCTCTTTGGCGTCGGGAATTCAAATAAATGTGGAAAAGAGAAAATCCAAGGCACTCTTCTTCAAAATTATTTAAAAAAATTATTTTACTGGAAAAAACATAAGCAATCCACGCGTAGCGGCGCAAACAGCCTTCTTCAGGGTGTGCTTTCCAAACAAACAATTTCCCCTTTTGTGTGTGCTAATTACAAACACCTGAGTGACATGGTTAGTTTCCACATGAAGCATGCCAAAGTAATACATACACATACAAAGAGAGTCCACTAGGTGGCCACATTGCGAATTAAATCCAAAAACGATTGTATACAGAAAGAATGATCACAAAAAAGGACTGAAATCTATTTCTTCATTCAACCCAGGGTACACTGTGGCCTGTAAATCGTATATATAGAATGTTTTTCTCTGTAAAAGTAATTTTAATCTGTCACTGTCACCATCCCCGATATTCTTTTTTTAGCATTTCTAAACCATCAACCATTAGGCCTTCTGGATTGCTATTGTTCACATTTTGGAAGTGTTTTGCCATAGGATATAATCCAAATTAGCTTTTCTAATGGCATTTTTATGCTCCAAGCCTCCAATACTCTGTCTTTGAGATGTCTCTTGGTCCGGCCTACATAAAAGCATCCACATTTACATGATAACCTGTATACCACAAAAGTAGTAGGCCTATTGCAATTAATGAATGCTTTTATGTTATACATCTTATTTGTATTGAAGTTACAGAATTGTTTGCATTCTTTAATATTGGAACAGTGATACTGCCAGGAAGCCAGGAAGGGAGGGGGAGGGGACGGGATGAGGAGGAGAATGGGTCGAGCTAGCCTCCGTTTTGTTTGACAATACTTTGAACGTCAACATGAAGTGACCCAACATCGCTTAGAGAACCTTTAAATTTAAACAGAGATAAGACACACCCAAATTTAGATTGGTCAAGCAACATTTGCTGTTCTAAAACGGAAATTCACTTCTTGTCTTTGCAAACCAAGTACACTTGAATTGGTGTCAAATATAAGTCGTCACTAATCTGACGCAAAACTTGCGGTAACATACGAATCCGTTTAATCTACTTGGGAAAACAATTTCAGAGTCAGTCAGAATAAAATCAAATGTTTACAATTTATTGACCAGGTAATAGAACAATAATTCAAAATCCAATTCATAGAATAAAATCATCGGTCAATCAAATATAATAACAACAATTAGGAAATCGAGGAATTATAGAAATGTTTACCTGGCAACGAAAACTACACACAGCGATCGTGTGGGAAGTTTACCTGCAGACTCCTCGAACCTTTTGCCAATTTTCCTTATAAAGTCACATAATTCAATATGCTTACCAAATGGTGGTGTCTGTCATCATAATTCGATTTTGGTCCCCTATTGAGGGGTTCACTTCTGTGGGATCAGAATTTGTAATTGAATGGATTCTTGATACCTGTAGATTAGAAGAATACTTATTTACATACAGGAGGTAGTGGAGGATCTGGGGGAGGGAACACCTTTAAATGATATACCAAACATGTATAGTTACTCTTTTGTACACACTTAACATTGCATAGGTTTTTAGTGAGCTTTAAGTGAGGAGGAGAAGAGGGGGAGCAGGGGGAGATGATGAGACTGTAAAAGTGAGACTGTAAAAACGTCTCAGATGTTGCTGTTACATATGCAAGAGAGAGTTCAAATGTTAATTCTCATGAGAGCCTTTTGTTTTCTCGAGGGGTAGCCCAGACTTGCTGGCACCCGCCATACATACACTAGAGCTAGAAACGATCAAATTCACGACAAAAACTAGGTTTAACCATACATTCAGGCAAGCAAACAGGAATACACCACAAAGCACACAAAACAAACCAGCGAAGACATGAGAGAAAGAGGCACAATATAAGGCTACGTTCACACTGCAGGCTGAAACGACCCAATTCCGATTTTTTTGCCCCTATGCGACCTGTATCTGATCTTTTCATGACAGTCTGAACGACACAGATCCGATCTTTTCAAATGCGACCCAGGCCACTTGGGTATGTGGTCCCAAATCCGATACATATCCGATCTTTTGAAATGCGACTTCAGTCTGAACGGCCAGGTCGCATGTATCCGACCCGCACGTCATTGATACGCGAAAAACGTCATAATTCTGCATTGAAGTAGTCGTCGGTTTGAAAACGGACTGCATATTCGTCGAGCTGAGGTAAATCTGCCGAACGGGTCGACCTCGACGAGCCCGTTAATTAAAAAAAAAAAAAAAAAAGCCCACGGCCATTATATATACGTTATGTTAACTTATTTGTGCTGAATCTGATATTAGATAGGTCAGCGGCTGCTGTCTGGCTCTTGTGTAACGGTCGCTGCGTGCGCTCGTGTGTGTGTGTGTGTGAGTGAGAGAATCACAGTTAGTTAAAGCAGAGACGGGCTCTGGTTAAAGTTTAGCTACTTCCGCAAACAACAAGTGACGTCGTTGACCGTTGAGTACTCTTTTGCGCATGCGGGTCACTTCTGAGTCATTTCACGTTCACACAGGAGATCACAAAAGGTCGCATTTAATTGGAAATGTGAACGGCCTTGCAAAAAAATCGAATTTTTTCAAAAAATCGGAATTGAGCATTAAGCCCTGCAGTGTGAACGTAGCCTAAAGGGACCAGAGCACATGAGGATCAGGTGAGCAAGGACTAGACAAACAAGGGGGCGTGGTAACAGGAAACAAGGAGGCGGGACAAGAGGAGCACATGCCAACACAAACAAAGACAGAGCCATGTGCTCGGGCTCTGACAGTTTTACTTTACATTGCTTTTTGTGCGTTACAGTCAAAATAAATGTTTTTTTTTTTTTTGTATTACAATAATTAAGGTGGAATTCAGTTCAGGTGTCTTAGTATGTCACAACGCAATAAAAAAGAGAAAAAGGCTGCGGAGCCCCTAAAGGGACATGGTGAAGGTAAAAAAATATGAGCTTCGCTCTCTTGAAAAATGTGTTCCCAGACTTCCTTTATATTAATGTTTTGTTAAAAATGTCTACTGCATGCATCTCCTTCTCACTCACTGTTTCTGTTTGTTCCTCTCCCTTCCCTGTAGATAACGCTGTCATTTCCAGATTGCAGGCCCTTGGACGCTATTCCGTCCAGCCTTCAGCCTCTGTTAATGGCTATACGAAATGAGCGTTACACACATGCACAAGAATTCCACATCTGGAGTCTGTCTCTCAAGCAAAAAGATATAGTTGAGCTGGTGAGCACTGATCACACTTTACTGTAGATCCTAGTTTTGTGATTGGCAGTTATGGAAATCTTGTTGGATGCTTGTTCCACAACACAAGAGAGGGAAAGTGTCTTCCAGGGTAGACAAGCCTGCTGGAATTCAAACCAAACCTTTCTGTGCTAACTAACAAATGCTTGTTTGGTCACATCACTCACAGTAAGATATGTGTCTTTTATTTCAGCAGTAAATGGTAATGAGTCATAACTGTTAACATTTTATCTTAACACCAGATCAGTTTAGCTCTGGAAAGAATTTTGAATTACACAACAATTTCAGGTTCCAGAACTCTGAATGTTTTCTGTCATCTCTGCATTTTGTTGCAAAACATTTTGGCTTTGCGTGTTAAATGTACCTGCTTACTCTCTCCCTTTCCATTAATCACATTCTTTTCATCATTATCGAAGTGAAAAATGAAACATTCGCAATGAAAAATTAAACAGAATTAAATATAAGTCGTATCACTTTCATGATACTTTTGTGATGCTATGGCATTCCTTTTCAAGCTTGAAAGCTCTAGTCCCCTTTCATTGCAACTGCATGGCAAAGAGAAATCAGTATATTATTTAAAATGTCTCCTTTTGTGTTCCACACACCAAATTGCCATGTTTGATTGAAATTTTGCATAAACAAGAAAGCATCTGACATTGTTAACTGTTGTTTTGTTTTAGAGACACATCTGTTCTCTTTTGGATTTAGGAAACAGGCCTTATTATCATTATGGTGGGGCTTTTCTAGTTTTAGAGGCCACTGGCAGCCAACTACTGGCTTGTGTTTTCAACAAGAACCACAATACCTCTGAGGCTATGGCGGGCTGTCAAACCCATGGAAGCCTAATTAAAATCAGGGGATTTACTCGGCTACTGCCAAAACTTTTGATTATTTTTCCAGCAATATAAGACTTGTAACTTCTGTAGGAACTTGAAAGAAACCTGAGAGATTACAACACATCATAAACTATAATTTTTTTTTCATTCAGAACTGATACAGTATGTAGTCCTATCAACAAACACTTAGTTTGAAGCCAACATGCATTGTCATACAATTTTTCATCCTTGTTTTGGGCCTGAAAATAGCCTAGCATATAATGTAGATCAGGCTGCGTCATTGTCCTGTAGATTTTTAGTTCCAACTTGGAACTTGAAGACTTAGTTTAGATGTTTTCATGTTTTCATATTATGGCTACTTAGACCTTTATTATCCTGTGGTCCACACCCATTTTCATTCCCTTCCAGGGGCAGCATGTTCACACTTTAACTCATATAAATCGGAAAAATCTGTTCTATTAAAGGGTGAGATTTACTTCCAGAACAGCTTTGATGCTGCGAAAATCACTGCCATATTTTTCCAGACCTGCAGACAAAGAATGTAAGGAAAACAATATGGTGGAGAAGCATGCAATTGAAGTTCTGCACTTAAATGCTGTTAGGACAACCCTGACATATACATTTGGCACATACACAGATTATATGTGCCGGTCAGACGGTTATAACAATAAGTGCTTCAATAAGAGGTCCTTATTTTTAAAATGTTGATGAGATTCTGGGAGATTTATTTCTGCTGTAGATCATCACTAACCTATGGAATGATGTTCAAGGGGAGCTTTATATGTAGGGTAAGAATGATATCTCAATGGAATTACTCTTTCTCACAGTTAGAAAGAGATTACACACAGCCGCTTTGTCAAGAACTGCAGCTTTGATCTCTGTAATACTAGCTATTTATTTTAGTAAACCAGTTTGAGTGACATCTTCCCAACTGCTTAGCAGTGTTTGTGAGTGCACAAACCAGCGTTTAATCTCTTGGACTGTGGTGGAAATTGTGCTATTATGTGGTCTTTCTGTTGTATAATAATCAGTTGTATATTAAAAGAAGAATGAAACAAAGTAGCGCTGATTAAATTAACCAAATTTGTATATTCTGAAGAAAAAGTGAGTGCTGTCTGCCTGTGCAAAACTCACTATCACAATGCTAAAGTGTTATGGGTGGTTGTCAGGGCATTGTTGTAACGTCCAGTTGACTGTGTGTGTGCGACATAATAGTAATTGTTAAATCCATGATTGTAAATTTACCACATGGAAAATTGTGCATTTCACCAACCCAGCTGTTTGTTCTGACAGTGTCTTCTTTTGGAGAAAAGGGGGAGGACAGTATATCCCTTCAGATCACTGGAGCTGCTTGATTGCAAACTGACTGAATGGTCTCTGGAAAGATTGGGCAAGGCTTCAGGCATCAGCTACCTCACCACACTCTGCCTGGACTACACACTGTGAGAGGACATCTGATTGTGTTTTGTGTGAATGTCCTCAAATGCACTTTGTCATTCCAGTTTGTCAATCACAGTGTACATCAGAGATGGGCAACTTAGATCCTGGAGGGTCACTGTCTTTCAGAGTTTATCTCCATCCCTAATAAACACACCTGAAAAATCTTATGGGTGCTTTAACTTATATGCTGCCTTAATAGAAAGTCAGTTCATATAAAACTTTTTAATATAAAGTATTTTTCAAATAATAATTTTAATAGTAATTTCGCGCCGTGACCGCAGCTGCCAGAAACATTTATGACGTAGCCATGCGCACATACTAGACCGTCTCATTCTATTGTTTGATGTTGAGTAATACTCTAGTCTACAAGCCTCTGAAGTGCTAGACTAGGAAGGACGCAGCCTCACTAGGATGCAGCCTTCCGTTTGAGAACCACCCTATGTCTTCAGGATTGCTTGAAAATTACAGGCAGGTGTGTTTGATTAGGGATGGAACTGAAAACTGCTGGACGGTGGCCCTCTAGGACCGAAGTTGCCCATCCCTGGTGTTATCAACCTGATCTCACAGGAAAACTTAACTATGTTATGAGGTGGAAATTTCATATGAATTCATATGATGTGAATCGTACAAAAAAGTAGGATTATTGGAAAAAGTAAGCATGAAGGTCCACTCCTAAGCCCAGCCCTAAACATACCTGTCACTGGGGCGCAAGTAGATCATACGAAAACATACGAATGAGATTGTACAATTTTATACAAATTATTAGCCACCAATTCGCCAAAACGTAAAAGTTACAAATTCCATGAGATTGTCCTATGACAAATTGCCATGAGATGAGTATATTAAGTGTTTCACCAAGGATAAGCAACTGCAGTCCTGCAGAGTTTAGCTCTATCCCTAATTAAACACACCTGAAAAATCTAAAATGACAGGCATGTGTGTTTTATTATGAATGTAACTAAGCTCTGCAGAACAGTGGCCCTCCAGGACTGTATTGCCCATCCCTGTGTTATACTGTCTACATGGCAAGCATGTGCCAAGATATCTATAGAAAATTATATAATTTCCAATACCAACAGTGCTTTTTAAACAATGGGTTGTGATTGTAACCATAATTGTAAAATTGTTTTGCAGTATCTTGACGTAATCTCTTTTTTTTTATTAAAGCTACAATATGTAATTTTTTTCGCCGCTAGGGGTCGCTAGCCCCTTACAATAACAAAGGCGTAGGTTGATGACGCATAAGCATAAAGCGGAATTATGGATCTTGTCGTCAAGCTGATGGGTCTCATCATGTTTAAGGATGAGTGAATACATTGATGTTTTTAACATGACTGTGGTTTGAAGCAGGGCACAATTGCTAATGAGAGACAGATATCAGCGCCACACGCGAGTCCCGCGGATATATAGGAATAAGGACAATTAATTCTACCGAAATACACGCAAGTGCTTTATTACTACTCACACAGGTCAGTTTATTAGACAAACTAAACTTGTGAGGTAACGCAGCGCTGTTTCACTTGGTCTAACGTTATACTATCACATTCAACTGCATTTGAGTGTGTTGAATGTTATTCTGTGTGTTAGTTTGTTGGCTGTATGAGACTAGCAGTAAGCTAGATCAACATTAGAATAACATACATATCATATTCTAACATTTCATTATGTTGAACTATATAACATTGATTCGTTTTATGTACATTTGCTCACCTGTCTAATAAAGTACATGCAACACTGGCGTCTCTGTCAAGTCGAAGTTAGTCGCGGACGCGGAGCTCTCGGCATCTCGAAAACGCCACGCTGATTTTGATCCTCGTTTTAGTTCTCCTTTTGTCTCAAAGTCTGCTTGCCATGGTCCATAATGTTTAAACAAAACAACAATAGCATGAGCGTCCCGCTAGGCGTAACCCAGTTGTCCACGTCTGTTGCCATGGTTACTATGGCAGTACGAGCGGATATGACGCCATTGACTGGCGATTCCCTCACACCTGCTCACACGTCCCGGTTTCTTGGTTAAAACTGCAATTGTCTTACGATTCACAAATAGTTGGAAACATTTGGGATATTATTAGTAATCTACTAAACAAAATGTATAACACCGGCCTAGTGGTTTTTGGATATTTTACTGAAAAAATCTTACATAGTGCACCTTTAATTGCCATAATGCTGAGAATCAAACCCATGACCTTGATAGGGGCCTTTCACACAGAACATGTTTTTGTATTCAACTGCTGTACTTTTTCATTGGTTTTCTAGGTAAACGTGCTAGACGGAGGTGTTTGACCGTTACGCTCATGTCTTGTGATTTTTGTAGCGTCTCGTGCATGACATGCCATTCTAAGAAGTTAGAAGAAGTCTAGAAAAACGTGTTTCTAGACCTTGCGAACCCCCCCATTCCACCACCCTGTGTCCCACGTTTTTAAACACGAAAACATTTTCTGTGTGAATGGAACCTTTCAATGCTATTCTACTGTTTGAGCTACAGTACTTTCGAAAATGTTTTAGCCTTTTGTTTCAATGGTTTTTGTATGTATTTTTTCCTATTTAAATATTTTTTTTAAGTCATCTTCAATGTGTTTTTAAAGGTGTAATAATGACCTCTCTTCTCTGTCTGCTTGTTTCTCTCTCAGCGTAGGACAGGAGGGATTGAAAGGTTTGCTGAGTGGAGGTTTGGGGACCAGTCAGATATGTTCCTTGAGTTTATGTTATTGTGGTTTGGGTTCATGGAGCGGAACTCTGCTAGCTTCACTTCTCACCAGCAGTTCTGTGAGGTACGGAGGACTGTTATGACCACTGATTCTTATGTTTCCCATTAACCTGTGACTCTCTGCTGTGACTCATGGGATCCATTATCTTCTGCTGAAATATTTCATCACATATTATTTCATGAATGTGAGCTTCAGCTGATGACATCTTACTGGGCCACAGGGGTTTGGAATTACAGTAGGAGAAAGGCTATTTTGACAACCCAATAGAATTTTCTGACTTTTCGTGTAGTCACTATCACTATGAACGAGTACAGAATCTCAATCATCAACATTAAACAGCATATAAATCAAAACTGCCTAATGTTACCGAATTAAATGTTGACCCAGGACTAGATATAGGATTGTGAAGCTTTGGAGATGTTGATGACTCAATCTACTCCATCTATGTTTTTATCATCGTTCTGAATCCGATCCAGATGTAGTCTTTGACAAAAATGTGATTTTTCTCAGCTTTTTGCTTGAAATGTTGCTTTTTTTAGTGAAACTTTCCCACATTCAAGTGTTGTCAAGTGTTCTTTTTTTTTTCTTCTTTTTTTTAAAAGCAGAGGGCCTGTACTTTCTTTTGATAAAATGCATGTCCAGATAGTCATACAACAAAATATTCTGGGGGCTGTGAAACTTTTGTGAAAATTATCAGAAATGCTGGTGCTGGCAGGCAACTTTTTTCAAAAATGCTGGCAGGGATAGAGTTAATATGATCATTGCATGTAGTCCACTCAAATATAATTTTTAAGATATATTTTTGGCATTTCTGCAATGTTTGGAGAGAGACAGGAAATGACTGAAGAAGAGATAGAAGAATTAGATTGGGAAATGACCACAAGTGAGACCTCAAACGCTGGCAAGAAGCACTGTTGTGGAAATGAGTCTTGAAATGAGACTGAAATGCATTGGTCCAGGGTCTGTTGTAACACTGGTCCAAAGATTCAACCTTGCACTAGCAGCTGCCATCTCAAGTCGTTCCGAAAGACCTCAGGCAAGGGAGATTGAGCTAACCAAACTTGGTGCCTGGATTGCACTAGAGTACCAAAGTAGTTGATGCAATGACACGCATAGCCTGCACCTCAAGTTCAGTAAAGCAAAAGCAAAATCAAACAACAAACTGGTGTGATGTCTTTTTGAACAAAATCAAGTTTCAAAACAGCTTGCCAAAGCAAACTCTCTGGAAACGTTCACTCCAACTGGTAAACACCCATCACTGACATCGCTGAGGCTCCGCTTTCTTTGACATGGAAATCTTTTCCGGTTAATTTCTTCTGTTTAGTCAATCGAGGTCAGACGTCTGCAAGTAAAACATGAACACTTTGGAGAGCTGCTTTATATAGAAATTGAAGTTGCAATTATAATTGAAAGAGAGACTGACATTTGTTTTCTCATGTTTAATTAAAAGCTGCTGTAAAGCTGCTTGCTTTGAAGCAATCTATTGTATAAAGTTCTAAATACGTAGCATTACTTGATAGCAGCAGAATTACACAACTCATGCAAACATATCCAGCATCTCCATGAGGTGCTCAATATTGAGGCAGGAAGGGCACTGATTATTACCACCCATGCTATCCATCACACTAAGGCATGTAGACCTTCTAACTGTATCCACATTGAGCTTCAGTACTCACCTAAGAGCAGTCCCAGTGAGGTCAAAATGAAAGGGATACAGAATGTGTGTGTTCACAAAGTTGATATGTGCAGTCCGGCAGAAATGTGGAAGTCATCTCAAACCACTTGGCCATCCTGGGTATGTCTTTTGGAGAACAAGCCGCTTGTAAAATCAGCACGTTCTGAAGAAGAAATGGTCATAAAAAGAAACGTTCATAAAACAGCTCTTTGCAGGCATGGAAAATTGCAGATTCCAGAGGAAAAAAAAAATGCAATGTACAAGGCTTAATTTGAAGCTCTTTTCAGATGAAAACTGCATAGAGTATCATAACTAATCAATTTCATCAACCGAAAATGAAGAAGAGATTGAGTTGACATGTTTGGGGGCTTTTATAGCTCAAGAAATATCTTGCATCACAGAGTGATGCATTAACTCTGTAATTGGCTTCTTTTTAAAATGAGAATGCAGGTATTTCCTCTAGTCACTCTGACAGTCTGTAATAAAAGGAAATAGATGTTATATACAGTGTCTCATCATAAATATCACTCTGTCTTAAGAAAATAAAAATATAAACTAGTTTATATAGGATTGGTCTTTCATCATAATTTACTGATAAACAGGAGACTGGCTTGTCTGTGTATTGAACAAAGACTTCTGACATCTATCTTTAAAACTGAACACATAACAGAGTCTATAGTTTAATGTAAAATTAGGTAAATGCATCGACTGTTCTGAACTGAATTTTTTTTTCCTTCATTTAATTAATTAGTCAGTCTCATAAAGTAGGCTTACTTTGTCAGCCCTAAATGCATTAATTGGTTGATCTTCGCCTTTAGGGAGCTCTACATCAATGGCAATGAGCTGCAATGTGTGGGTGCCATTGAGCTGCTGAGACCTGTGGCTGAAAACAGCCGAAAAATGGCCACATCCATCACAGGTGTGTATGTGAGTTTATCAACTCTCACCTAATTCATTCAATAGTACAGATGTATTTCGTCAGTGGTGGAATATCTGAGAAGTGAAAGGCTATATTCTGGTGATTGTCCGATTGGACGACGTCTGTTGGTGCAGTGTGAATTGGTCTTAAAAAGATCAAGATAAGACTTCAAGATAAGGTTTCTCTGTTTTTCTAAACCTCAGAGTTCTGCATGAGTGGGATACATACATGCAGTGTGTCATGTTATGCAATGGAATATGTCAAGTAACTAAATTATTAGAATATCTCCTCATCATTCTTTTTTCTCAACTTACTAGTAGACAATAAAGGGTGTAAAGTAACCCCATTTTGTGCAAAGTGATGTCATTCACTGGTTTCCTCCTTTCAGACGAGACAGAGTTGATCTCCCAAATGAGCAATACGTCTTCCAGGCAAAAGAAAGCAAAGAACAAAGGTACTACTAATTTTCTCTTCCTCAGAAAAACATATCAGGAGCCTCATAAAGCCTGAAACATATATATTAGATTATTTAGCTATGTCCAAACATAAACATATTCATACAGCCTTAAAATAATAATAAAACAAAAACCTAACTAAACTGTCTCCACATATTCACAGAGTTATCACTAAGAGCTCTGATGGGATCTTGGTTTCCCTCGTGTTAAACAGCACAAAACCCCTATTGAAACCACCTGAACAAATATTCTCGCTTAGGACTCCTGTTACAGCACCTTGACAACACAACACATCCACAGACAATGTGGAGGAGAAACAGGAAACATTACAACTGTATTGGACACACATGCTTGTACAGTCCTAGGCAGATATACACCAAACTCTTTTAATCAAAGCAACTTATTTTTGTGGCTTTCTGTATATGAGAAGGAACAGAGTAATAGTACATGAAGATTCGTGGCCCATTTCTTTTCCATTTTTGTCTCATGACAATATTGATATAATTAACATGAAAAAAACTAATAGTAGATAAGGGTCTAATTCTAGCGATTCACATGAAAGATAATCCAAGATAATCCATTAATTCATAAAAAAATAAAAATAAAACACACCAGCTTTGCATACATGCATAGACAATAACTGACAGAAAGCAGTAGAAACTACATTGTATACAGTAAATATATTGGGTGAGAGAGAATGGATACATAGGATGTTAACTTACTGAACAAGTGTGGAACATATTCAGTAACTAAGGGAACAAATGAGAACATCCGAAATCACCCTGTATAAAACTATAGCTTTAAATAGGGTACTATTTGAGGGGACATATGTAATGGTGTCTTGAACCATAGTGGACTTTTAAAAAGTTTACATTTAAATGTTGGTGCAGTCTTTTGTGGGTCCTCCCACTTTCTATGGCGATTACTGCCATTTACATGGATTACATGTATTTTTTTGTTGAAAGATCAGCTGTAACCTTTTCAAATTAAAGTGAGACCAGCTTCACTCATCAACACAAACCACAAGTTCAGTTATGGCCTCCCTTTGACAACATGATTGATTTATGTGTGTGAAAACATTTTCATAACATAACCTATTAATGAAAACATAACCACGCACATGTACGGGCACTTATAAATTACAAATGACAAATGTTTTCACACACATAAATCGATCATGTTGTGAAAGGGAGGCCATAACTGAACTTGTTGATGAGTGAAGCTGGTCTCACACTCTGGTTGCCAAATTCTCAGTGTGACCAATGGCATTTCGCCGTTTCCTCAAAAACCTTCCCTCTATTCTGTAGACCAGGGGTCTCCAAGCTTTTTTCATTTGAGAGCTACTTTTTAAAAATGAAAGTGGCCGAGAGCTACTCATGTAATACATTACTTAAATCTCTTAAATAATGTCTCATTACTCATATTAACAACTATCCAAACTGTTTAGACCTAAAAGAGTTTTTGTAGGCCTATATATGTCACCCTTAAATGTCAGAGAAAAGAACAGAATCAGAGATTAATTTCTTTTATAGAAAATTGTACTTTGCAGATTAAACTTTTAAACACAAAAAATTTTGTAAAAGCATAATTATAGTTGATTTTAGTTGATCATAACTAGAGATGAAATGGCATGAACATTTCATTACGTGATTATAGTGACCAAAATGATCACAGTTATCACAGAATCCTGTTTAAAAAGTACTAATCATGGCTTGGCTTCACGAACGAAGATTTAGGAAGGACATCCACGTCATCTACAGGCACGCTGATGGCTGACGAGGCCTATGCGGGACAGGCAGGTCCTACCACAACGGCTGCAGGTAAAGGTCTTGTCCAGGATAGGTGCTGAGGGGACACGGTTTTTTCTTCTTCTCCTTTTGTCCTCCGTACTGGCTTTGCGGGCATCTTCAAAGAGGGAGGTAGCCTGATGGACTGTGCGCCGCCAGGAGTCGTGATCAGCTGCTTGTGCTGCCCACTGACGGTGAATGATGCAGCAAGCGGTGAGTGACGTCTTCAGGGAGTCTTTGTATCGCTTTCGTGGTGCCCCGATGTTGCGGTAGCCAGAGGACAGTTCCACGTACAGCACGATCTTAGGTAGGCGGTGATTCTCCATCCTGGAGACATGCCCTGCCCAGCGAAGTTGTACCTTGAGGACCATGGCCTCGATGCTGGTAACTTCTGCTAACTCGAGGACTTCAGTGTTGGCGACGAAGTCACTCCAACGAATGTTGAGGATTGTGCGGAGGCAGCGCTGATGGAAACGCTCGAGAAGTCTCAGGTGATGACGGTACGTGACCCAGGACTCAGCGCCATACAGGAGAGCGGTCAGCACAACAGCTTTGTATACACTGACCTTCGTGTCTTTTTTGAGGTTGTTTTTGTTCCAGACACGCCTGTATAGTCTGTTGAATGCACTGTTTGCCTTGGCCAGCCTGTTGTCAACTTCTTTGTCGATCTTGGCGTCAGACGAGATAACGCACCCCAAGTAGCTGTAATGGTGAACTACCTTCAGTTCTGTTTGTTCGATAGAGATGCTTGGTGGATGGTACTCTTCTTGTGGTGCGGGCTGATGCAGAACTTCAGTCTTCTTCAGGCTGACTTCAAGGCCAAAGATCTGAGCAGTTTTTGCGAAACAAGACGTGATTCGCTGCATAGCTGCCTCTGTGAGAGCAAGGAGGGCGGCGTTGTCAGCAAACAGCAGCTCCCAGTTCAGTTGCTCCATGGTCTTTGTGTGGGCCTGCAAACGCCTCAGGTTGAACACGCTCCCGTCGAGACGAAAACTAATATATACGGCATCAGTGTCGTCAAGGTCCTCTGTAGTCTGCTGGAGCATCATGCTGAACAAAATGGTGAACAGTGTGGGAGCGAGAACAGTTTGTTTCACACCGTTTGCAATAGGGAAGGGCTGCGAGAGGTCGTTACTGTGTCTGACTTGTCCAAGCTGATCTTCATGAAGCTGGATGATCATGGTAAGGAACTTTGGTGGGCAGCCTAGCTTTTCCAGAATTTTCCAAAGTCCCTGCCTGCTCACGGTATCAAATGCTTTTGTCAGATCCACAAAGGTAACATACAGCGCTTTGTTTTGTTCCCGGCACTTCTCCTGAATCTGTCTCAGGACAAACACCATGTCTGTGGTTCCCCGGTTGGCTCTGAAGCCACACTGTGTCTCTGGAAGGTGATCTTCTGCTATCGCGGGTACCAGTCGATTCAGCAGTACTCTTGCAAGGATTTTGCCGGCGGTGGACAGAAGTGTTATGCCACGATAATTTGAACAGTCTGACTTCTCCCCTTTCTTCTCGTTCTTGTACAGAGTGATAATGACTGCATCACGGAGGTCTTGAGGGAGTTTTCCCTGCTCCCAACAGCAGACGAAGAATTCATGGAGTTTGGTGTGCAGTGCTGGGCCTCCGTTCTTCCATACCTCAGGAGAGATGGCATCAACTCCTGCAGCTTTTCCGCTCTTCAGATGTTTAATGGCTTCCTCAGTCTCTTGTAGTGTTGGTGCCACATCCAGTTCAGTTTTCACTGGTTGCTGTGGGATGCGGTCAATCGCTGGTTCTTGGACTGAGCGGCTAGCATTGAAAAGGGTGTAGAAGTGTTCAGACCAGCGGTTCAGGATAGAGTCCTTTTCGGTGAGCAATTATTTTCCGTCTGCACTCCGCAGGGGGCTCAGGATTTGGTTTGAGGGGCCATATACCGCTTTCAGAGCTTCATAAAATCCCCTGTAGTCACTGGTGTCAGCGCAAAGCTGGGTTCTTACTGCAAGGTTGGTCCACCACTCGTTCTGAATCTCTCGAAGCTTACGCTGGAAGGTGCTGCATTCCAGGCGAAAGGCTGCTTTTTTATGCGAGCAGGCTGGTTGGGTCAGGTGGGCCTTGTGTGCTGATCTCTTTTTTGACAGCAGCTCCTGGACTTCTAAGTTGTTCTCATCGAACCAATCCCTGTTTTGCTTCGTAGAGAATCTGAGGGTGTTTTCAGAGGTTTGCAGAACAACAGTTTTGATGCGACCCCACAGTGCTTCTGGGGCCAGAGGCGAGTTGGCTAGGCAGATGGGTTCCTCTAGCCCAGACCGTAAGCTCTCCTGGAAAACTGCTCTAACTGCGGCAGACTGAAGGCTGCAGACCTTGAGCTTCTTCCTCGGTGTGCAACCTTTCCTTGGTTTGAATTTAAAGTGGAATGTGATTTTGCAGCGGACGAGGCGGTGGTCTGTGTGACACTCAGCACTGGGCATTACCTGGGTGTGAAGAACATCTTTTAGGTCACGCTGGCACACTAGGATGTAGTCTATGAGGTGCCAGCGTTTTGACCGAGGGTGCATCCAGGTTGTCTTCAGACTGTCTTTCTGCTGGAAGATGGTGTTGGTAATGGAAAGCTGCAGTTCAGCGCAGAGTTCGAGTAACAAGCATCCATTATCATTGCAGCTGCCCACACCATGCCTTCCAAGTACACCTTTCCAGGTTTCTAAATCTCTGCCCACTCTGGCATTGAAGTCACCAAGGATGGTAATCTTGTCATTTGCTGGGACATCCTGAAGAAGGCTGCGTAGATCAGAGTAAAACCTGTCTTTGTCTACAGGATCTGCCTGGGGAGTTGGGGCATACACACTGAACAGTGTGGCGTGTTGCTGGGCACGAAGTGGTAAACGCATTGAGATGATATGATCAGAGTGGCCAGTTGGCAAGCTTGCAAGCTTGGTAGCGATGGAGTCCCTGATCATGAAGCCGACACCTGAAAGGCGTCTCTCTGTTGCTGGGTTGCCTGACCAGTAGAGGGTGTAACCTTCGCCATGCTCCCTTAGACTTCCTTTCTCTGAAATGCGGATTTCACTGAGTGCGGCGATGTCAACATCCAGCCTAGCAAGTTTGTGTGCAATTAAAGCAGATCGACGCTCGACTGTCAGCTGAGTCTAGCATGGTTCTGATGTTCCAGCATGCGAGTTTGAGTCCTTTCCCACCTTTTAAGGCGAGTGGGATGCGCCACTGTTTCATTGATTTAGTTCGACCGCATAAGAAGATGCCTGTTGACTGCAGTTAGCCAACTGGGAGATGGGGAGATGAGCTTTGTTTAGGCCACCTTTTCTATGCCCCTCTCCATGTGGAGCAAGCAGTGCTGTCCCTAGAAAAGGTCGCTTGGTCGCTCAGGGTGCTGCCGGGTGATGATGTCGTCTCCAGGTCATCATCAGACGATCACTAGCGCCTGAGCCGCCTGCATGCAGGATCGAGACTGTGGCTTCCAGTGTCATCTTACACCTGCCGATTTGCCCGTTTTCAAGTGGAGTGCAGTGTGCGCAGAACTGACCCCTCCCTTTAAGCCCGGGCTTCAACTGCCATGGCCTAGCAATCTGGGACGGTGACAGCAAGGTCCTCGGGCCGTAGGTTTTACATCAGATTTTCCATCTCCTAGGCAGATGGCCAATCAAGGCTGAAGAGATCTGCCTCCCCTGCCATTTGAAACCATAGCTGGTAGGTGGCCGGTGACTTCGTCGTGGGAGTTCATTCACCCAGTGATGCAGTGTAGAAACATCACCGGTGTACTGGGGTGTGGCACTAGGAGCCAGATGTGAGAGATTTAGGAGATGGATGAGGACCAGTGTGTCCGTCCACTCAATAGTTGAGTGCAGCTATTAGGAAACAAAGGCACTACCTCTACCCAGAGCTCCTTGTAATGAAATGACGAAGATGATTCAATCGCAAGTTCAAAGATATATTTATTAAGGTGAGCAGGTCAGAGACGGTGAGAGTGGTGAAAGATAATGTCCAGGGATGAATTGCACTTGGCAGCACAGGGACGCTGAGGACAGATTTCCAATGGAGAATGACAGCGATGATGGTGATGAACTCAATCCGGAAACCAGAAAGTATGTAGCACGGGTGACAGAAGTGCAGGACGATGACGAACACACAGGCTCTGACGACAGGCAGGATCACACGGGAAACAGGCAGGATTATACGGGAAACAGGCAGGAACACACGGAACATCCAACAACGCTCTGACAAAGACAAGGTGACAACAGAGAGACTAAATAGGGTGAGCTGATCAGCAGCAGTGATCAGCGGCTCCGCCCATACACACACACACTCAACAACAAGACGAGAGAGGAGACAGTAAATATATAAACCGTGACACTCCCTACCCCCCCCCCCCCCAAAAAAATACTAATACTACACAGTGAAATCAATTCACCAAGTTTTATGTTGAAAACCAGCAAATAACAAATAAAATTAGCATAAACATTAAAATAATAACATTAAAAAGTATGGCCAGATTTTAAAAGAGTGTCTTGCAACATGTTATCTACTAACATGTACAAGTTCAAAAAAAGTTTTGACAAAAAAGGTTTTATAAAAAGATAAACCTCACATATTTCAGCCTTTAAATAACTTTTTACAAAAAGAATGAATAAAAAAAGGTAAACTACTGACATTTACAATGCATATTAGCGTATCTTTTATTATTAATAGTAAAATTCGGTCCGATTGTCGTTGCTATGCAACCATGCACTGCCCTCTCCACAACGACAAGGAAGTTTTAGTAGATAATGGATTTCCACCCCCGAAAAACACTTGCTGTAGTTTTGATGCAAGATTTATTTACGGTGAAGTGAAAAACACCCGTAGTGTTTGGGTGCACCCCATCCTTCATGTTGACTGAGTTTTCAATGTTGTTACGGAAAGGGTGAAGCTGATTGGTTGGTTCTTGTCACATGACCTGCGGTGCGTTTGTGGCATTCTGAAAAGTTGAGATTTTTTCATCTCGCTGCGCCTGGAAAAAATGAACGCTGTAGACCAATGAGAGAACTAACGGACAGACAGCCTCTGTCACTGTGTGTGTTTATATTTACAGGCCTCTCAGTCGGAGTTAATTAATCTAGTTTTCTAGTTTAATTATATTTTCTTGTTTATGCACTGTGTTATTATAAAATTGAATTGCATCTCTTGATAAATGGGAGGAGGTAGTGAGTCATGTCAATTTGATGGATGCCAGATTAGTCTCAGCTGTTGATGACATGTTGTTGTGGTTAGGAAAGAAGACGAAGAAGAAAAGAGGAAAAACAAAGAGCGGTCCTGGTGCTGCAGGGGGTCCGTGGCTGGAGAAGCTGCACATGTTTGATAACTCAATTGATCACTCAGGAAAGGAGGGACCAAATCAGCTAACTCAATTCTTGGAGCTCCTTTGCATGTGAGTGTACATGACTCTGTATATACAGTTGAGTATATTGTTCAAAATGTCATCTGTCTTTTCTTGGCAACTGGAATTGTCAACACAGATGATGTAATTTTGACCATAAAAGATAAGTTTAAAATGCGTTGACAGGCTTAACGCTACTGTAAGCAATGCTAACTTGCACCAGATAAAGCTACTGCTGTAACATGTATGTTCTGTGTTCCCTCCTTCATTTTGTTTTTGGTTCTGTCCTGTGACCTGGTTTTCCTCTGTTTAATTAGTCATTATATTCACCTGTGTCTTTTTAATTAACTCATTAGTTCATAGTAACAGAAGAACTGACCCAAAACCGATCAGCATGGCTTCACCTGCTGTGTTGCTGCTTTGCTTGAAGCAGGAGCAGAAGAGCCTCGAGGTCCACTCATCTGGATTCCAGCGAGCCTCACGCACTATCCAGACCACTCCCTGTGCGCTTTTTATTTGGCCAGTTTGAACGAGCGCACAAAGGCGTGGTTTGGGTCCTCGAGGATCATTCACTGAGTTCATTGAGTGGGTGTTGGTGAACTGCGGTTCAGCCTATACCATCGGCCCCGCTGAGGATGACATCGTCACCAATCCCAGTCTGAACACACCGCCAGAGACTAGCCATCCACCACCGACCGCGACTGGCATGATGGAGTTGCCTGTGGTCACCGCAGACCGGCCCGCTGCGATGGACGAGTCCGAACCAGAGAAGAGGTCAGAAGGAGTCATCGCCCCGGGGCCTGTACCATTGCTGGAGTCTGATCAGGTGCGTGAGCCGGCAACTTCGTGCATCGCTGAGGGAGGGCTTGGTGGAAAGCCCCACCCTCTACCCCACCGCTGTGGATAAGATGTTAATTGCCTCTGGTACTTATTTTGAAGAATTAAAGGATTTATTTGAGGTAGATTAAATGGGTTTTTTTTTGGTGATATCATTCCCAGTTTCTCCAGTGTTCACTGTATCTCCAGTGCTTCCTGTAAATCCAACGCCCTCTGTATCTTCAGATTGCCAACCCAGCCTCCCTCTCCCACCTCTTCAAACAGCCTGTGCCTCAGCCCCGCCTCCGCTCATCTCCCACTTACTTCGAGGATCTGCCAAGTGTCTTCAGGCCACCAGTTCCACCAAGCCTAGAGGATCCCCTGGCTCCACCTTCAGCCTCAGGGCCCATCGCTCCACCTCGGCCTGTTGACACTTCGGCTCCACCTTGGCTCCTCCCTCCCTCAGCTCCACCGGAAACCATTGGCCATACCACTCCACCAGGCTCCCTCGTCCCTCTGGCTTCTCCTTGGCGTGTCCTGCCTCCGCCTTCGTCCTCTGTTCCTCCAACTCTGCATCAGTCCTCTGGTTCACTCGGATGTTCGTGCTGCAGATCCACCTTGGTCTCCAGTACCATCGGTGTTGCGTGGACTCTTCGGCCTGTCAGCTCCACCAGTGTCTCCATCATCGGTGGCTGCATCTTCGCTGGGGGTCTTCCATCAAGTCGTCTCCACCATGGCTCCTTAAAGTCTATATTCTAGTATTATTCATTGTCTTTGTGTGTTTCGATACCACATTCCGTAACAACTGCACTGCAAAAAGTAATTTTCTTACTCAGTATTTTTGTCGTTTTCCAATACAAATATCTGAACATTCTTAACTCAAGATATATTTACCTGAAAAGAAAAATGTAAAAAATAAAACGAAAAAATCTGCCAATGTTGTAAGAAAAGCAAGTTTTTCCCCCTCACCCCATTTGCAGATATTTTTTCTCAATTTAAGCATAAAATCACTTTTATTTTGATCCAAGTTTTTGCGATGCCTGTATAATATTTAGAAAACAAGACTTTTTTTGACATCTTGCTTCTCAAGTAAATGTAGCTTTCAGTAACACTTTAGCCCCTTCAGACCTGAATTATGTTTTAGGTTTCTGAAAAATATAAAAGTACATTTTCCCAGCTCATGAGGCTTCTATAAATGAGACCAAATTAAAAAAAAATTAAAAATGTTTTGCTTTAATTGTAATTTTTTTTGTCCATTTCAATGGACGTCAGGTCAAAACAGGTGTACTTCACAAAAATGTACCAACATAAAATTAAATAATAAACATAAAAATTGTTAGTATATACTTAAAGCTTTTTCTCAAGGTCAAAAACTTTTCAACAGTATACCATTTCAACTTTAATTTTGAGGTTTTTGTTTTACAGATTGCACATTGTTTGTAACAAACTAAATATCTTAGTATCAATCAATATGGTCATGTTAGAGTCATTTTCTTTGCGCATCTTTCTTTTTTAGATCAAAAACTTGAACATTACAACATTTCAACTTTAATTGTAAGGTTTTTGCTTTATAGATCGCCCATTTGTTTATTCATAACAAAATAAACCTAGGAATCAATCAACGCATTCACGTTAGAGTAATTTACTGTGTGCATCTTTGAAACAATTTCTCTGTTAACGATTTTCTTGTATTTCTACAGTACATTATGGCAGCACGGTTGCCATGCATGATGCATGTATTTCGATTTCCAGTAACTGTACTGTAATTCACTTTACAGTACACAAGATCAGTACTGTAAACTACCAAATAGTACTTTACTGTATTTGTACTGTATTTCGTCATTTGATCTGCTTTTGCTGTAATTAATTATACGGTGTTGTACTGCAATATCTATATTGATAAATTACTGATAAATATTATTATAATTTTCAAAATAATTACTAATAATGATAATATTATATCATAATAATATAATATGTAGTTATTAGGAAATATAGGCTATAGTAGGAAAAAATATGGAAATCAATGGCTATACTGTCAACTGTCTAGTTACCGACATTCTTCAAAATATCTTATTTTGTGTTCAGCCGAATAAAGAAACTCATACAGATTTTGGACAACATAAGGATGAGTAAGTGATGACAAATATAATTTTTGGGTGTACTATACCCATAAAGGGATAGTTCACCCAAAAATTTAAATTGGCCCATGATTTACTCACCCTCAAGCCATCAGGTGTATATGACATCATTCTTCTTTCAGACGAATACAATTGGAGTTATATTAAAAAATGTCCTGGCTTCCAAGCTTTATAATGGCAGTGAATGGTTGTTTCTGTTTTGAAAGTCCATAAAAGTGCATCCATCCATGATAAAAGTGCTCCATGGCTCTTGGGGGTAAATAAAGGCCTATTGAAGCGAAGCGATGCGTTTGTGTAAGAAAAAATAATTCATTTTCAAGTTACGCTTTAGATTTATGTCAAATCCGAATGTTTCGTTTGGCCGGAAGCTAGTCATTTTACTTTATAAAGTTTTAAATACAGATATTTTCTTACATCTCCATCTTCCTCATCATCACTACACATAGAGTCAACATCTGAGATATTTCCATCAGCTATATGTTCAAGCACTTCAAGAACTATATATTCTGCATGAAAAAGTAAAAAAAAAAAGTATCGGTACTGTGATATAGATTTTTTATATAAGAAATTTCAATCAGCATTACTGGACTTCAATTACTGGAATGTGATTTCAGTAACAGGCTTTTGAACCCACTGTCCATTCTAATGGACAGACACATTTGAAAAAATCCTGATTTAAAATTTGAAATTCTACAATCGATTTTTAACTTTAATTAATAAGTTCAATCTTTCTATTTTACATACAAACTATGAAATACTGACAAACATATCAAAAAATGTAAATAAAACTACAGAAAATGTTGCTTGCTTCTGTGTTTGGAGTGAAGTGCTGACATGCTTCTCTTCAAAGTAGTGTTTTTTTCTATAATTACTACATGCAGAGCTTTACTGCCCTTTGATTGGATGACAAGTGTCCAATCTAATGGACTGCAGGCTTTAAACTAGGTGAAATGCTCCAGAAGTAAAAAAAGGGGGGTTGACACATAGGGGTTGACATGTCATGTCCATTGTAATGGACGCAGGGTCTGAATGGGTTAGAATAGTTCTGTCATTGAAAAAAAGTAGTCACTGATTATCTAAAAGTGAACTACCAAATTCAACTGAGCGCTATTTCTTAATATTTCTGTAATCAGAGTTTCTTGTTAGTAAATAGTAATTGCTATAATGTTAATATTGCGTTACTCATTTGTTTCTGTGTATTCATTCATTAATGACGGAAGAGTATTCTAAAGTGTTACCTATCTTTCTTCATTTAAGAATGTTAAGATATTTGTACTGGAAAACAAGACAAAAATAGAGAGTAAGAAAATCACTTTCTCGCAGGTCACGTACTTGACCTGCATGCTGCTGTCTTTACTATTGGGCTCTTAATTTGCATTCATTTGCTCTTAATTTTGCTCTTAAAATATATTTGTAATAATTACACATTTGCAATTAAGTTGCAATTTCAGCATATTTAAAATATTTTTACTTAATATCATTGAATACACTACAGAGAAATTATAATCAAGTGTTTTACATGTGGTTTAGTATGTTTATCAACACATCAAAATAAATGTACTTCTTTAAAGCATGACAAAAGTTTGTTAAAACAGTGATTTCTGTTTTAAGTCACATCTACATATACTAGTTTCTGGACTGATACGGATGCGTGTAATTTGTTGATATGATAAGTATGATCATAGTAGCCATTAAAAATAAAGCATTTCCCTTCTCACTCTCAACAAATCCAATACATTTTTAGTGAACAGAACATTTTCACAGTAGTCTTAAACGAGGCAAATCATGCATTACTGGTTATTAATTTTTTCCCCTGAGCCTGAGGTCAGTGAACAGACTTTTGGCATTGCCATCTGAGCAACAAAACACACTAAATTTCTGATTTACACTAGCATCTGCAACATGTATGCAGGTCTTATTTATTTGAACATCCATATGAACAGATTACAGCACTTTCAGCTGCACAGCAGAACAAAAATTGCAAGTAAAGTTGTGCACATCACATGTAGAACTCAGAAAACACAATCCAAATACACACCCATTGTTTGAAAAAATATGCCTGTTGAACTTGATACAGGTTCCACATGTTGTGACAGGCACACAAACAGCAGTTTCTACTCAGTAAATCTGACTGAATCCAGATGATTTAAGTAGTTTATAGCTTCACTTTGGTGTTCTGAGTAATTACCATTTAGATTTGATTGTGGTTCCCTTTCTCATGTAAATTGTATAATTTATGACCATTATCATATCGGAAATGTTCAGTAACCCAAAATTTAATATATTTTTTTCTGTAGGCTATAAAACAGCAGTTTGGTTGCACAGCAGAAAAGCACAATAGGAGGCTGCTGTTGTAGTTACGCTGCTACTTTGCTTTCTGTACAACAGGAAGGACCAGAGAGAGGGCGGAAAATGATCATGAACAACTAAACTATGATTGTTTTTGGCGCAAAACAACATTGGCTAACATTATAAGTGAAACTGATTTCTTTGGCGACTCACCAAATATTCTTAACTAATACTGTTTAAAATACCTTCTGTTGGCATTTGCATCGTTACATCGTTTCTCAACATGTTTGTATTAATTGTTTTGTTAGATGGTAGATTTAAGTTAGGATTGGCCACAATGAGAGAATACTTTTACCATATGTCAGAGCAGTTGATTCTATAATGCATCAAACTCAACTGTACATGCCTATAA
Organism: Squalius cephalus; assembly: GCF_949319135.1. Classification (NCBI taxonomy): domain Eukaryota; kingdom Metazoa; phylum Chordata; class Actinopteri; order Cypriniformes; family Leuciscidae; genus Squalius; species Squalius cephalus. Next base: position 40,295,816 of record NC_137127.1, on the reverse strand, counting down.
ATGTCTTTCAGTCTTGTCCAATTCTCCAGTCACCTGACCGAACTGGACCTTGGTGAGAATCACATCGGAGAGGATGGTGGGAAAGTGCTTTTAGAGGCCCTGAGAGAGAGACAAACAGGTGTGAACTCTAATATGATGGAAATATGACTCTAGAGGTGACCTCATGAAAAGATTTTAGGTGACGTAGTTACATTGTACTTACTCAAATAAGTACTGAGTAATATGAACTAATTACATGTACTTAAAGATTCAGTCCGTAACTTTTGGCGCTCTAGCGGTTAATAAACAGAACTGAATGCTTTTTGCGGATGATCATTGTAGCCGGAGCTACTTCTCTCTGTTTATGTCTATGACGACGAGTCACACAGGTACTGGGCTACTCCGCAGCGATTCGACCAGTATCAGTCTAAAATAGTCTGAATATAAACACTTATTATAGGTGTACCATAGTGATTCGGGATAAGACAAAAACACGGTTTGGAAAATGGATTCATGATGTACTCGCTCAATATATAATTTTTGGTAGATTTTGAACACAAAAAAAGTTACGGCCTGCTTTAAAGGGGTCATCGGACGCCCATTTTCCACAAGTTGGTACGATTCTTTAGGGTATTTATGTAAAGTTTGTAATATACTTTGGTTTAAAATTCCTCAATGGTTGTGTAAAACAACACCCTTTTTAACTCCTCAAAAACAGCTCTGTTCACAGCGACCCGTTTTGGTGCATGTCTCTTTAAATGATAATGAGCAACTGCTCACCCCACCCCTCTCTTCCATGTGACGTGTTGAATGGCTGAGGGCAGAAATATGCTAATACGGGACAGTCCGTCAGCGGTCGTGGGCGGAGCATGAGCATTATGACATCATAGTACTCTGATTATTGAGTGTTTAGACTCTCTGAGGATTAAAAAAAAAGAGTGAATGGATTTTTTTCATTGTATGGTGGTTTGTCCACACACTGCAAAGACATATATATGCAAACACCATATAAAAGTGAATTTTGCATCCGATGACCCCTTTAATATTGAGTTATGGTTAGGGTTTGGTTTAGAGTTAATTGTAATTATGCATAATTGTATCTGTTGGCGTTCCTATTATTATTATTATTATTCCGTTTCTTCTTCCGCTCTTGAGTCTATGGTAGCCCATAGAACTGTATGGTTAAAAGTTGTTACATTTTGCACACAGATAGAGGTCAGTCCAAACATTCACCATAGCAAATTTGGAGTCTCTCGGGTGCACATTGCAATTTTGGCCACAATTTGGCTGTCTGAGATCAATTTTTCAAATCCTAAAAGATTCCTCTGATCCAAGCAACAATCGTAAAGGACTATTATAAATCGCAGTGTGCACCCGGCTTAACTCAATCCCTTTACCACCAGCTGTCCAAAGTTGCACTCATGTTTATGCCAATAACCTTTGAACCGTAAGGGCTAGAGACAAAAAAAGTTTCCTCTGATTCCTTGTCTAATGAATAACATGACCTGAACATATTCAATTAGTGAACTCTGGAGATGCCATTTTTAAAAAGTAAATAGGCCTACTAATTATTTTATCTTCTTTCTCATCACTTCCCAGAATGTTCTCAGACAATTCCCTAACCTAAAGTAACAATGTTATTGTTAAAAACATTGTCTATACATCATTCATGGAATGTTCGTCAAACATTATTAAATGTTAGTTTGTTTGAGAGAACATTCAAAAGTAACATTCTTGTAATACTTGCTAAATGAAATGTTCCCTTAATGTTCACATAATCCAGAGAGCATTCAGAAATAATGTTTTCATAGTCTTAGAACATATTTTTGTTAGCTGGGTTCTTTCTCATGAGTGCTACATTGGAGAGGAAAGCTATTGCAAATCAATGACTTCAATTTAGGTTTGTTCCTCACACAAACTATGGCTTTTATGGATTGAGAAGCCTTGATACTGTAAAAGTCTGGATATGTGCTGGATGACAGTTTGGTAAAATGAGATTGTTAACCATTTTCCCATCTCCTTGACAGCTAAACTATCTCCAATTAAAATCCAAGTTTCAGCACGCATGTCCACAGAAACATTCAGTGCCATTTTGAAAAGCGCAAAGGAACTTAAATCTGGGAAAAAGAGAAGAAAGACAAAGGTGCGGTAAGATGTTGTGATGCTGAAAAATGTACAGTGGCCCTAAAAAGGTTTTGGTAATGCCTGTATTTATGTGTAAACAAATGATGCTCGAGCGAACTATCTCTTTATTTTTGCAACACTTTTTTAGTCATAAGGCTTCAAATAATTTTTGGGGACTCTGTATTTGCTTGAAATATCATAAAAAAATGTTAATTAATTCATGAAGAATAACTATCTGTAATAACTGTCTTATTTGATCATTTCTAGGGAAAAACAAAGTAATGCATCTGTCTGGAGGATATTGAAAGTATGTAACTGGTTTACACAAGAATGTTTTTTCAAACTATTTCACCATGTTTTCAGTTTGTCGCCATAGTCTTTTGGGAATCATCCTCTTTTAAGTCTGAATTGTGTTTGAATGCATTACCAAATGTGAGCGCACAACAGACTCATGGATTATGAAGCATGTAGCCTATTTGTCAGTGGTGCGTAGGGATTCTGGATGGGATCTTATTTTTTTGTCACTATTGGGAGCTCGAAATAACATGTTATTATAATAACGAAATGTTTGTTCTTCTTTAGTGCTTCTTCCGTTTCCTTCTCCTTTCATCTTTGCCGACAAAATGTGAGTCCTTGTTTGTGTGTGTGTGTGTGTGTGTGTGTGTGTGTGTGTGTGTTTTTTTCCGGAACAGTCTAATACATGCAATGTTTACATTTTACAGAATAATGTGGAAAAAGTTGTAAGCATTTATTTGTGTGTCTGCCCGTCATGTGGAGAGCAGAGCAGACTCGTGGATATTTTTTCTGCTAAATTTGGTTTTGTCTCCACCCTATGGCCAAGAATGATACTGCACTGTTGTATTCATTTCTATTGATTAGCCATCCACAGGCTAATCGCCTGTTTTACTTTTGCCTCTGTTATGGTACCTCACAAAATAAAGTGAATCCAAACATGAAGTTTGACTGCCTAATGTAGAATTTGTTTTGTCTAGCTTACATTTAATAAGGAATTATTGGTTACATGGCTCCAAAATATAAGGGTGCAAAATAGTAAAATACCATAAACCGCAATGAACAGGCAAAACCAATCAATAACAAACGTCTTGTAACAAACCGCCTAACATATTGCAGATCTGTTTGTCACTACCAAAATGATCAATTATCAATATCTTTTAAGCCAATAGACCTTACTTAGATTACTTGACTTTTTCTAAAAACATCCATTAGGTCCTTCTAAATAAAATTATATTGATTGTTCTTAATGGTATTGCAATTTTGATTTTATTACTTTTTGTTTAAATCTTTTAACTAATTCAGAACTGTTCTTCTGAACATGTTTTTTTTTTTTTTTGTCCTGTTACAGAATTATGCAGAAACAGAATAAACATTCATTGTGTTCATTACAGTGGGTTTCCATGAAAAATGAGAGAGAAGTAGTAGCTGTATTAAGTTGTATAAGTTATCAACTGTAAGATGTATATGCATGCCAGTTATGACATCTTTAGGTATTAGTGTCAAAACTAATAATAACAATAATTATTGAGAAAGATAAAACACATCAGAATGAGTTATACAGAAAATACACAATCTGCCCGGATAAAGCATTGTTTTGTCCGCCGCCACAAGGAGTCGCTGTGATTTATTCACGCGGCACAAAGTTAAGGTCACGCATGCGCACAAACTATTTCCATTCATTTCTACGGAGTGGAGTTGGATTTGTCCTCATTATTAGCTCTGCACACTTTAATACAGAGCTACAGTAACTTTATCATGGATTTGGAAGGCGGCAATTATGAACCTGGTTTTGTGGGCATCAGGTTTTGTCAGGAGTGGTGAGTTTAGATGAGTTTGCGCATGTTGCTGATCTGATGTGCGTGTTTGTTTGCGGCTCTAATATGAATCTCTCTCTCTCTCTCTCTCTCTCTCTCTCTACAGTAATAACATGTTGTATCCTAAAGAGGATAAAGAAAACCGCATTCTGCTCTATGCGGTAAGTTCTTTTTTGTTACATGAATAACGTTAGACCTTTAATCCAGGGTAGAGTGTTGTTTAAGCAGTGAGTTTGTTTTACGTCGATTGACTCAGATTGATATATTTACAGTTTGATATAACTAACTTTTAATTATTTGGAATGCATCGAGCTAACTTTTGAGAAGAGGCTTAGAGGCTGATGGTGTTCACAGAAAACTGTATAAAGAGGTTTAACAGAGGGGTTAGTGTTCAAACTGACAGAACAGTCCCTTACTAGTGTGTGTTCATGTATGTTTTCAGTGCAGAAACTGTGACTATCAACAGGAAGCCGACAACAGCTGCATCTATGTGAACAAAATCACCCATGAGGTCGAGTGAGTGTCTTGCTATTTTTTTTATTATAATTTTTTTTACAGAGAAGTTGCGAAAGGTATTGACATTAGTATTATTAACAAGTGACATGGCATCTTTCTCATCATATCACTGATTGGCCAGAGAGAATCTTCACGACCAGCGTCATTGGATTTGCGACACGAACTAACAAACTTCGTCTTGCAGTGAAAACACTATAAATAGGTGGTACTATTTAAGTGAGCCGTACCATCCAGTGGAAAAAACACCTATAGTGGCAGTATTCATTCAAGTTACTATGAAAACTGAATTGACAGTTTTTTTTTTAATGGAATATTGCTGTATTTTATAAATGATTTATTAGTGCACATAGTTTTTTTTGTTGTAAATTCATATGCCCTTATCTCCAATCACAGTAACTTTTTTTCCTCTGATGTGTTTCCGAGGGCGGGACAAACTGTCACTCACGTCACATGAGATCCACAACCATCCAATCAATATTATTACAACACTTAAGCCACGATAGAACTTTATTCAGATCATTTTTATTTAATAAGATAAAGTTCTGAATGTCAATTTCACATCTTCATATCAATCTTATTTCGTCCCTTTCCTTCAATATTTTTCCTTGTATTTTCAGGTAGAAATTAGTTGTCAAATAAAAATATTTGCACATTTTAATGTTTTCACATGCATCTAAATCTATTTGTTTTTACAATAAATGTTGTTTTAAGCAGTTTTAGAAAGAACGATGACCTTACTAAAACCCTAATCAACAAGTCGAAGGTGACCGTATTCAGTTATGAAATGTAATTGTGCTAAATCATATTTGTATTGTTATAGGATAATGAATAAATTAGCCATTAACAGCGCATAACGTGGACACTAGATAGCGCTATGGAGTTATTTTTGTTGTGAAATAGCCTACACAAAAACGTAAGACAGTTCGATTTCAAGAGAGCATATAACCAGTATCACCGACCGTATGTAACAGGTGAACTCCCAGGTAATGATGATTCAGGCTGTTTTAAGTAACCTTCTTCACCCTCTCACAGCATTAGACACATTTTACGGCTTGCATTTGCATGTCGAATTAGGATAAAGGGTAAACTTATGCACAATACTCTTAATCACCGAAATACACGACCTGAAAATATCGATACTTGGCTTCCGTGTATCGATACAATATCCCCACGCAAAATATCGCTATACTATGCTGTATCTATCAATCTCCCCACCCCTAATCATAATTATATGAACCTATTACAGTATGCACATATTAAAAAGTCAGTCTGTAATAATACTTACAATGGGACACAAGACAGATAAAACATTACAGTATGGAGAAGCCTAATGGTTCTTGTACAGATAAACTATATAACATAGCATGATATTGGAGGTGCCACCATTTCTTTAATTTCCACTGGCACATGACACTACAACCGGATGTGCCTCTCAATGTGGACATGTGCTGATGGCTTCCTTGTGTACTTGGATGCCATGCCACTTAATGTTAACACCGCTACTGGAGGATGCACAGATGTCACTTGTACTAAACTGGACTTAATGTGTCTATATGCACGTGAAATGACTTTGGCTTTGTGACAGTGTTTTTCAGGTCACACGGGCATATTTAGGACTGCAGAGACTTCAGAGCTAATGTGGATAAAATAAGAATAATATTTACTTAAATAGCCTATCCAAAGCACAAATGCTCCACCTACCACACTCATTAACTCTGATTCAGTTGTTCTATAATGTTTATCGGCTGAAGAGATTTTTCTGGACACTTCTAACCTTGTCTCGTCCCTCTTCTCTGCAAGTGAACTGACTCAGATTATCGCAGACGTGGCCCAAGATCCAACACTGCCTCGGACGGAGGACCACCCATGCCCAAAGTGAGTGATAAATATGTTTTGTGATGTACATGTATATTAATAATATGATATGATGGCCATTTTAAAATGATTTTTTTTTTTAGGTGTGGCCACAAGGAGGCGGTGTTCTTCCAGTCTCATAGCATGAAGGCTGAGGTAATCTTTCATGCAGATTATACATTGAATCCACGTGACAGATTTTGTGACTGGAATTAAGTTTAAAAATGCTTATATTTTGGTGTTTTTAAACAGACTATAAGTAATATAAATAGCTCTGTTAATTGTAATTACAGCAATATTACATGATACCTACCTACTAAAAAAACTGAAACTTAAGAGGTGCGTTTTGATTTTCTGAATGCAGGACGCCATGAGGCTTTACTATGTCTGCACCGCCCCACACTGCGGCCACAGATGGACTGAATGAGAAGGATAAAGCTATGAATGTCAAAAGATGAGGACGTGCTCTTCGGCCCCGTCTCACCACTGCTCCATTCCTACACGTTATTTCTCAGGTTAGGGGACATATGATGTGGAGCGGACATATCTGGTCAGTGACCCAACTGTAGGTCACTGATGCATTTGTGAATAAACTAGTGTTTATTTTTAAATTTTCCCTCTGAGCGTGAGACTGGTGCACTAACACCAGCATGAAGTCCGAGACTTTTCTTCCCTCAAGGATCTTTATAGTTTCTCATTTTAATATTTCACACTGTATTTTTTGAAGGTTTGTAATAAAAGATTACAAAAACTGAGTTGAGTTTTTATTTTTTTTAAAGTACTAGTTTTATAGGGATCCTATTATGCCCTTTTACAAAGTCTTGATTTTGTTTTTGGGGTGTTTTCATGCTTGAATGTTCAAAAAATGCATTTCCAGTCTGGCTCGAACATGCTGATTTCGTTGAAGCCCTTCCTTCGAAATCTGAAATGTGCTGTGATTGGTTAGCTGTCCCAGTGTGTTGTGATTGGCACTGGTTAGCGCGTGTTTGGGAAATGTCCCGTCTCTCCATAACTGCAAGTTCTGCGCTAGACATATCAATGATGGCATCAATTTCAAACCAATTCGAACCAGATTCAGACCCTGACTATGTTAACGCACGAGATTTCATGCACAGACTTAGCTAGCATGGATTTCACAGGACATTTGAGTGATATGTATTTTGTAAATTTCTTATACATTGGATACAATATACATTATAGATGTTATTTGTCAGAAAACTAAGGTATTACAAACAGTAATCGACCACAAAACCATGGTTATTTTTTTTAAGGAGAGGTGAACCATCTTACAATAGCAACAAAACAAGCTGTTCTCTTCATCGCGTGTCTGGAGATTACATTGCTGGAAAAATTTAATTAGATTTTTTATAACACCCAAAATTAGGAATAAACATACTTCATTACCACAACCATGTTGGAGAAGCTGTGGAGATGTGAACGTGAATCATTCGCATGTGTTCTGGCTCTGTCCTAAGATCGCAAAATTTTGGGAAGATGTTCACTTAGTTATAGGCAAAGTTCTGGGTTATGCTGTACCCAAGTCCTGTACATTATTATATCTTGGTGTCATTACGGGAAATGTGTTGAAAGAAGATAGATACATATTGAAAATTATGTTAGCAGCCTGTAAAAAGGCAATTACAAGAAAATGGTACAAGATTGACCCACCATTACAGGATGATTGGATGACAGTTATGGACGAATTACATATTATGGAGCAACTGACCTACAGAATAAGGACTCAAGAGGATCAATACTGCCAAAAGTGGGAGAAATGGACTGAATACATAAATTCGACAGAACAAAGACCATCACATTGACATTGAGAAAGGATCAAACTGTAGAAACATGGTGATCCAACATGTTCTTTTTCATTCCTTTTTTTTTTTTTTTTTTTCTATGTTTTTTTTTTTTTTTTTTGTTACCCCCTACCCCCCTGTATAATGTTTAAAGAAAAACAATAAAAAGAAAGTATAAAAAAAAAAACAAGCTGTTCTCCATAAAATGTGCAGCACACAGATAAATGTTGGGATTATAATGTTCAGGAACAGTGTTTAAAATAAATTTGAACTCTAATGCAGCTCAACCAGGCCTCGTCCCCTTTTTTGCGTATTCCGTGGGCGGGGATTATTTAAATGAGTAACATTATGACTTCATAAGATCTGGAAAAATCGCGTTGTAGTCAAAACGAGCCGTTCGTTGTACAGTAGTTGTTGAAAAGGGGATTTTGTTAAAATATAGACTGAGCCTTGTAACCTTGCAGATCTTTTTTGCAGATCTGCTCAAACAGCAACATTACACACTAACTAAAGTTAAAAAAGTGGAAAAGCATGATAGGACCCCTTTAAACTTCAGAGATTTTGATAACAGATACCGTTTATTCCATGGTGGTTTAGAGTAGAAATAAATCTGAATAAAACCTAAATTGTGATATGGTTCAGTGCGATTATCAAATCACATAGGCTGTGATTTAATTAATATTTGAGTGTTCTTTTACATACAAGCTGCACATCTCAGTGTTTCAGGGTGGCACGTTTCACACGCAAGCTAGATTTGAAAGCATTAGATCCCACCCTCCCTTCCAGTGTTGGGGAAGCTACTCTGAAACTAGTTTGACTAGCTACTAATAAGTTATAAAGTAGTTAAGATCAAATTACACTTCTGTAGAAGTAGTTGGCTACACTTACATTTTTTTTTTTTTTTTTAAACTATGGCACTGCATATTACAAATACCTGAATAAATGTTAATCAAGAATGTAATCAAGATTTGGTGTTTAAAAAAAACGTAATGCAATACAATTATGATTTCAAAGAGTATTGTTTTATTTTGTAAACTATGTAAAAAAATGGCAGTGCCGGCAACCAGTCCAGCCCTGATCCAACATACACACAATACTCAAGAATATAGCTCAAAGTGCAAAGTTGCTACAAATATAACATCAATGTAAAAAACAAGTTTGCAACTTGATACACAGGAGTAGTCAAAAATGCACGTTAAACTCACATGCAGTGATGGAGCTCGCAGCATTTACTGTGAACTGAGCCGCTCTGAGACGTGAATCATGCGCTTCACTCTGCTCCTTTCAGAGCGTCTCCAAAACCACTCCTCCTTCAAAACACATGAACGCACATAGCAGAGTCTGCAAAGTGTCACAAGAAACAGTGTTAAATTACCTCATGTCTCAAACCACATAATATTACAATAATAATGAAGGTAAACAACTTACAGAGCTCTTACTTGTACCACCTGACTGCTGCAGATTAATTTCAGCGTTGAGTGTTGACATAGAAAATGCACGGGTTGCCATCTTGTAATTACGGTTACGACATGGTGTGAAAGCAGCATAAGCTTGTTGTTTTGGTTCAGGAGGTACTGTAAAAGGCTGCAGCTGTTTATCTGCTGTGCTCTGTGGCTGTCAGTCTACAACTTTGTATATCATACAATGGTGTCTATGGTAACTAAAACTGTTTGGTTACCAACATTTTTCAAACTACTTTTTTTTTGTGTTCCGCAGAAGAAAGATGTAAAAAGTGAATGTGCAGTGGTTGCTTTAAAGCTACACTGTGTAGGATTTTCTCCCATCTAGCGGTGAAATTGTTTATGACTACCAACTGAATATTACTTTCCAGCCCCTCCCATTCCGAGGGCGTTTTAACTCCTACGGTGGCCGTATTATTTCAAATCTGCCGGCAGTCGCGACTAAAATCTCCCCCTCGCATTTGTCACACTTGTATTTCCAGGTATGTCCCTCTTTGGCTAATGTATTTTCAAGACAACATCACAACATGGCTGCCGCCATTCGAGCGACTTGCTCGTATGTATTCTAAATGGCAGATTCTACGCTTACGAGAATACTTGATTTGTTGGTATAAGTAATTACACATTAATTAATACAATCGTTTAAATTAAATCATTTTACCCTAATCATATTTTTCACTAATCGTGTTTTTTGCAGGGAATCAACTTAAAAAATTACACAGTGGTTGCTTTAAGGAGGTATTTCTACCTGATTCAACCTATAAAATAAGAATGTGTTGTGGTTACCTAATTCAATCAGGTTTAGGTAACATAAAAGGGAATGTTGTTTTAACTTAATTGAGTTACACTGACCCAATATACAATTTCCAATAAAGCTCAGGATGAACATATTTGACACATGCGCACTACGACTGCACCAGACCTCTTGAGGGCAGTATAGTCGTGACTCGTGTCAGCTACATGACATTCTGTTCTGAAGTACAAAGAAGAAGAAAGGTTAGCGTTTGGCTGCTCCTTGCTGAACGGCGGATTTTGCTTCAATGTGAAATTGTGATTTGTGGTTATTACACGTTGCGTCAAAGTGAAAATCACAATTGATGTTATAAAACAAATATACACTCAAAAAAATGTTTTTGCCTCTTGTTCAGTTTAATTAAAATAAGCTAAAGTAACACAATTTAACATTTCGTCACAACTTAATTTATTGTGTTCAATCCACCCAATATATTTAAAAGCGAAGTATATTTAATTCATTTGAGTGAAACTAACTGGGCAGTGGCTCTGTACTTCCCAGCATGCTGCAAGGGTATGCACTGGGAGAGTAAATTTGGGGATCAAGTGTTATTTTATGTGTTTTTTAGGAATGGGAAAAATGTTGGTAGTTAATGTTAATGTTATGTTGGACATTTAGAGGCGTTTCTGTTATTGAATTTTGTGGCTACCATTGTGCTGAAGAGTAGCACCTGTGGACACTCAAAGTTCTATACCAGTATCAGTACTTATATTTCAATTCTTACCAGTTCATTATTTACTGTATAATGATGGATAACACTACTGGCTTAAAGATTAAGGCTTTAAATTAATTCGACCTAAAGCAAATAAATTGTGTTGACCAAACTAAACTGATTTATTTTGAAAGAACTAAATTAAGTTGCGGGTAAAAATTCTTAAATTAAGAAATACATTTTTGAGTGTATTTACATCAAGGTGAAAAAGGACTTTCATCATATAAAACAAAAAAAGATTATACCAAAGTTATTACAGTTTTTCTCAATTGCTAAAACACAATTTCTGAAACCTTGCTCCATTTTCTGAAAACATTAAACCTCATCTTCAAGCACTATTTACAAAATCTGTGACTCCTTTTGCAAAATGAAACTTTCGCCTCAAAACAGTTTTACCCGTGTTCAAAATCAAACACTGCCTCAAATCCTAAACAAAGTGATCAAAATGATATACACTATCAATCAGTCAGTAAACAATACACCAAAAAAAATAGAAAACACATTGTTCAAAACATATAGTTCTCAGGGAGAAGTACATTTTTAATCTCAAAACAAATGTCCTATTTTTCCGTCATTGTCTTTTGATGAACGAAAACATGTTCTATCATAGTAGCTCAAAATTGATCAGAAATGACTACTCTGCTTTGCTCTTTGCAATTTTTACCCTGTACCCTGAATCTCACAAACTTGTCCTTTGTCTCTACTGTAATTCTTGTTCTTTGTTGATTTGAACCTGCAACCAGTCAAAATCTATTGAGCAGTCAGTATTGTTAACAAATGGAAAGCACAATGTTCAGGGCCATACAATTTGTTCATTGTACAGTATACAGCCTACAATGCAATGTAAAAACAGGGGCAAAAATCAAAGGAGTAAACATGTGATCAATGTGTTTCTTCTTGTCTTTGGGCTGGGTCACGCCAGGCCAGAGCACTTCATCAACATCACAAGCAATATTGTCCCTCCTCCTTTCTTGCCCTCCTCCCCCTCTTCCTCTTTCTTGCCCTCCTCCTCCTCCTCCTCTTTCTTGCCCTCCTCCTCCTCCTCCTCCTCCTCTTCCTCTTCCTTGCCCCCCCCCCCCCTCCTCCTCCTCCTCCTCTTCCTTGCCCCCCCCCCCTCCTCCTCCTCCTCCTCCTCCTCCTCCTCCTCCTCCTCGTCGCCGAACCTCGCATACGCACTCGTCCTTGTCCTCTCACATTGTTTCTTCTATCCATTCTCAGACTTTCTCCTTCCCACCATCAACAACCTGTTTGTTCTCTGAACTGGCTTATATTGGTTGTGTCACATCATTTGAAACAGGTTAAATCAGTTTTGAGTGCTTGTGTTCAATCAATGACATCTGTTCTTTATTTGTATTTGACTGTTGCCACTTGTGTTTACCAGTATGGATGACATGTGCATTAGAGTGCAGAATGTGTTTTGAGAATGGTAATGTGTTTAGAGTTTTGCTGAAAAGTCTAAGTGAGATCTGCAAATTGTGTTTTACCATGTGAAATGGTTTAAGTTATTGACATCAGACTGCAGAATTAGCTAAATGAGTTCAGGCAACTGAGAACTTTGTTCAGCCAATGAGTTTTAGTGTTTTAGCAATTGAGAAAAACTAAGTAATTTTGCTTTGCTGGAGAAATCAGATTATATCAACTGACAGTTATGCTTCCTGGATTGTTTTTTTCAGGTTGGTTGATTAATCAGTAATCTTAAATAATTTATTCATTTCAACAAAACCAGTTATTTTAGATGTTACCACATGAAGTAGGCTATATATTTTCTAAGTTGAGCTGACAAAACATATATATATATATATTATTTATATTATTTTATTTTCACGAGGGTTAGCAAAATATGACATTTTGGATGAATTATCCCTTTAAATCTAATACAAGGGAATTCACACTTTTGGGGTCAGGCTAAATGAAGTTATAATTAAAAAGAGGATAATCACAAGGTTTGACTTGTTCTCACCATGTTCAGAGATTGTGTAATTGCTGTGTATATGCAAGTGTAACTCTTTTCATGCCAAGCTGCAATGCACTTCTGTTATTTTTGCAATGGAAAATATCACCATTCTTTCATAGCGGCATTTCCATAGATCTATAAAAAGCCCGTGCAGCATAGGCTAATTTCTTCATGTTGTTGCAGGACTCGCGAACAGAATGTTTTGCACGAGACAGGAAAGTACGCGGAAGTATCAACAACACGTTTGTACCTCCCTGTCAGTCAAAGCTAATAAACTTGTCAGTTTGCAAGTCATGTAGCCTACATTCGCCGGCTGTTGAAAGAAAAGTTTGTCGCTGATATGGACGGACACACACCTGGAGAAACCGTGGACTTGAACTCGGGTGAGAGCAATCATCCACAAGCGATCGCGCACGCTATTTATATGTAATTTCTAGCATTTTGATCTGACCACACTGTTGTTTCGCAGCGGCTGTAGTGTGTCGTCGTGCTTGGAACGCAGTGGATCCTCGAGACAGGACAGCGATGAAGAGTCCCGCGCAGAATGTGATCGTTCACCACACGGCGCTCCGGTACTGCTCGCGTCCGCGCGATAGCGTCTCTCAGCTCGCGCACATCCAGCGCATGCACATGCAGGAGAGGAGCTTCGACGATATCGGTTATAAGTAAGATGTTAGAACACTACATTTAACTTCTGACCACACGTTTATTACGTATCTAATAAATACAAATGTTTGTAATTGTTTTGCAGAACTAGGCTTGTATAAACTTTGTTTGGACGTCAAATGGTAATTCCATGGATTCATGAATAAATTTAGCATGGTATGGATCAATGACGTGACTCTTTTTTGCCCCGTTCAGACAATTTAAATGCGATTTAAACTAAAACAAACAAAAGAAAACTGTAGGACGTTTTCTATGATGAACAACACGATTAATTTTCTGAATTATTTTTTATTTTATTCTCACTTTATTTTACAGCCCTGTTCCCCATGTAGCCTACTTACTTACCATAGTGGGCAGCTTTAAGGTATAGCCTAGTCTAATTACTTGTAAGTGCACGTAGCCTACTGTAAAATAAAGTGCAACTAAAATGTCTTGGTGCCGGTGTAGCCTAACTGTCTGGTTATATCACCCAGCTAACAAAAATATATTCCAAGAACGTTTTGCTAACGTTCCCATTAAGTTATGAAATGTTGCATGAATGTTCAAAACGTCCAGTTTTTTAATCGTTTTAAAACGTGTTATAGCCTAGAACGGTAAAAGAACATTCCATCTGACCATTTTGCAAACATTATGGTACGTTTGAATGTTCTCTGAACATTCTGAAACAAATAACATAAAAAAAAAAAAAAAAAAAAAAAAAAATTAGATAGCGTCCAACTAAAATGTTTCAGAAAAAAAAGTTCCATGAACAATGTGTAAATAATGTTTTTGTGCCAACATTATTAACTTTAAACAAACGTTATTTTAATGTTACTGGAATAACTCTCTCGAATTTAAAAAAAAAAAAAAGAAGAAGAATTAATAGACATAAATTCTGTATTTATTATTAATTATTATTAATTAATTTTCACCAAATCTAAGTCAGGGAGGTGTAACCTATATGCAGGAAGCCATTTTTAGTCATGTGACAAGAAAACCATAAAACAAAAAGGTGCCCTGTAGAGCCTTATGACTGTCCTGTTTTTTTATAATCACATATTTTCATCTCTCTATAAAAAGGCATGTTTTGTCCCGTTTCAATTCTGCTGACATAACCGGACTGCCTCTAGTCTATACGTTAATTATCAATTCTGTGTTCCTCCAGCTTTCTGATCTCTGGAGATGGGGTGGTGTATGAAGGGCGAGGATGGGGGATTGTAGGGGCCCATGCAAAGGAACACAACTTATATTCTGTTGGCATCGCCTTCATGGGTAACTTCAATGGTGAGAACACGACCACCTCTATTATTACATTCATTTTCATCTTATATTTATTGTCTGTTTACACTATTGTGATATTTAGTGGTTTTGTAAATGGAAAGAGAAATCAACATGCATAAGAATTTGATAGTAATGAAGTACTGAACCACAGTTCACACATCACAAAGAAGATATGTTGTATTTTCTATTTGTCTGTAGATGATTTGCCCAGTTCTGCATCACTGTCTGCTCTGCTGAGACTACTGCACTTTGGAGTGCTTCACGGTCATGTGCGCCCTAATTTTGTGCTTGTGGGACATAGAGACGTGGCAAAGACTGAGTGTCCGGGCGAACATTTATACGCTGTGCTGCCAAAACTAAGAGACCAATTACGAAACCAATGATGACTGCGCAAGTTGCATTAAACCCCTGTAGTGTATGTAGGACTGTGTGAATGTGAAAGTGTATGATAGGTTTATTTGTGTGTGCCTTGTGAAAGTCTCTTGTGAGAAATAATGGATACATATAAATTCTATCACAACCAGTTTGGAACCAATTCTGAACGACATAATGAAGAGTCGTCAAACATGATCCTACTGAAGAGAAAATAAATTCAGAAAATTCTGAAGATCCAGTAAGATCCATGTTAAGAGGATTCCTCTGGTCAATCCTACAAATCCTATTAGCATTCCTTTATGGTTTTATGATATATTTTACTGATTAAAATTATTTTTTTCTTGACTAGACTACTTGAAAGCTACAAAATCATGATTATGGTATGTTTTAATTTATCTGCACACACACACACACACACACACACAAAATTAAAATGGACTGTACAGTGACGTGCAATAATTTAGTACTCTGGCTAAATGTAAACAATGTATATGCAAATACATTTTAAAGGCTAAAAGAGATGTACTTGTGAGCTCATGCATTGATAAGGATTTTTTATTTCTGCCAAAAAGCAAAAGCGAAGTTTTAATGTCATTGTGTCGGTTTTTATCACTAAACTTTTATTTGTTTGCCCTACTTGTATGTAGTCTTTCTATGCACTTCTTATTATGCAATACTTAGACAAATATGTAATTATTTTACTTTATCTGTTGTTTACTACTTGTATTATTTACTGTAACTTGGTCCCATTATATAATATTGTCTTTATCATTTAAATTAATAATTTGATACAATGCACTTACTGTATACACGTTACTGTACTTTACTTATACTTAAAAAAAACTGCATGTAATTATTATTTGTACATGTATAGCTAATTAAACTGAAAAATAAATTGTCTGAACAATGACACTAAACATCTAATAGTTTAAATTTGAAGAAATTTCTTTAAATGTAACATATTGCTTATAATCAAAATGTAGGTCCACTTTATATTAAGCGCCTTTAACTACTATGTACTAATATTTAAATTAATCATTTGATTCAATGCACTTACATGTTTTAACAATAGCAGCATTGGTAACACTTTATTTTACAGTGTCCGTTACATATGTTGCATGTACTATATGTACCATGGTAATAACAGTAAATTATGCATACAACTAACCCTCAACCAAACCATAATCCTACCCTGTTGTTAATTAATATTACTCAGTACTTTAATATATAAAATTACACTGTAACAATGACACCTTAAAATAAAGTGTAACTGCAGCGTTTACAACATGAACACAATAAATAAATAGATAGGCTATATTTTTATGTAGGCCTAGCCTACATACATAGCAGTTAATGACACCTATAAAGTTTGACCTAAAATTCCAATGCATGAACTGGTATCATATGAATAGGCAGTTTCTCTTGTTTAATTTGATATATAGCTAACATCTAGCCTTTCATCTATTATGTAGGCCTAGCTAAATTAAGTTCATGCGCAAAATTGAAAACGTCCATGTTTTCTAATGTTGTCCAACTCACTTCGATTATGGGGTAGAATGTAACCACAGTCGGCCTACTCCTTGTACTTGACATTAATTTACAGTTTACGAATTAGTATATTTCAAAACAACGTTAATTTGAAGCAGACAAATATGGGAATATTTTATCAAAGTTTGAAGCACATGGCGAAAAAAAGCACTGAGTTACGTTAAAGTGTTTCTTTCTTTTTTTTTTGCGCGGTCCGTGAAGGACACGCTCTTCTATGGGTTCATCCTCCAGAGATTAGGTTCGTGTCCATCCTAAGCTGTTTGTTTACTCACATCTCCAAGTGTTGTCGTATATCAGAAGTCCTTAGCGTAACGTCTTTTTGCCTCACTCGCTTCTGACAGGCATTCAGTCAGATGAATGTGTAAACAGAAGGGCGGTCTCAGGTGAGAGGCTTGAGTTTCACCGGCTTTCGAAGTGTTATAATTGAGCCTTCGAGTTCATTGATCAGTCAGAGAGATTGGCTGTGCCGGAAACTTATCAGATCTTTTTGTTTTTCCGCAAGCGTTTCCGAAGAATGGACGGGCACTTTGTAGGTTTTTTTCGAAACTTTTAAGTCCTGTTGGACACCTTTAGGAGAGTGTTTGTATTGTTAAACATGGAGGAACTAAAATCCCCCGTGAGTTTTTTCCACAAGTCGTCTTTCAGCATCAGTAGTTTACTGCTCCGACACGAGCGCGCGAGGAGCGACTCGAGCGCCGCGCCGGAAGCACCGCGCTCTCGTGCCGCAAAGCCACCCATCGCGCGCTCCCATCACCAGCAGACAAATGACGGAAAAGACAAGCCGATTTCAAAGCGGAACGAAGCGAACAGACCGGATATAAAAGAGTCTGGGGGAGATGGAGAGCAAAAGTGTGAAGGAACAGATGGACAGTCACCGGAGAAGAAGAGCAAACCCGATAAGCCTCCGTTTAGTTATAACGCGCTTATCATGATGGCCATCCGCCAGAGCCCGGAGCGACGGCTCACCCTCAACGGCATCTATGAGTTCATTATGGGCAACTTCCCGTACTACCGAGAAAACAGGCAGGGTTGGCAGAACTCCATCCGGCACAACCTGAGCCTCAACAAGTGCTTCGTCAAGGTCCCGCGCCACTACGACGACCCGGGAAAAGGCAACTACTGGATGCTGGACCCGTCCAGCGACGACGTGTTCATCGGCGGAACCACTGGAAAACTCCGGCGCCGGTCTACGGCCGCGTCTCGAGCCAAGCTGGCCATGAAGAGAGGCGCACGGCTATCCTCCACTGCCGCCACCGCAGGACTGGCATTCGCGGGCTCGTTTTACTGGCCCGTCCCGCCGTTCGTGACTCTCCAGCATCGTCACCCGAGCTCCGCGGCTCACCACAACAACTACGCCGCGTCGGTTCTGTCCCAGAGCTCGCGCCACTTCAGCTCGGTCGGTCCCGCTGCGGAAAGACTGCTTCTCCCGTCCGCCCAAGAGGCAGCTTATTATGGAATGGGCTGTGAACAGATGACCTCCACCTCCTCCTTCTCCACATCTGCTTCTGTGCCTCTGCCTCTCTCTGCTCCCCGCTCTTTCAATTTACTTTCCAATCAGTCCAGTTACTTTTACTCTCACCAGGTGCCTCACACAGCGGGACTGTCACCCTGGTCGCAGGAGGAATCGTACCTCTCCAAAACATCTCCTTCTGGACAGTTATTCCCTGGAAAGCCATCTCCTTCTTCTGAATACATTGGAGGACTATGTTCAGACATTCCCAGTTATTTTCCTCATTTTAACACAGCCAGCTCCATGCACTGAACATTTTCAGCTTTTTGAAGAGTATAGACAAGCAGTTCATGTGCAATCTTTTTATCCATTATTTAATTTCACGTGAGGCCAAATATTTGTGGCCAAACAAGTTTTCTTTTGTGATATCCAGTTGTTTACAGTCTAGTCACCGCAAAAACGAGTTAGGCAAATATTTGTATGCACATGACGGCTGAACTAAACGTGCCGATCTGAAAGTCAATGCACTTCTAAAAAAGGGAAATAGCTGAGGGAAACAATCATGTTTTGTTCTGACCACATATGTCTCTTTTTTTATGTACGATACCAAAAAGAAAAGATTAACTGCATGATTCTGTCCGGTGCTTTTTCATAAGATGTCTTCGTGTTGTTCAGCATTTACAGTCACTCACATAATCTTAATACTGTAGATATTTGTCTAAGAAGAAGCCTACAGGTCTTGGCCTGTAATTTTGACCTGGCCCAAACATGTATCCACTCAAAGGAAATAAATGTTTTGGAGGAACAGACCTTTGTTGTTCATGACAATTAATTGTTTATTAATTGTTTTATAAAAGAAATCTCCTACTGCAATTTCAAATTTGCAGACAGGTGATAACATTTCGGTGTAATTTACAATAAGGTTTCATTTGTTGACATTATCAAATACATCAGTTAACATGAACTAACAAAGAACAACATCATTTATTAATCTTAGCTAATTTCAACATTTACTAATACATTTTTAAGATACAAAAATTGTATCTGCTAACATGCACTTTGAAGTTGAACTAACAAGGACATTTTTATTAAGTAACATTATAGGTTAATAAAAATGTATTGCTTATTGTTAGTTCATGTTTGTTAATTAACTTGTGTTAACAAATGAAACCTTATTGTAAAGTGTTACCAACTTTTATTCAAAATGTGTATGTAAAAATATCCTTTATTAGTTTTCAATGTGATTTGAAATTTTACTTTTTTTTTGCTTTCAATTAACAACATCCTCCTTATAAAAATATGTGAAAATATGTTAATTTAATGTTTTTACTCTTTTATCATTTTTATTTTGTACGGCACTTTGACATTCTTTGATTCATAAAGGTTAGAACAAATAAAAGCCCATATTGTATAATACAAAGCTGGAGTTTGAGAGTTCATATGCTTAAACCTCGTCTCATCAATAAATAGATTATCCATTTATTCAACAATGCAGGGAATTTAGAGCAGGCCTATATGGCCCATGATTTAATACAAATTGTAATGTTTTATGAAATGGTTTATGTGTATATTCAACTATATGCAGATAAATATCTGATTAGCCTTCCATGGAAGAAATATGAAAATATTGTACAGTGCTTTGTTTTTCCACATCTTTCTCCCCTCTCATTCACACACACACACACACACACACACAGAATGTCTGAGGGTCTCTAGAGTGCGATCACAGCCTCAGCTCAGTAATGAAGTGGGTCTCCTTTTTCAAATGACTGAGGAGGGGAGAGATAAAAAGAGATGATAGAAGGAAATTCAGAGAGAAAGAGAGAATCCAACCACAGCACGCTAGAAATAAAAATCACATTCATCAGATTACACCACTTCAAATAGACACAAGTGGTTTTCACATTTGTACAAGCTGTGGTAATTGAGTGAGCTGGATGAAAAGTGTTGCCCTTGAACTAAGGAAACCAGTGAGTCCAGATTTCACCTCGCTGAATGACCGATCTGAGCAGACCTCACGTGCCCTCGTCTGAGCCATCAATGAGTCTTTTCCAGTTAACATATCTGTTTTAAAATCGGTTTTCTTTTATTTGTCTTGATATTGAATTGATTTTTTAATTAGGTGATTTTAATATTAAACCTAATTTAAATTTCTTTGAGTGATATAATAAAAAAACTACCACTTTGATGCCTCAAGAAGTTCATGAAGAGATTGTAAAACTAATCCATATGAATTGAGCGGTTTAGTCAAAATTTTCTGAAGAGACTCAATCACAATCAACAGACTGAATTTAGGCTTTTACTCACATATTGATCAGCGAACATAAACAGAAGCTCAACCGAACCTGCTTGACGCGCGAGAACAAACCTCATTGGTTCTTGCAGAAGCTCAAACGTGCTGCGCGGTTCTCACACTTGAAGTGAACATGCTTGAGCTTCAGTTTACCTTAAGATAAGATATGACGAGACACACACTTGCACAATTTCCCATCAAAAACACAACCATCCCGTCAGGTCTAAATACACTTATAACAGGCTTACCATAGTGAATCAGGGTAAGACAAAAACACTTTTTTTTTTTTTTTTGTAGTTTTTAAGGCTTGATTTAATAAAAATGACAAGACCCATGATTCATTTTTTTACTGTAGCAGCACAGTTATACTTTCACATTGTATCTCATTATACAATGTTGAACTTCACCTCACCTCTCAGTATCACCTGATATAAAGAGAGGAACACACAGATGTGTGAAGACGCCTCTCAAGACAGGTTTCTGGAGCCTCTTCTTCATCAAACAAAGAGAGCTTTATGAGGACACGATGCTATTTCACCAATCTCACACACACACACACACACACAGGCGACTTCAGGCGTGCTTCACTGTACCTTACTGGAAAACTGTTGGCAAACTACAATCTCTGATGCAAATGATAACCATAATACTGATATGACTGCTGAGTAATCGTGTAATTAGTCTGCAGGGGAACGAGAGCCGGATGTGAGAGGAGTGAAAGGAAAACAAATAGACAGGTGAAGAGATGCCCAAAGGCTGCTGTAAGTTGATACTATTTTCCTTTAATTTGTGTAATAAATAACATCCTCCCTTTGGCAGGCTTGACTAACGATTTCTACACCCCTCGATCACACTATACAGCCTACAAAACAAACAGCTGGGATATAAATCAGAAACTTTTGTGCATGTGCTTCTCCACGTGATTCCCTGAGGCTGGATTATAAGGTGTTCACTGAAACCTGCTGGTGAGACCACACACACACACACACACACACACACACACACACACACACACACACACACACACACACACACACACACACACCTGGTTTGTTATCTTTGTGGGGCTTCTCTATAGACGAAATGGTTTTTATATATATAGTGGTATATGCATACATTTTTTAATGGCTAAGATTTGGGTGAGTCTGCAGTAATATAATATATATTCTAATCTGTAATAGTGATCTATGTTTCATGGAATTTTATATTTTTTACTGTTAAATGTACAGCTTTTGGAAAAAGAACAAAGTCATCCTATAATTTACAATGAAAAACTATAAATTGACGTACCCAGAATTCTCTGTGTAACAGATGCTGTTTCATTGAAATAACGGTTACTTTTTCTTATCAGTTATGTACATCTTATGTTGTATAATTAATGTTTATTGAATTATTTTCATGCCGTGTGTTGCCATGATGGCGTTTAGTATTTGTTGTGAATGACAACGTGCACTTTCTATATATTAGCTAGTTGTGATGAACTTTGATTCATCATGTGGTTTTCTCTTTACCACTTGTGTTTTCAAGGTGGTTTTCAAATTTAAGTTCCATCTGTATTTACTATCATATTTTTTACAGTAAATTTCTGGCAACCACAGCTACATTTTTTTTACTGTAAAGTTAACAGAATTGAATAATACCAAGCTCAAACATTTAACATTTTTTTGTAAAAATAAAAAATAAAACAAATGTTTATGTATAATTTCCTCAATTAAAGATGCCCATAGATGTCTTAGAGGTCTTGTCAAAAGAGATCTAAAGCACAACTTAAAGAGGTTTTAAGCACAACTGCACTATGTTTTCTGATTATAAGGAACACTTGTAAGACTCCAAAGATGCATGGTGGAAGTCGAGAGAGAACCCAGTCTGGAAGGAAGGAAGTGATCTGGAGAGGTAAAAACATAAGCCGATGTACTTGAATAACTCTGGGCTCGGTGTGTATTTCCTAACCATAGTTAAGCTTTGTAAACCAATTCCACAGACATGATCCTCAAATCTCCACACTATAGGGTGCGATTATCCCGAGCAAACTCACCAACCTGTGAAATCACATGGGTGGGATTGTGCTCCGCGGGCGCCCGCCTGTCTCTAAGCAGTAAGCCAATCCCCTGGAGTCTGAGCACCGTACAGACACACATCTTTGTCTGTCTTACAAACTCACCCCATCATACAGCCGTCTTCCCTGTCAGTCATGACACATAACAAAGAGATGTCTGTTTGGTCTACAGACCTGACCCCTGCCCCGTGAATATTACCCCACACCACGGCTAAGAGGCCAGACACATTCTTCGGTTATCTATACATGAATACTTCAATGAGGCAGATCACTAGATCAGACTGCTCTGTTTCATAACAGCAAAATATTTTAAAAAGTAAAATATGTAGGCATATGAAGCATATGTAGGCTATATCTATAAAATATATAGAATGATTATTAGAATGATTTCTGGAGGATCATGTGACACTGAAGACTGGAGTAATGGCTGATTAAAATTCAGCTTTGCATTGCAGAAATAAAATATATTTTAAAGTATATTAAAATAGAAAATGTATTCAGTTACTAACGTAACCTTGGTTCTTTGAGATAAAGGGGAATGGGAAAAACTGAAATACTGAAGCCTGATTGAATCATGCAGTGAAACTGCACAAACCTATGGGGCTGCATACCGCCGAAATGGCCGGGGCTACCCGTCTATATAAACGGGCAAAACTCTCCATAATCTTTAGAATCTTTCGACTGAAAATCGACGAGCGCCGTGTTGTGCAACGTGGTAGCGTGGCCAGCTAGGCAATACCCGTTCCCGTTATCTCAGGGAACCTAGGTTACATTAGTAACCGAGCACGTTCCCTATCGATACGGTTCACTTGTATTGCATCCTAAGACACTATGGGAACGCAATTCAATAGCGGACCAGACATGGAGGGGCCCATAACTCGGGTTGGGGGAGCCAAATCGTCCCTATTGCCTGGGAGAGGAGGTCCTTTCTCAGGGGAATTGGCTAGGGAGCTGCTGTGAGCAGATGCATCAACTCGGGGAGTCATGACTGGTTCCGCCAAAGAGAAGAAGGACTGCGCATCTGTCCTCCCTGATTTGTCTGATGACCTGAGGGAGCAGCGCGACTCGGGGAAAGCCATACAGGGAAAGCCACTTGTGGGCCAGCGAGTCCCTGTCCTTTGAGAAGAATATTGGGCAATGTGAATTATCTTCTGAAGCGAAGAGGTCGACCTTTGCCCTCCCTAAAACACAGATCATGTGAACCGTATGGGGGTGAAGCATACAATCCCCTGAGGACACATTGCCCCAGAACAGCATGTCTGCCCCTTGGTTCAACTTGCCCGGCATGTGCACTGCTTTTAGCGAGCGCAGGTTGCATTGTGCCCATAAGAGGAGGCGTCTCACCAGTTTGTACAGAGGCCTCGATCTGAGTCCACTTTAGCGGTTTATATAGGACACCACTGCCATGTTGTCCAAGCGGACTAAGACATGGTGCCTTTTCAGGTCTGGTAGGAAGGTTTTGAGGGCCAGAAAAACTGCCAGCATTTCTAGGCAGTTGATATACCACTGTCTCTCCAAGCTCAACCAAGAGCCGGATGTTCGGCCCAGCCTCGAACAGAGCTCTCTAACCCGTGTTGGAGGCATCTGTTGAGACCTCCTTCCCTCTGGAGACCAACCCCAAATCTGCGTCGGCCTGGTACAGATGAGGGTCCTTCCAAGGGGCCAGGGCCATGACACAGCCTTGGTCCACCTTGATACAGTGGGCTGGAACCTGGGGTTTCAGCCAATACTACAGGGGCCACATGTGTAGCAGGCCCAGCGGAATTACCAATGATGCGGCCACCTTTAGGCCTGGCATTCTCTGAAAGGCTCTGAGGGGGAGTGAAACCCAGACTCTGAAAGATGCCGTGAGCTGCTGAATAGCCAGAGTGCGCTCCGGCGTGAGCAAGGCCTGCCTTTGGGCCAAATCGAGAACTGCTCCCGGGAAGAAGATTTGCTGGCTGGAAGACAGTGGCTAGGTTGATTTTGGAACTTTGGAACGGAGGACGTGCGCCAAGTTGCTCCATAAGGGCAGAGGTGCACGGCCACGGCTTCTTCGAGATGAGGCAGCTTCTCATACCAATTTCGGCGGGCTGCAGTGCCATAGGTCCGAGCAGTTTCACTGTGTGATTGAATCAGGCTTCAGTATTTCTGAGAAAAAAAAAGGAGCTTTTCCCATTGACATTATTTTAAATTGTAATAATATTTCACAATATTAGTGTTTTTTCTCTATTTTTGATCAAAAAATGCAGGCTTGGTGAGCAGAAGAGACTTCTTTCAAAAACATTAAAGTGCCCCTATTATGCTATTTTAAAGTCTCCTAATTTTGTGTTGGAGGTCTCCTACAATAGGATTACAAGCATCAAAGGTTTCATTTTCTCATAATAAACATTGCACATCACCACATTTTTCAATGATTCTCAAACGACTCCATGGATGAATCAATCTCTCTAAATCTCTCCTTTCTGCGAGCTTCTCTGCTCTGATTGGCCACGCGTAAATTGCTTACATCACACGTCAAAAACAAAAACGCCTATTACCATAACTGAACTTCAGCTCCATCCGGAGGCTTCCTACAGCTCTGTGATTGTACATCGTAAACTAAGGACAGTAATGGACGATGACGTCAACTTTACCATATCAATCTGAGCGCGAGTCCGAAGATGAAACATTGGAAGAACTAGTTATTCAACCCAAACTTCCATCGCAAGGACGACTTGAGCAGGATGTTTCTCAGTGATACACTACTCAGTTTGAGGTAGGCTACATTGAGATTTGTTTGAAAATATATACATCAATAATTAGTCATACTTACAGGTTGTGATTCTGAGGAGCAAGTTGGTCCAAATAAGCTGGGTACTGACCCATCTTTCTAGAGCAAGCGTTTTGCAAATCCCGCATTGAACTCTGAGATTTGAGAAGCAGTCGTCAGTAAAATGAAGGGAGCACAGCAACAGTTTGGGATTATACTGCTGTGGTATCGTGGTAAAGATGAATTTTGGCCACTGATTCTTCACAGCCTCATCCTTTGGAAGTGAAAATAAACCAAATTTACTTTCACAGCAGAGAGCACAGCATCTTGACCACATGATATCCACACGAAAGAGCTACAGCAATTCCTGTCCACGCAGAACACATGGGCATTATGCAAATGTGGTAAGCTGTGACGTGTGAACTTCACGAAAATAGATTCGAACACCAAACGACTCGTTTGAGCGATTCAGAGTCGACTCTTTCTTTTGAGATAAACTAACTTTATTTATGATGCACTTTCAGCTTTACAACTTTGCAGACTGTTTTTCACATACAGCTGCATTACAAAAAAAAAAAAAATCTGGGGCACTTTAAAAATAGTAATGTTTCCAAACTTTTGACAGGTACTCCTTAATATATAATAATATATTTAGGAAAAATACAATTAGCCTACCTTGTTATAATGATGACATTGGAATTAGTTGGGCTGAATTCACACAAAACATACACATTATTAACAATAATAATATATTAATTCAAGGTCTCTGTGAACTAGATGATTGCTATCAACATACAAACCACTGCTAGAAAATATAAACATTTGTGTAATTAAACTTTAGTTTCAAAACATAATAGTTACTGAGAGATAGATAGCCTTTGAGACCACTTCCTTGTGTGACAACTAGCCCCGTTTAAATATTATAGTTTAAAACGATTAAGTATAATTAACTCATCACTACAACTCTATACGAACATAAAAACCTAAAAACAAGTTTATTTACTTTGCGGGAGAAAACCGGAACCGGAACTTACAACTGAGTAAGGCGGCACAGCAGACCCGGAAGTGACTTTAACGTTGTGGAAACGTGAGGCGCCTATGTGCAGTTGCTCATTTCATTGAAGACATTTGAGAAGTCGAAACCTACTAAAACATGTAAGTTCACTCTTCTGCACACCGTATATTATGATAAATGTTTGAGTTGTACTGCTGGGACAGAAATAACCAGTTAATAGTTTTATGGCCGCTAAAAAAGTCATTAAGCAAGACTAATGCTAATGTTAGCAGCTACAATGAACTATTGTACTGATGATTAGGATTCGTCCTAAGTGAATACTGTTATAATATCTAACTTATGTATTTTTTTGGCAAGCGTTGTCTTTGTCAAATTGCGTGGATATTGGCTTTGTCTCTAATTTAGTTTTATTGTGTCTTTTTTTTGCGCACTTAATATCTGAATCATTAACGTTACGTTATGGCTTACGTTAATTTAGTGCGTATGATTATATGATCTCTATAACGTTACCTAAAAACATGAAAGAAAGCTAGATTAACTTCTACATTTGTGGTATTCTAGGCTTTTGAGCTCTAACTCTTCATATACTTTACCTAACTCTATATGGTGTAAATTGAGTGATATTCGTGTTACCTGTTCATCCACACATTCTAACTGTTGAAATGCTTTGTTAGGAGTTTGTTAAACAAGCCTAAATCTGAGATGACTCCAGAGGAGCTTCAGAAGCGAGAGGAGGAAGAGTTTAACACCGGTCCACTTTCAGTCCTCACCCAGTCTGTGAAAAACAACACACAGGTTCTTATCAACTGCCGCAACAATAAGAAGCTACTGGGCAGAGTCAAAGCATTCGACAGGTACGTGATGTGAAGCCTTCTGTTGGATTTATTATATACACTGCAACCCTCTACCGACACACTAAAGCTCGAGTCGCCAATGGCTAGTACGTTTTTACATGGAATGCAAGAACAATGCAAATGAAAAAATTCGACATAACAATAAAATACAAATTTCAAGCACTATTAAATTCAGTGTCAACATCATGACACAAATGTGTCCTTTGAAAAATGCCAAGACAGTGGGTCTCATTCACTAATAATTGTGTGGATTATTTCGTATTTTATATGCCCAGGAGAACTTCTCTCACATGAATTTCTTAAGTTCTTAACCTCTTTATAATGTTAATGAATTTGGAGTATTCTGTATGAGCGACCATGTGCCCAAGATTAGTCATTTGCATAAAATGCACATATATCTCCAAATAAGGGATTTCTTTTACAGCCTTTCATTACTCTGACGCTCTCGAAAAAACACAGTCTAGCCTGAAGTACGCGCAGCAAGATGTGCCATCGTCAAAACCAGTTCAAACACAACACAGACCTCTCATTACTAGCCAGCTGTACATATGCGTGTCGGTGTTATGCTGAAAAACCTCACAGCTCAAGCTATACTAACGCAGCCTTTCTTATTCTTTCATTGTATATGAAGTATATTTGAGATTAAATATCTGTATAAAATGTCATTTTAAACCGAATATAAGGCCACAGGCCACCCAATATATGGTTGAATGAGACACAAGCTGCGTCTGAAATTGCGTAGGTAATGCATTTGAATTTACTTCGCGACCATTAAAAAAAAGGGTGCTCTATGTAGTGTGAGTTGCGTCGCTTCACTTCCATTCACAAATAAGCTAAAGTGGCTTCACGGGATAGTAAAGTGTTCATCGAATGCACACTTCAGAATCTCTGTGGAAGTATAAAATCATTTAGAGAGACATGCTGTAGATAAACCGCTACTGTAAAATATGTGAATAGATACTACAAATTAATTGGCTCACATCGTTCATGTGTATATAAAATTGTTAAACAAAGTTTCCATGATATGGACTTTCAATAGGCACGCTGATTTCACGCAGCCGCCATTTTGAAATCGAAAGTGAGGCTCCGGTGGGAAAAACCCCGGAAGTAAAGATAAACAACAATGCCTTTGGACTACCAACCTGAAGCTGCTGCCGCGATTTACACTATTGGATGTTAATAATCAATATAGGATAGGTATATAGTTCATTCCTGCTTCTTTTTTTACTTTCTGAATTATATAAAAAAAAAATATTTTATTTATAAATGAATTTCACTGTATATAGTCTAAAGTATAAAAGAAATGTATGTACAGTTTTAGAATTGACACAACATCATTAAACACAACAATACGCCATCGCATTCACGACTCTCCTGTGATTAAAGGCGACACTTCCGGTTTTCTTCCCACCGGAGCCTCGCTTTCGATTTCAAAATAACGGCTGCGTGAAATCAGCGTATAGGCACTAATTTTGTCAATCGGAAGGAATCCAATCATATTTCAGATTTTTAAAGGTCTGTTTATATTAGTGGATCTCAACCTTTTTGACTTCTAAGGCCATCCTCATTTTTCACACTGATATTTGAAGCCCCCCCCCCCCCCCCATAACTAGAAAAAAATCTCGATTTCTAGTTGTTTTGTCTTATTTTAAATCATTTTAAGTCATCTTGAGGCCCCCTGTTTGGGAACCAATGGTTTAAATGAACCCTTGACATTGCAGTCTGATTCACAGACTCCTGCCTAATCTCTCAGGGGGGCAAATGTTTGGATGATTGATAAGGATAAGGTCCACCCATGCAATGGATAAATTAACAGCTTAAGCATGTAAAGGCAACTTCACTACTTTAATATTAATGAAAAATAAAGTGACTCTTACAATAAATCTCCTTGTTTGTTTCTATATGAGTGTTAACAATTCAGCAGCAAGTCAAAATCAATTCAAACAAAGCCCAGCCAGGATGCGAATTTCCAAAAACGTTTACTCCAATTTCAATTTAATAAGAAACAACTGAAATCACATAACTCACTATTTACGCTACTTGCTCTGGCCAAATCGCTCTGAATCTGAAGGGCTACATTTTATTTCTCCATTTAATAAACAAACTATTCCGTCAGATAAATATTTGTTGTGAAAGAAATAGTTACATTTTCAAGCATTTTATCCAAAATTTAAGCACTTTTCAAACCTTAAACGCATCAAAATTCAAGCACTTTCAAGGATTTCAAGCACCCGTACGAACCCTGCACATACTCACTATTTACACTACTCACTATTAATACACTGCTTACATCACATTACTCGCTTAATACACTGCTTACTTATACTGAAATTTTGCTCTTCTCTCTTTCAAAGTAGCAAAGTGATAAAAATTTTTATGACACGATAGAATTAACTGCGTTCGCCATGACATTGTTCAAGTTCAACTGGCCTAACCTCGCGAGATGTCCCAACAGTCTCTCTCGTTCTCGTTCTCTTTTTTTTTTTTTTTTTTATCACATTTAATAAAGATATTAAAGTAGTGTTTCATTTTTTCTTGTTGTTCAAATTCAAAATTGTTTTCAAATATTATTTGTCACTTAATCTTAAAGATTTTTAATAGTGTATGTTTGTTCCCACCAATCGCTGCACAAGTTAAGGATACGTATGATGACGTAAGCACGTTAGTGCGAGCCCTCCCGGAACCCATAGAGAATGCATTGCAGTGCCTGCAGTTCGAAAAAAAAACATCTTTGAATGTAAGTCTATGGGAACACTCTGGGCGATTCTCAGCCAGAGTGAAATCGCCCAAAAAGAGGCGGTACTCCACAGAACGTGACATGACGCTGATTGGTCTATATCCAGAGGCAGAACATACAGTGACGGCTAGCGTAACTCTGTGGTTGAATGAGATTGTGAATGTGATTGAAAAAGTCCCTTTCACACTTTGGTGGTGCATCGCCCAATCGCCCTAATGAAGAAACCGCCCCTGTTCACAGATCTGTTTACATGTGTGTGTATTCCAACCAAAACTTCAGACCAGTCGCCACGTTCAGAAGCTGAGGAAGGGTGGCATGGTGTTTTTAAATCTGATGGATTCAAAAATTCACGTGATACATTTATTATGTTGATCGGATCATTACCCATTTTAGTCTGATCGAAATTTTATTCAATCAGTCGGATCAATTGAGGCTTTTCAGTCCGATTGAACTGTCAGTCAGAACAGATTATTTGGTTGCATGTAAACAAATGCTACTGTCTCTTTTCTCTGGATTTTCAGGCATTGCAACATGGTTCTGGAGAACGTGAAAGAAATGTGGACTGAGGTGCCTAAGAGCGGCAAGGGCAAGAAGAAGTCAAAGCCAGTGAACAAGGATCGTTACATCTCGAAGATGTTCCTGAGAGGCGATTCAGTCATTGTGGTGCTGAGGAACCCACTCATCACCGGGAAATAAACTTGACGTGTAACACGTCTGTTCAAGGACAGGCAATCTCCTGGACACTCATACACCAGCTCGCCTGCGAGCTGAACTCCCTTTGACTCATCAGCACCTGTTAAAGTGTTAATTAGGCCTTTGAGCAACTTAATTATTTTGCCCTTAAGAGACAGTACACAGTTTGCCTTGTGCTGTAACAAATGTATTTTGCTGGAAAATGTTTAGCATCATCATGAGAGATTGTTTGGTCAAAGAATTTTTGTTTGTTTTTGATGTTAAAGTGTGCTTTGTTTTCTAAATAAACTTTTGGATATTCAAATCTCTATAAATCTGTTGTATGATTCTTTCAGAAATTAAAGGGGACCTATTATGCCCTTTTTTTTAAAGTCTTGATTTTGTTTTTAGGGTCTACTGGAATAGTTTTTTTGCCCTACATATTTTACATTATTGCAGCACCTCTCTTCCCAGTCTGTCAGTAACACTCTGGGCTGCGTTTCTCAAAAGCATCATAACCCTAACAAGATCGTAGAGCCATTGGCACCAGTGGTCTCTACAATCAACTTAGCTCATGATGTTTTGACAAACACAGCCCTGTTTATTTCCTGTCTCTGTGAAGCCCCTCCTTCCGAAAAGCACAATGTGCTCTGATTGGTCGACTGGACCAGTGTGGTGTTATTGGCCAACCATTTTGAGTGAATTTAGGAAATGTCACCCTTACCATAACCGTAGGTTTCAACATACGAACACAACTAAACCAGGCCTCGCCGCTATATTTTTGCGTATGCCTTGGGTGGGAATGATTGAAATGAGGAATACTGTGACGTGTTTGTTCCCGGTAGAAGACTCAGACTACAATGCAGGCGTTTCAGGGAGTTCAGAAACTGTTTGCACTGATAAAGAGAATAACTCCCTTTGGAGTGACTTTGTGCTTTGTAACTTCATGCTCAAATAGCAACATTACACACTCAAGAAAGTTGAAAATGTAAGAAAGCATAATAGGACCCCTTTAACTGTTTCCAGACAAGGCAGAAAGTGTTCATCAGAAGTTTCACGTTGCTGTTTGTCCTCTTTCCTCTCCTCTCATCCCCCCCACCCCTCCTCTTCATCCGACTCTCATTTGGTAGAGTCCCTTGGCAGCAGCTTGGGTGTCAGTGTAGATTTCAGCAGGCAGCACTCAATAAGTGACAAACTGCCGTTTAAAGGCCTCTGCATTATTAATGTGACCAGATGTGCTGACTGTCACTTCACACCCCTGCCCTCCACAGTGGGCTCCGCTGACCCCTTGTACTAAAAGCCATTTTAAACCATTCATTTTTGTTTAAAAGGATTTGGCTAATGTTTCTGAAAATGACAATTTTTGTTTTGAAAATTAGAATGAGCTCTCTGAAAGGGGTTTATCATGGTAAAAAAAAAAATATCTAGGGTTAATTATGTGTGTTTTAAAAGTGTATATATGGACAAAAGGGTTATCTCAGGACTTGACCTGAGAGGACAGTCTGAAAATCACTCAGTCAGGTCACTTAAATATTCAGTGGAACGGTGAAAATCCAACTCGGTGTATCAGTTTGGGTTATTGTGATCCACTGGTGTCATATTTATTAAATGTGTTTATTCAGTCATTTTTGTGTGTTTTAATGATAAACTATATCAAACAAATGTATATTGATGGAATGTTCTTAGTTATGTTCTATAAATGGTTAATATGTGTTAAGTTAAAATATTTACATTTGTATTAATTTTATACTTTTTTTGATTAGAAAAGAATCACTATATTAATATTCTAAGCAAATTTAAATTAAACTACGGTTTAAAACTCGTCAAACATTTTTTTTGAAAGAAATGAATACTTTTATTCAGCAAGGATGCATTAAATTGTTCAAAAGTGACAGTAAAGACATTTATAATGTTTTATTAAATTTTCCATTTCAAAAAATGCTTTTCTTATATATTGAATTATATATTATATATTGAAAATATATTGAAATAGGAAGCATTGTTCTGTATACAATTGTTCTGACCCCAAACATGAAAGATACCTCAGATTGTACAGCGTGTTGAGAAGTAGTTTCTCTATTTCGTTTCTTAGAGCTGAGTTTATGCCTAGGGAACAATAAATGGATGAAAAAATTAGGATAGGAACATTAAACCACAGACATTTTCTTTAGAAAATGTAAGAAATTGTTCCATACAGTTTCACAAATGCTAAATTGGTATCTATAGCAAATATAGATAGCAGGGTAAAGGAAAAAGATTTATTGTACCATTAACAGTGTGTCTGTTTTCGATAGAGTTAATGAGCTTTTCCCAGGCTCCTGAGGTGTTCTCTAGTGTGAGACGCTCATCCCGCTGTCCTCCGTGTTCCCCTGGGCCGCTGCACCTGGATCTGCGTGTGGGTTAGCCTGAAGCTCTGAATACTACAGCCATGACTTACAGCTGACGCTTCAGCCTGAGATCTTATCATGCTGTCAAAACTGAGATTTAGTGGTTTAGGTCTGCAATGTGTTGGTCATGTTTGAGTCATTTTGTGGGGAATTGTCTACTGGATCATGGTTTGATCTGTTCCGTTAAAGACATGAATAGTGAAAAACTCATCGTTCAGCAGTGAATACTCAATCCTTGCCCGGCAGAAAGAGAAAAACTTTCCTTACTGCATATTAGTGTCTGTTATATTCATCCACCTGCTCGACAGCTATGCAGAAATAATGCCGTAAAACAATGGATAATGTAATATCCTGAATAACCCACACCTAAAGAGTGAACTTTTGGAAAATTATCCGTCTTGGATTTGGCACAGTTAAAGTCAGATCATTGGTCCAGTTACAAACACACCCTCATTATTGCACTACATATAGATCTGAATTAAACTTCCAAAACATCTTCATTTGGCACCGCAGCATTTCTTAAATGTAGTTCTTTCACTTGTTCTAAATAGGCGTAAAAGATTTTTTGTTAAATGGGACATAATTATGGGACATAATAAATGGGATAAATGGGGTAAATGGGGTAAATGGGGTAAATGGGGGGGGGGGGGGTATTTGGATATTGTATTTGGATATTGAAGCCACATTGTCTAAATTTCTGATTCTCATTGGATTACAAATGTTCAGAATCAGTTTTCTTGACAGAGGTGTAGTTCATCATCACATTAACATAATCAATTACATTTAACAATATTGTAATAATATTCTTCATTTTCAGCAGTGGGGTAAAATAAAAATAAAAAAATCTTGTTTTTGCTAAAATTACTAAAACATTGTGTAATACTAAATATTGTGATTTAAAGGTCTAAAAATATCAAAGTGAATTGTCAGTGTATTAAACCATGTTACACTTTAATATTGCAAACACTCTTAAAATAAAATAAAAATTGTCTGGTTTGTGAAAAAACATGCAGCATAAGAAGATTCATTTGGTTCCCTTAAAGAACATTTCAGTGAAAAGTTCTTCAAATAAATTGTAAAAATAAAGAACCTTCTATGTGCAATAGAAAGGTTTATAGATGTTAAAGGTTCTTTAATGAACCAGAGATACCAATAAAGCCAATAAAATATAATTACGCATATTAGTTCTATTATATAACTTCTTGTTTTATCACTTGGAATTATGCTTTTGTAAAACTTTACATTTGAATGTGTGCTGTTTCTTTCTTCTTTTTTTTTAAATGCAACTTCTGATGCATTTTTAATGCTCAAGTGTCCTTTGGGGCATTTAGTAACAATAAAATATGTACATTGATTAGTTTTATATGAAGGCATACAATAAGTGAGAATGTCTCCTACAAAATGTGGCATATTGGTATTATTAGCCACTAAAAATTACACATTACAAAAGAAAGTGTTTTCTTAAAATTAGATAACTAAACAATAACAGATATTTTAGGGGAAACTATATGTTGCATGTACATTTTTGAAAGGAAAGGATTTTTTTTTTATTATTTTTTTTTTTAATATGCAAGTACAAGTGAGAAAGCATGGGTTAGGTGCAAGCTCCAGAAATTGGATAAAGCCTATCACATATCTATGAGAGAAAATCAATACAAAAGTGGCCTGAAATCGTTCATGGAATATTTACTTATTTCGCTGTTTTCTGAAACAAACGAAATAATATCGCTGCCTTTTAACATCCATGTGAAGCTCTAAGCCTCCACAGGATCATTTGCACGAATTTACATATTCCCATCACATATGTCTCCATTTACTGGATAAAATACAAACTCACGACAAACTTCAATAAGTTTTCCAGGCGAATCTTCATTTCATTTCTCTAATGTTTCAAACATATCATGTTGAAAACGTTCCTTAACGACATCACCATTCTCAAAAACTGACATCATTGGTGGGAAAACAGCAGAAACATCACTAAAATACTATCAGTTGATTTGTAAATCCCTCAACGTGGCTTTGAACTTGATGGAAATTATGGAAACATTTTCATGCGCTTGTACGTTATAAGTTCTTGAGCCCGAGAATAGCATATTTATGAAAGTCTGCTATTATTATTATTTTTTTTTTTTTTAAACTACAACACAAGGATATTCATTTTTAAATGTTCAGTTCAGAAGATGCTTTATATCAGGAATGATCCCACTGTAGGCTAGACCATGATTTTTCGAAGTTAATAAAGATAAAATAAAGATTTTTGGAGTAGCCTAGCCTATGTAAACATTTCACGTTTAATTCATTATGTTACTTGCCGTTTCTTTGTAAATGTCCGCGAAATGTAGGCTACTAAGTGTTATTTTTTTTAGTGTATTTTCCCATTTCATCTTTCTCTTCTTTTTCTTTTCTCAGAGTGTGTGAAATGAACTTGAATAAGTTTGCTCGGGGTGACTGCTCTTGGCAGGAAAGCGCTATGTTTTATTCAGCAAGTTGAGGCGATAAGAGGGGAAGTGTGATTATGATAGTGATCGGTCACGCGTCGATACTCAGTCTCCCCCACGCGCGCAACGCGATACTGTCGCCCGGCGCGCGGGGCTCTCACATCAGCCATCGATCGCGCGCACGGTAACTCGAGACTCCGCAGTTTGTTTCCAAGCAGCTCCGCAGCCGCGAGATCAGGTGCGCACCGGGGAGCCGAAGGGTGACAGCACAGTCATGAGGAACACACCGTCACCCATTCGCTTCTCACTTTGGGCGCACTTGATCTCGTGCGCTCACACTGTCTCTCTCTGTCCGCACATCACATTAGTTACCTGCTCATTCATGTTATGCACAGTTGTTAAACTCTGTAATTTATCTATTAAACTCTGTAATTTACTTGTGTTGTAGTTTAAGGAAACATAAAAAAAAAAAATCACAAATTAAAATATTTTCAAACGTGTTCTGTTTGAAAAAAAAAAAAAAAGTATTTGAGAGAAAGGAAAAGAAACATGGATTCCCCCTCACAGGGTAAGGGAATCAGCTCAAACCAAAGTATTTTTTTAAAACGTGTTTTGATATTATGATAAAAATCTATTTCTATCTTTAAAATGTTTTATTATATTATGCTTAATATTTTATCCATATTAAAATATATATGAACAAATAGCATAATAAATCAATTGGACCTTATAAAATACATTAAAACGAAATAAACTTGGCCCCTTTTTTTGGAATTATGTGTTGAATCTGGAGGAAGAAGCTCTTGTCTTTTTAGAATAAATGTTTATATGACTGCTCATGCTGTTTTGGTGGCATGATGTGACACACGTGGTTGGATATCTTCCGTTTCCGAAGAAATAAATTCCAGTAAATTTGAAGATATTCAATATATTTAGCATATTCCAGCTATTTTGCTCAATTTCCCTTTTCTAATGTAAATGACTTGTGTGGACACATATTGCCACTTTATTTACCACATTAATTTATATTTCACAACTAAATGTAATCATACAAAAGTTACCTGATTTCCATGATTTTGAGCACCTTGAGTAACATGCAAAGCTGGACAAAGCTAGCTAGACGGACGGACGGACGGACAGATAGATAGATAGATAGATAGATAGATAGATAGATAGATAGATAGATAGATAGATAGATAGATAGATAGATAGATAGATAGATAGATAGATAGTATAAAAAACTGATAGACAGATAGATAGATACTATCAAAAAGATAGATAGATAGTATCAAAAGACAGGCAGACAGACAGACAGACAGACAGATAGATAGATAGATAGATAGATAGATAGATAGATAGATAGATAGATAGATAGATAGATAGATAGATAGATAGATAGATAGATAGATAGATAGTATAAAAAAACTGATAGACAGATAGATAGATACTATCAAAAAGATAGATAGATAGTATCAAAAGACAGGCAGACAGACAGACAGACAGACAGACAGATAGATAGATAGATAGATAGATAGATAGATAGATAGATAGAATCAAAAACAGATAGATAGATAGATAGATAGATAGATAGATAGATAGATAGATAGATAGATAGATAGATAGATAGATAGATAGACAGATAGACAGACAGTCAGACAGACAGACAGACAGACAGACAGATAGATAGATAGATAGTATCAAAAAGATAGATAGTATCAAAAGACAGGCAGACAGACAGACAGACAGACAGACAGACAGATAGATAGATAGATAGATAGATAGATAGATAGATAGATAGATAGATAGATAGATAGATAGATAGATAGATAGATAGTATCAAAAACAGATAGACAGATAGATAGATACTATCAAAAAGATAGATAGTATCAAAAGACAGGCAGACAGACAGACAGACAGACAGACAGATAGATAGATAGATAGATAGATAGATAGATAGATAGATAGATAGAT
This sequence comes from Squalius cephalus, assembly GCF_949319135.1. Lineage (NCBI taxonomy): Eukaryota > Metazoa > Chordata > Actinopteri > Cypriniformes > Leuciscidae > Squalius > Squalius cephalus. The sequence continues at coordinate 40,258,343 of NC_137127.1, read as the reverse complement.
AGATAGATAGATAGATAGATAGATAGATAGATAGATAGATAGATAGTATCAAAAACAGATAGACAGATAGATACTATCAAAAAGATAGATAGATAGAATCAAAAGACAGGCAGACAGACAGACAGACAGACAGACAGATAGACAGACAGATAGATAGATAGAAATAGATAGATAGATAGATAGATAGATAGATAGATAGATAGATAGATAGATAGATAGATAGATAGATAGATAGATAGATAGATAGATAGATAGATAGATAGATAGATAGATAGATCTTATAATATATATTAAAACGAAATAAACTTGGCCATTTTTTTAGAATTAGAATTATGTGTTGAATCTATGGAGGAAGATGCTTTTGTCTTTTTAGAATAAATGTTAAAAGGACTGTTCATGTTGAATAGTCACAGCACATTTTAATATAACAATTGTTTTACGTTTTATTAGTTTTTTCTTCACATTCATTGAGCAACATAAATGTTTTCAGCAACAATAAACTGACAAGGTCACTCAGTTCTGCAGAGACTCTTAAGTCATTATACAATTTGGTGAAAAAATAAAGGGCCATCATAACAAAACCGAGAAAATGTCCTCCTTTGTCACTTTTAGAGGCATTTTTGACACGAGTCCTGGTTAATGTCTGAGCTCGGTGATATTACCTCCTGAGAGAGACTAGACAGATTCTGTCGGCTATTGTTGTGACTGTATTCTGCCATCTATGTACTTACATCCCCATCTAGTGGTAAACAACAAAATGTCTTCTACTGTGAATGTACAGCCAAAGACTGTCCACTAGGTGACGTGATTTAACCACGTATCATTTACATTTACAATGGCTTTGAAAGTGACTTCGTAAAAAAAGTGTAAGGAGAAGAATAAGACTCTTCTTTCTTTGTATGTTTGTTTTGCACGCGCAATAGTGATTGCTCATACATTGCTTAGTGTCATAACCAAGGTCAGCGCTGTTTGGCCTCCGTCCAGAATGCCTTTAGAAATTCTTTACAATTTCCTGCTTGTTGTCAGCCTCTGGTAAACACACTCACAAATGCATAGGATCCTACCGGTGGTGTTTTATTCTTTAATACATTGCTCTGTTTGTCTCACGTTTGCATGCAGTCTGCATCTGAAAGCATGACTGTGCAAGTGTAAAGAATGTTGTAGGCCACAGAGTCCGAGGCTCTATCCTGTGAATCTGTGCCATGCAAGCAGAGCCAGAATGGGAGCTTGTAAAAGTGGCTCAATGGAGGAGGGGTGAGCCTAAAATTACAACTGACTAGTTTCCTTTTAGATAATACGCTTATCAAAGCAGTCAGATGTGTATAATGCACATTACACATGCACAAACACACTCTACAGATGTACAAAAGGTCTTTTGATAGACGCACATCTCTTTTTTCTCAAGTGTTTTCCTCTGAACCAAAACGACACGCCTGACAGGCCGAAAATCTGATTATGTAATTATCAAAGGCTTACATAATTACTTCAAATGTTTACTTCAAAAAATGTCTGTAAGTGATGTAAACTGCACACAGCAGGATTATAATCAGACACATCCATAACTACTTTGGCATTTGATTTTGAAGGGGTTTTAATAGGTCTCCAGACATAAGACAAACTATTTGTGTATGTGTGTGTGTGTGTGTGTGTGTGTGTGTGAGAGAGAGAGAGCGGGACAGCCAAACAGTCACTAATGTGGCAGATGTGACACATGGTTGGATATCTTTTATATATCCATAGATATATCCATATCTAATTTAAATTACTTTAATTTATAATTGTATACTGCATACACATACACACACATTCATTTATATTACTTCACAACAAAATGTAATCTTTCCAAAGCTACCTGATTTCCATGATTTTGAGCACTTTGAGTAACATGCAAAGCTGGACAAAGCTAGCTAGCTAGACAGACAGACAGATAGATATATAGATAGAGAGGTAGATAGATAGATAGATAGATAGATAGATAGATAGTAGAATGGATATCTACTGAGATTCTTTTGAGATCTATGGTTATTAAATTATTAGTTTTTGAAACATAAACATTACTGTTGATCTTCTAACACTTAATATAAATATAAAAATAAGATAAATTATTATGACCAATTAAATATCCCCCCAATTTATTTATTTATTTTTTAAATCACATACCATGGTATTATATGAAATATGTTAAAACTTTATGGTATTAATCACGGTAGCCTACCATGTCAAAAATGAACACAGCATAAAACCCACTCCTACAATACACATTTGAGCATATTACAGAATGTGGGAATAGTGACGCACACCACACACTTAAAGATGGAAGATTAAATTATTATTTTTTCCAGTCAGAACTAAGTATACATTCATCGTCTCATTCCCATCAGCGGATCCTGCTTTGTAACGCAGAGCTGGAGTAATGGAGCTCGGCCGCTAGGGAGTGGATGAGTACATTTCTCTGGCTGTTTTTCAGCTCGGGAGGGGGAGAGACAGACAGGAATGAAAGCTTTTCCTCAGAGTTGAGGAGCAGGTTGGGCTTCGGTCGCGAATGAGCGTTAACAGACCGACCGGCGAACAAGAGGAGTTTGTCGAAAACCGCTTCCACATTTTACAAACAGCCGCACGAATGGAGACGAGGACATGAGGCGGAATATGTGTAGACTTTGCTCGGAGCGAGACATGAGTCCAGGATACTGATTAGAGTTGACACAAGCCCAGCTCCAGTAGCAACTCTATCCACACTTCACCTCCAACCCCCTCCTTCACTCCTCAACCAGGAAATCATCGAGCTGTGCTGCTTATCCTTCTTCCCACAGATTAAACAAAAACACCAAACCCCTCGGTGGGTTTATCCATGAGGATCTCGTCGTTTTCTCTTTGGGTTTTCGCCTCTGGAAGTTCGGCTTTACATCTGAAGGGAATCTGCACTGTCGTCGAACAATGAGGTAAAGCGCGTCAAAGCACATTTGTTGCCCTCGCTTTTGTGTGTACTTAGTTTTGCGCGCTACAATGTAACGCATAGTATGGATAATGTGTGAGGCCGCATGTGGGACTTCGGTCTGTTAGCCTACTCACTTTCTGTCCTGTTACTCGCACCTACTGGAGGTGGGGGACCATCACAGGAGCAAGTGTGTCCTTTCGGAGCGTTTACACACTCCAGCTCGTCCGTTTTTGCGTGGCTTTGACAGCCAAAGAGTTCTTTCTTTTATCGCGTTGCTCTATAGCTGTTGAATGGAGCTGAACATTTATTAATAATTTTGCACTGATTTTTCTGGAGATACTTTGAGTTTGAATGAGTTTGTCACCAAATGGGTTGCTTTTCCGTTTTGAGACGGTGATTTTAAACATTCTGTCAAACGAATCATGTCATTAATTGTAAAAACACAGCATTTTGGCATCTAAAGCTATATATTTTAAATAGCCTAAATATGTTTGGTTAGAGAGGCCTATCGATTTAAAAACAAGTTTGGGAATTTTTCGGTTCGTTTTTTGCCATTAGGCTACTAGCCTTGCACTATGTATTTATTAGAAAGAATTTAATGCTGACATTTCAAAAAATATTTATTTTACAATAATTAGTCGTTTACTGTACAAACACAGTGCAAGGTTGAATAAACACACTATTGCAGTGGTTCCCAAACCTGTCCTGGAGGACCACCAACACTGCACGTTTTCTTTTTCTCCCTAGTCAAACACACCTGATTCAACTCATCAGCTCATTATCACATGGGTTAATGAGCTGATGAGTTGAATCAGGTGTGTTTGATTAGGGAGAAAAAGAAAACGTGCAGTGTTGGTGGTCCTCCAGGACAGGTTTGGGAACCACTGCACTATTGTATACAGTTTATTTACACATTGAATTTTTTACTTTTTTTTTTATTAAATGTTTTTTGACAAAGCAACGAGAACAGTTCAATAAATCGATTTTCCCTAAACATATAGTAGTTTTTAAAATAAGGTGCACCTGCTTTGTGCGCTAGATGTGAGCTTTTGAATAACATTAATGACTTTTTACGAAACACAGTTAAACGAACTAGTATCGATAACTGTATCCCCAGGCGGTGTGCACGAAGTTTATTGTGCATGTTGAAAATGCAGCTGTCAACCGGTAAATTGGCCCTTTGTAACACGTAGCCAGTCCTCTTTTGTGAGCCCTCCCTGTTCCTTCTGTTCTGGGAGTTGGCCGCGGCGCGAATTCAAAAATCCTACTGTGGGGAAGGTTTGGCTCATGCATATTAATTAGGTCACGGGACATTCACCCAGTAGCGAACGTCAAATATCCTACTTAATATTCAAGACTAAATCCTTTGCCATAGTTGGATTTGTAATTTGACTGTCAGGGCAGAACCCGGAACTAACCCACATTTGCGCCATGTAGCCTATAGAGCACTGAAGCCTGATAATTCCACATCCTGCTTCGGCCTGAGCAGTTGTAGAGTTCAAGGGCACTTTTAGTTTAGTTTAAGACAAGACACGGGTGAAAAACAGACAGAAAACAATACGTTTCAGCCAGAACACAATGCTTTTCCGCCATTTTTTTTTTTTTAGGAACAAAACGTTGTATAAAATCAGGTGACTTTTACATGAATAAACCTCTCTGTAAAAACCTTCAGATTATGGATAGGAATGAAAGTGTTAAATTAGGTGTATGTAAGAGCTGCTGAAGTGGAAATTTCATTATGAGAAAACAGCCTTTAAATACATGTAGCCTATTGTAATTGAAATCTACAGACGCAAATAGATAAAGTGCTATAAAATCAACACTTAAAATTGTATTTTGGATGTTTTCTTTACACTAGTTTGAAACAACACTTAGGCTATACCAAAAATATACCAAAACAAAATCTCAAACTGATGCATATATAAAAAAAAAACTACTTGCGGCCTGTAGTGTCTTGCCTTAAGCTAAACAAAAATACACTACATATTTTTCAGATTTGAAAAAAAAAAAAAAAAATCACTACACATTTTTCACTCAAGCTGACATAAACAAAACCTGATGGTCATATTATCTTGTAGCATGATTCGAAATGTTTTATTCTGTGATTGAATTGATGCAAGGAAATCTGACCATCTGTAGAAAGGAGTTAATGGTCTGTATGTCACAAATTTGTTTATATTAGAATAGTGTAGAATACTGTAGTACAGAATCCTCATTATACGTTTATTTGGTCTCAGACTTTGTACAATGAAGCAAATTTTTGTTAAAGACAGCTAGAATATGCTTTATAATAATGACACACAACATATAATACATGACAAATAATCACAAGGAACCCAAGTGACACGAGGCAACAGGAAAGAGCTTTCCAGATTCTATAAAGTGGACAGAGACTTCCTACTGTGTTGTGCAACCATCCGTATTTGTGTAAAATAGGGAAGCGCCAGCGCCGACATGTTCTTCCAACATCTTGAGAATGTAAAACACTCGTTTTGCTATGTAAACAACAACAGCAACCTGACTGACAGGTTTTCGTCAACGCAACTCTTAGATCTGTCTCGCACCAAAATAAGAGTGCATTAAATAAGCATATACACTTTAAAACCTCAGCCATGCATTTCTATGCAAATTTCAGTTCAGCGACGTTATCAGGCAATGTGTTGAAGGGTGACGTTTCATGCCATGTTGCCATTGTGACACACAGGAAACTTGGCTCAGGGAGGCCTGCTGGGTTCAAGGAAAAGGTGCAGAGTACGCGCGCACAACCATGAGTTTACTGTGTCGGGTCTGCTTGCATAATACGTGAAGAATGGAATGTTGTCACATTTACAAGTTTATTGTCCTGTCATGTTGTGGAACGTCAACATCAGAATGCATTGGAGCGGTTAGCGCCTCATTTTGAATTTTGCCAGGCCACCCAATGTAACAATGGTTTCTCAAACTGACCTTGTTATTTGGGAAGCCTGGTATTGAATTCATGGGAACCCAGGCTAAGTCACTGACCTGCAGTCCCTGGGTTAAGATTACAAAGAACAATCAAAGTTCCAGGGTTATTCAAACACTATATATGGTCCTCTTTAGGCTACGTTCACACTGCAAGCCTATAGCGCTCAATTCTCAGATCCGATTTTTTTGTATAGCTGTTCACATTGTTGTTTTAAATGTGGCCAATATCATATTCCAGTGTGAACAGATCATGGTCCTGTATTGACCCGCATGTGCAAAAAAAAAAAGCTATAAGAAGATGTCACACAGCTCGCTGTCATTCAGAAGTGAACAAGGAGGACATTAAAGTTAGCAATTACATGTGTGTTCTGCCGCGGAATCCAGCAAATTTATGCGCAGGCAATCTAAAAAACAAAGACGAGGATGCGAAAAAAGAGAGCAGATTTTTTTTCAACATTTATGAAACGAGCTAACATGTTTTGCTTGTATATTTGATACTGCAATAATTGTTAGTTCTAACACATCACTGTCTTTCCACTGACAGCTTTCACAACTGTCTTGATAATGTCGGGTATATATGTAAAATCTTTGAAGTGACTCCCGTGAGCACAGAATTGTGACGAATGTTGCTCTAGTGTGACATAAAATTCGCATGAATTTCAATTGAGCTGTTCAGACTGAGGTCGCATTGCAAAACATCCGACCTGTATCAGATTTAGGACCACATATAGAAGCGGCCCAAATCGGAAATCGAAAATAATAGATTTCATGTGGTTTGTGCTGTTCACACTGTCATGAGAAAAACAGATCGAAGTCATTTACCAGTGGCTCAGAACAGGCTCCAAATCTTAAGTGGCTCAAGAATTACTTAACTGTTTAGGACCCTATGAAATCCGTTTTATTATGTTCCCAAATTCCAAATTTGTGAATGTGAATCGTATGAACTTGTAAAATGTGAAATAACAACCTCGTGAAATTTGTCTCATGAGATTGGGTTGGAAAAGCTCTTAGAGCAGCTTCATGTGGAGTGTTCTTATATAGTGAGGCCACAGACACTGAAAATATCAGACGTGATTTATTCACTTTAGATAAACGTTGTGTAGGTAACTATAGTGTACTCTATTCTTATTGTGGCTGCGGTGTGACAAGTTTGCTGCATTGCCATGGAAATAAAAAGGTGATACCTTCTAAAATAACAGTCGATTTTGGAAATGCTTCAATTTGAAAACCTCTGGGTTGCATTTTAGTGTAGACAGAACAAAACGGAGACTTATGAAAACCAAGGCGTGGCTGCCCACATTCGCTCCCTGATTGGGTCTTCTCTGGATCATATCCTTCCCTGATTCGTCAAGCCCCTATCAAATGACCATTATGCTACAAGATGACAATAACAGACCAGCCTCGACAGTGTAAACAATAACATGGAGACGGAACTGCAAGCTTTGCTGACTTTGTTGTTCTTTTTAGCAGCCATTGTGCAGTTAAACTCTGCATTTTATAATACTGCAGCTGCCTACATGCGCAAGAGGCACGCTATTATTCGAGCAATCGGCATTCCCGCCAGTGTGCATGATTGATCATGTGACATGCGTTTTCGCTTGTGTAGTGTGGACGGAGATCTTTTCTGAAACGCAGTGGAAACGTCAGTATGGATGTGGATTGTTTTCATTTTAAAACTCTGTGAAAACAAAAACGCACATAGTGTGGACATAGCCTCAGTTAGAATATTTTAAACTTGCGTGTGACAGGGACAGAGTGAAAATCTGATATACAGTCATTTTTTTTGGGATTCGACTGATTGCTTTACCATTTCAACTGCAGTAGATGACTGTTAGGGATGCGGACTGCTTATAATATATTTACACATTAGAGCATTGTAGAAACATTGAGTAATGGGAAAATACATAGAGGAAGACACATCCCAAACAAGTCAAAATGAGGCAAAACTTGTTAAGGAGTGTAAAAGGAAGTAGAGTGGAGTTGTTATGGCGTGTAGTTGTTATGGCGATAATCTGTTTTGTCTAAGCAATGGCACACACATTTTTGAAATTGAAAACATTGTTTTTGCAGTTCTGCCCCTAGTGGAGCTGAAATGGCACCCTTCAACTTTATGTGAAAACACAAACGCACAGGTGGTCCGCAGCTGGTTTTCCACACTTGCTGTGTAATCAGTCCAGTTTGTTCCTGTGTGTATTTCTGTCACAGCATGTCATCCTGGAAGTGCATGTCTGATTAATGGCAGCGCTGTGATTCACTGCTGTTATCAGACTGATGACTGGGAGGGACTCGCCCAGCATGTCTTTATCTAAATGACTTCCACTCTGGTGCTTCTACAGGCTAAAGGGTTTAGGGTGGCACCGGTGGCTTCGCTCCCCATGCCAGATGCTGCAGTGTGGTCCTTCTGTTGCCGGTATTTAATTTCTTATGATCCTGGGTGATTACAGACCATTAGATATTGAAATGATATAGGAGAACAAAGGGGTCAACTAAAATGGGCCTTTTAATGGCTGAGACAGATTTCTTGAAAAAAGACTGATGGCTGATATAACCATAGAACATAGATATAAACATCAATTTAAACATCTTCAAATGAGATGTACACAAAATTACTGAAATGATATTGAACACTTGCCCTCAATTAAACATCATTGGTTTTGGTCAATGATCTCGGCCCTGCGAAACCATTTCAACGGATACCGAAAATTGCTGTTTTGGATGAATTTTTTTTCCGAAATTTTGGTGCATCACTAAAGACACAACTGACTGTTTAAGTGAATTCTTGCCAAGATGGACATAATTCTGACATAACACTGTGTGGATCTGACTTTTCAAGTGCAATACGCCACGAAAGAGAACTATGTTCGAATTGCATGCTTTTTATGAAAAATCCAATGCCAATACATCAGTTTTGTGTGTGTCAGTCAGAAAATACTTATTTTCTTGAAAGTAATGATCAAGATGTGTACACGTGTATTTATTTGTACTTAAAATATGTTAATGCTTGGATTTTATAATATGTGCCGTGGAAATACTGTGGTATAAATGGTACTGCAGAATCTTTACCATTTGAAACATTTATACCCCTCCACCCTTAGCTAATGTTTTGACCAGAATATTGGCTGAAATATTGGGAACAGCAAAGTAAAGTCATGTTGTAAATTGTATGGATGAATGTGTCAGTTGGTCAGCTGTGGGGAAAACGTTCTTCTGGGTCTTCACAGTATTGACTGAATATTATTGAATGGATTGATTAACTCAGAGCAGACGTTTGGCCTAAGTTCACTGGATGGACTTTACATGTAGCCTGGCTGCTACGACTTAGCAGTTTACTCCATAACCAATGTGACTTAAAAGAAGGTGCATTTATTGTTTGTTATGAATACCTCAGCTCTCAGGATACAATTCGATTAATGCAAGTCCTTAGTGCTTATTAGAAGTTAAGAACACAGGAAGGAACAGGAGTGCTGGGTAAAAGCAGAACATTAAGATGAGGGCTAAGATAGAAACGTGAAATGACAATTAGAGATGCACCGGTCAAACTGGCCATCAATCAGAACCATTTTTGTTGTTGTTTGTTGTTGTTGGCTGATTTTGTTCCAGACTTGCATACAAACTGCATTGCCCATTTCCTATTTCCCAAAACATTATTTGTGTGGATATATTACAAAGTCTGTAAACAGGACGTTAACAGAAGCCAGAGACAAGACATGCTGAAGATGGACGCAAAAAAGGAGAGGAGAGCAGAGAAAATACTGTACCAGGCACAGCAAGCTCTCTGTTCGCGATGTATATAAATGAATATATAATAAATATAATTATTACATGGCTTGGTTGAATTCCAATGTAGAATGCGGTCTGTTATTTCTTGATGACAGACCGCTGCAAAGTATAACAGACCGTTTCCATGAATAACAGCGCGCTTCGCGTCGGGGTCCCGTTCAGCCTGTCGGGGTTGTTATTCGCTATAACGACCGCCTCTCTATACATTATCCCTTACATAATTAATTGGGGGGTGGGGGTTTATATGAATTTATACCATGCTCTGTCTGAATACGCGATTCTGATTGGTTGGAAGGTGTTCCAAGTCAGTTTAATCACTGTTCTATATTAATGCGCTGTTAAAGCGCACACAGAGAACGGAGATCGTGCTGTACACTCACAGAAACTTTATCAAAGCGGCCCTGCGACTTTTAGTAATAAAATAGCTTCACAAATAAAAGCTTCAAATAAAGGGCTTTTTAAACCTGCTGAGAGTTATCCAGCCAAGAATAAGCCTAGAACTGCTTTTCTGACGGACTGATATTAATGACATAAGTAAGTAGGGATGCACCGATACTGATACCATTAAGTTACTCGGGTGTCGGTCCGATACTGTGCTCATGTACTCGTAAAACTACCCCGATACAACCGCACCCGATATACCACTTTAGGGGCCGTTAAAAAAAACCGCGCTGTGAACGGCCCCTTATGGCAACGTGACATTAGCCTAATCCAAAATATTTCTATATGTGGCTCTTTCCTCATTTCTTGTCAACAAGTGGATTCAGAGCCACCGCATTAGCAGCGCCACCGGTCGCCATGTCTTTATGAAGAGGACAGCGCATCAAGAACCGGATTAACCCGGTACTTCGGTACCACCGGTACTTAAGAAAAGCTGGTACCATAGCGGTTTAATTTTTTTAGTACCGACTTGGTACCGAAGTTCCGGGTCTTTTGACAACACTAGATGGATGATACACTGACAGAAATGAGCTAATGTTTAAAGTTGTTTTCTCTCCTCACATATCTAGAGCTATGGATTGTGGGGGAGAGGTCAGGTTGAGGTCAAATACTGTATCTCATTTGGTCTCCATCAACCCTAAGTGGACATCATTGAATGTAAATCCTTGTTGAAGAACATTTGCAGGAAATAGTCGCTGCCAAGAAAAACCATTAAAGGGGATCTTAGGTCAAGCTTAAGGACTTGCAGCGCAGTGATGTTGAATGCATGATTCTGATTGGCTAACAGACGTTCTGAGGTGTTGATTACTTCATATTTGTGCTTGTGCATCTGTTGAATAGTTCTCAACTGCATTACAAATCTGGACCACATTACATCACTTTGCCAAGTTAAGAGCCTTGCAGAACCAGAAGACATTACTCGAGTAAAAAAATGGCTTTACATTTCTTAGTAGTGAGGTAACACTGCTATTTTTGAAGTAGTTACTAACTAATGGCTTTGCTATTTGTAGAGAAACTACTGCCTAACACTGTGGAGAGCCTTATGCGCAGTATGCAGTAATTTTCAATAATTCAATGGATCGTCATTAATTATTCTTTAAAAAAAATAATAAATATAACATACACAAGTCTTGTGTTATGAGCAAAACCAAAAACGGCTGTTTCATTTCAAGTGTTGTTCGTCATGAAGCACTCTTGGTTGCGTAATTACAGCCTTTCTTGCCTCAACATGTCTTGATTCTCTTTGGTATTTTGTATGGGTCTGGCCCATCGTACATCTTTCGAATTGCAGCCCTTATGCTAACCATGAATTACCCACAGCCATTGAAAGCTCAAATGCATATTGATCTGAGCCTCTACGTATTCAAATGGCTTAACATATGAAAAATATCTGCCTTGAATAAGATGAAGGCAGATCTTGACATGCAAATCTCAATGCTTAAAGCAATCACTGCATGTTTAGAAAAATTAGGAAATGTTTAAATGTATGGCTTATTTACATCAAAGCTGCTTGTAACAACTGAGCTATTTATATTGAGTCCTTTGTAAGGACTCAATAGAGATCAACAGTCATGGTCTGGATGTGGAAATGTAATTCCTTTTCTCAATAGAGGAATTGCTTTGCTATAACATTAACAAAGCCAATTAAGGCAGACCCAAATTTAGGGCTGTTCAAAGTTGATATATGCTTCTGTAGAAGCCAAAATTGAATTTATTATAAACGTATGTCTGATTTTTGGTAAAGAACTACACTACCCATTATACAAAAGAGAAGGCCAACAGTCAAAAGATTTGCAAATAAAGTCTCCTCATACACTAAAACAACTATTTATTTGGTTATAGTTGTATATTTGTATACATTTAATCATAACAATAATACTATCATAATATAATAATAGAAATAAAATGTAATAGTATTTAAAAAAAAATTGTTTATCATAATTTCTGATATAATGTAATTTAAGTTCACAGTATTGTACTTTTTTGCTTTGAATAGAATTTTATAATTAATCTCAGAGCTGGTTGTCTTGTGTATGGTACTGTTTTTTTTTTCTTTATTTTTTTAAAAATCTATATGAATATACTTCTGTAACTAAGGTTTCGCAAAAAGTGGGCTGTCACGGTTACGTTCTTACAGTAACTGTGGAGAACCCGTTTTGGATTTGTGCAATTGTGGAAATCCTTGAAAGACTTTTACGTTAATAAAAAAAATAATATTACAAAATAAGTCCCCCGGCTGAGAATCTCACTTCTCTTTCTGGATTCAGATGTAATATGATGTCTCAGAGGTCCTTTGAAATCTATTTAACATGTTAGATCAGTAGTAGGGGTCGCCCTGCACCCTGTGGCGTGTGTATTTGCTCCGTGTCGTTGGCCTCTGTTCTCATAGGATCCTGGCGCTCGGCCAGAGTCACACTGCTTAGCTGGGCCTCTGGCCTCCTTACAGAGGCTCCGTCACGCCCTCGCCAGTTGCTGATTGGTTCATTATCCGGATTTATTGCTTTTGAATGGCTGGTGAAACAGCCCTTGGACAAGATTAGGTGCATGCATTACCACAAGTTGCTTAAAGAATCCACTAGATTTAAATGCTGGCAGAATCCATCCATTTCATTCTTTCTGAAATGCTTGTGAGTGTTGTTGTTTTTAAGTAAAAATAACTATTCTACATTTGCTGTGTTTATCAGCTCTGAATTCTCTTAAAACACAATAATGTGCTGATTTCGGAAGATTTTCTACTGAAATGATTTAAGTATGTTAAAATGTGTTAATAGAGCTACACTCTACTGGTAGCTGAATATACAATCAAATTAGCCAAATATTTAATTTGTTACACAGAAATCGCCAACCATCTTCACAAACTTGTAATAAGAAGCCCTTTTGTCAACAAAAGAGAAGCTTAAAGGACTCCCTGCAGTTTTCCAAATATAAAACCGCTTGCAGGAAAGTTATGAAATTTGGCACACAGAAAGAGGACAGTCTGAACTGTTACTATGGTAAATTTGGATCCTCAGCAAAGACCACAAGAACCAGACAAGTCCTCTGCACAGACCTATGTCTAGCTTCGTCGTCCCCATATACTGGCGTGATGAATCTGATCTTCATATTCAGCTATATTACTGATTTGACTGCACTGACACTATTTGATGAGAACTGAACTGACGATGACATCACTGTTTTTCTGCAGAACTGCTTTAGAGTTTAAATGAACAAATTTAATAACTGAAACTAAAATCTTAACAACGGAACTAAATCAACACTGACTGAACTGACTTCAGCTGAACAATGACACTATTTTCTTTTAGAGCTGCTGTACAGCTGAAATGAACTGTTTGCATCATTGAATCATTTTCATGTTATCACAGTAAAGCTGCTTTGAAACAATCTGTATTGTATAAAGCACTATGTAAATAAAGGTGACTTGACTTGGAGTCTCTTACTTAACCTCTAACTGTCCAAATTTGCACTGTTTATGCTAATAACGTTTGAAAAAAAATTCCTTTGATTCCTTGGCTCAAGACGATTCGAATGCACGCTATGACGTTATTTTCCGTTTTTGCATTTTGTTGTAAAATGTTGAATGCATTGGTGTTATGAAACTCAGTATGTGTCTTCGGCATGATGTCTTGAAGGTACTCAAATTTTAGGGCAGAGAAAAGTAATGAAAATTATAATGAAATTTAAATAAATGCTAATAATAGTTTTTGATTTATTTTGCCTATTTTATTGAAACTGGTCTTGATAGATCCCTTGAGTCATACCAGGAACAATGATACCAATTATGACAGTGTCGCCAGATTCAAGTGAAAAAAAAGTTATGTTTTTATGTTGATATACCAAACCATTATTGTTTAATGGAGCAACATATTTGAAGGCATGATGTCAAAACAACTCAACAAATCGACAAAAAAATCCTCATTTCCATTAACCAATGTTAAACATATTTTTTTCCTCTCGCGATAAGTCATTCCAAAAATCATAGCAATGGATGTTGGTAGGTTTACGTATAGAGCAGCCACTGCACTATCCATTATTTTTAATAGTAGGAGACGTAGGCATGTTATCCAAGCATTAATGGCAAGGAAAGCCCCTTATACTTGGGAGTGGCCGCATATGAGGTGTTTCTCCCTCCTTTCTGCTTCAAGGTCTTGATAAATGGTGGCATTTCTTTGTTGTTTAGAATCCAGTATTCCCTTAATACTTTTGTCTTTTATGAGTTTAATAAAGAACTCAAATGTCTCATCTTCTGTCCAAACATACCGTGTCATCTTTAAAGAATGATCGTATTTTACGTAGACCAGGTGACCTGTAAATGCTACAAAACTGTTTCCATGCAGTTTTGCGAAATATTCCTTTTTCGAATTGCCTGAAAATCCACCTCATGCCAGTGTAAAAACGTTTTTGCGATATATGGGTGTTTTTGCAAAATCGACGTGTTTCTATTAAGTGTATTTTCAATTCGCAATTTCAGTTCGCACAATTGGAAGGGTAATGGCAACGCGGCTTATGTCACCCCACTTCACACCTAATCAATTTGGTCACAGCGCCACCAATTGGTCAAAAGTGATAAACAATTAAATTATATTACCAGTGATTCTACTTAAAGGATAATTCCGGTATTTAGCACTTTGAGTCTCTTTTCTGGTTTGTTTTGGATGAACTAGAGTGGTGGACACAGAAATTTTGACGATGGGTCCTGTCTCGACTTTTTGACTCGTTTAGAATCGCCTTTGACTGCTTGTGGCTGGCTGCGGGCATGCACAAACATGTCCTTAAAACAACCCTTAACGTTCGTTTTCAAAACTGTGCAACTCACCGAGTGGTTAGTGATGTTCGTTGATGTTCCAAAACAAGTAGCGTAGCGAAATACAGTTTCTGTCGTGTTTATTTGGCATTTTGTAAAATCCCATTGATTCCTGTACCTGAAAAAATAGTTTCACTATAGCAAATAACACGGATTGAAATCATACATTGCGCCGATATATTTGTTTTTAATCATCAACGAACATCACTAACCACTCGGTGAGTTGCACAGTTTTGAAAACGAACGTTAAGGGTTGTTTTAAGGACATGTTTGTGCATGCCCGCAGCCAGCCACTCTGAAACGGTCAAAGGCGATTCTAAACGAGTCAAAAAGTCGAGACAGGACCCATCGTCAAAAATTTCTGTGTCCACCACTCCAGTTCATCCCAAACAAACCAGAAAAGAGACTCAAAGTGCTAAATACCGGAATTATCCCTTAAGACTTTTCAGCCATTTTGATTAAATAATCTAAAATGTCTTTAATTACTCATTGTTGCAGTTAGACTGATACTCCGTGCCGTGCTTGCATAACTTAAATTGGACCCTTAAATTATTGCTTTCAGCTATATTTATTATATTATTATTTTTCTTAAATACTGGATTTTATTTTACAGTTAAATACGACTGACCACAATAATGCTTCTTATACTGCTTAAAGGGATAGTTCACTTTGAAATTAAATTTTGGTATGTTTTAGCTTACCTGAAGGGCATCCAAGATGTAGGTGTCTTTTTTTCCGCAGTAGTTTCAATTTTGATATTTTTAGGTCAAACCGTTCTTGTCTGTTAGTCATTTCATGCAGGTATATGGATACTGACTCAAAGAGCTTGCACAAAGTCCAAAATAAAACAATTCCCCATCGTCCAAATTAAACAATTCCCCATCGTAAGTACACATTGATGTCCTAAGACACGAAACGAGCGGTTTGTGTGAGAAAACGAACAGTATTTATATAGTTTTTAGCTCTTATAATAACACAGCCGCGTCCAAATGATCTGAGGGCTCGGCGGGTATAGATATACTAGATGTCGCCTTGGCTACGGTTCCGTTCCAATGAACTGCAGTAGCGAAGGCGACATCTAGTGTATATATCTATACCCGCCGAGCCCTCAGATCATTTGGACGCGGCTGTGTTATAAGAGCTAAAAACTATATAAATACTGTTCGTTTTCTCACACAAACCGCTCGTTTCGTGTCTTAGGCCATCAATGTGTACTTACGATGGGGAATTGTTTAATTTGGACGATGGGGAACTGTTTTATTTTGGACTTTGTGCAAGCTCTTTGAGTCAGTATCCATATACCTGCATGAAATGACTAACAGACAAGAACGGTTTGACCTAAAAATATCAAAATTGAAACTACTGCGGAAAAAAAGACACCTACATCTTGGATGCCCTTCAGGTAAGCTAAAACATACCAAAATTTAATTTCAAAGTGAACTATCCCTTTAATATTTTTATTTAGTAATAGTTTTGCGTTTAAAACAGCTTTTGTCCTAGATACACTTGCGCATAGTTTTCAAGTAGCTTTGCTGGTAGGTTTATTCAAGGATCTTGGAGACGTTGCCATAGTTTTTCTGGATTTTAGTCTCTGTTTTGTCTGTTTCTTCATATAATCCCAGACAAACTCGATGATGGTGAGATCAGATCTCCATGTGGAGCATATTGGCTGTTGTCAGACTCCTTGTGCATACAAAAATCTCACTGGATTATTACAATTAATGGCAAAAAGAATGTTTGGAAATGTAAACTGATATTTCCTACTGACACACTACAGCAAAATATATAAATAACTAACTTAACCATTTTTTTTTTGTGAAAATATTAATGTGCCTAAGACTTTTTCACAGTACTGTATGCTGTATTCACAGTACTTTTAATCGGTTAGCTGGTTAGTTGACGCATCATTGTGAGAGGAGATTGATATGTTTAAAGGGTAAATTGAACTTAAAAGTTATTTGTGGCACATTTTAGATGTCATAGTTTAATTTTTTTTTGTGAAATTCAAATGCATGTAAATCTAACCCCTCATATTAAGGAAATGTGTTGCTCAGGGAATAGCAAAAAACGTTAGAGCCGGATTTACATAGAGACATCCAGGAAACCAACCGACTCTTAATCTACTGAACAGCTGAACATGAAAGCTGATGCCTCATGGTGCCAACAAAGCTCCTGATTGAAACAGTCAAATTTATTCACTGGGGTCTGGTGTGGCTTGTGTTGATATGTTCTTTAACAGCAGGAAGTTGTTGTAGGCCCTGAGTGTTTTTTACACAACAATAGGCCTTAATCTGTGATGTATTCTGTTTTATATGTCGTATTACACTTATTTGTTTGAAGAATATTTCTTTCAGCATATGAATCCAGACAACACAACACTGATACCCACTTGCACAGGTGGTGATGTCATAACAACCAGCTGTTCTGCAGAGAACAACCGTTTTAACACACACACACACACACACACACACACACACACACACACACACACACACACACACACACACACACACACACACACACACACACACACACACACACACACTCACACTCTATATTCAGAGAGAGAGAGAGACTAATGGAGTTTAATGGACCTGGTGGTAAAGGAGTCTGTGATTTAGTCTTTATTAGCATAGATCTCATGTCTCTGAGCGTGTCTAGACAGATGCTAAGAAATTCAATAGCACTATATTATCACTACAAAAATGTTGATCTGTGTGGCATCACTTCTATCACAAGTGGATATGGAAACCTAGACATCATACATTTTAAATTAAAATTGTGATTTCTAAGACTAGACAAATAAAGTAGACCCTTTACTGTTTTGAATGATGTATTACTCTTATCTGACCAACAATTTAGTTTGGTTACTTTTCGCTGTTATCAGGAAAAAATGCAAGTGACCTCTGCATGAACACTTATGTTATGTGCCAAATAATAGCGCGCATTTATCTAGGTTAACATTAGAGCGAGCGGCCATGTAAAGTTGCTAACATTAGGCTACTACTTGCGTGTTTCAAATGATAAGCTATATTTGAGGTCGATGAATGATAGGTAAACATTTGATTTTTACTTGCCCGACATACTGTAATTAGCACATGGACCAGCTGTGTTAATGAAGAATATTAAAAGCCTCTTTTCATCAACCAACGTTTAGTTTAGTTTTGACCACTTCTGCCCTGATTTCTTCGAGGGGAGGGGTCTATGTGTAGGTAAATGTATGGGCTTTTTCAGATCTTTCAATCTAATGGACGAAATAAACTTGTGCAATTTACATATTAATGCGAAATGTGGTGAGGGGAAAAAATTATGTAGAGCAGGGTCTGATAGCCACAAGACCACACTGAAAGTGCGTGTTAGAAATCAGGAATGTTGAGAGAACATTGTGCTTGGTACATTTTTGTCTTCAAACCAAACTTTTAAATCCTGTTTAAATCCTGTCTGACCACCGTGCTTCCCATAATGTTTACGCATTAGGTCAATAGGCAGAGAGTAGGCAGTCTTTTGTGGCTGTTCGAATGCATTTGACCACATGAGCATCTACACTAAAACGAGCCAATCGAATGCGTTTTCGACTACCTCTGGAAGTGGTCGAAAGTGGACAGCTCAAAACGTTTTAGACCCCGTTTACACCTATATTTAGCGTTGTCTACCTGCGATCGGACAAAAACTCTTCTTAATACCAGGTGTAAACAAGGCCTTATTTGAATGAGAATCATTGTTTAGTCTACAATACAAGTGTTCTCATTTGAGATTGCTGTTGGGATCTGAGATTAAGTGCGGCAGTCATATGGACAGCCTGAGATAAATTGGTCTGGTGTCCTGGGATGTCTGGTGCCTGGCCCCAGTGTTGGCCGTGGCTCTCGCCGTTCTGTTGCAGATCAGCATGACCAGACCAGACGATTCATCCCCAACAGATCTCCAGTAATGAATCGCATTTGCTGCGTTATTAAATTCCTAGAGTTAATATTATATTTGCCTTTTTGGTTCTTTAACTGAGTCCACTTTGATATTAACTACAAGCTCCCCTGGAGTATTACAGATGAGCATGTTAGGACAACGGGGAGCGGAATGATTGGCTGCCTCATCTTGACTTCCCCTTCCTTGTGAAAGGGGGCTCTCCCAGGACAAATATCTGTCAGGGGGGGATGTGCACCAACCTGTAAAAGGATTTAAGAGGAAAAGCCTACTGCTGTGTTTGATTGGCCAAATATGGCCATGCGGAGTGCCAGCCAGGGACGTGAAGGAGGAGGAATGTGTTTGTTCTGTCACTGCTTCAAAGAGCTTTCGCTGCATTTTGAGGAAGCAGTGTTTTAAAGGGATAGGCCACTTATAAATTACAAATGTCATCAGTTACTTAGTCTCTTATCACTCCATACCTGTATGACTTTCTTCTGTGGAACATAAAAGATATTTTGAAGAATGTCCTGGCCTCTGTTTTCCATACAATGAAAGTGAATCAATGTTCATCTAAACATCTAATGGTTAAAGGTTGAATTTGACGGCTTCAGATGTTAACTTGCAAAATTTTTGCAAGAAATTAGGCTATAATTAGGCTTTTTAAGATATCAAAATTAAAAGTCAGTAAAAAATAAACAAGACAAAAAATACTATAGAACAAAGAGAAATGAACTAAACAGTGCTTTGTTTTTCAGATAGGCAAGGTAATCAGGTACAGAAATTAAATAATCAAATGTAAAATAAAACAGTCCATTGTCTTCATTAAACTAAAGAAGTGATTCAGTCAAGAGCAATGAGTCAGTTTTTTTGTTTTGTTTTTAGGTAAAGACAGCACCCAAGTTCTTTTGCGAAAAAAAAGCAAAATTATGAGTACAGTACTTTTCTGTTTTGTTGCGCTTTTAATAGCTTTTTTATTCAAGGATGTCCCGCTCTTTTTTTTCTCTCTAACATGTCAGTACTGTGCTAAGTGGATATATTTACATGCCGCAATATAAATTATATCTCTTTCGAATTGCACGTTATGTATGTCTTCGCCATGATATATCGTCATGCCACCCAACCTTAGTTTACAAGTTATATTGAACTACTTTCATGGTGCTTGATTTGTTGTTTTGGAGTTTGACAGCACCAGTCCCCATTCACTTTAATTATATGGGAAATATACGGTCATGGTAGAAAACTTGTAAGCACTTAAATAGATAGTCCACCCAAAAATGTAACTTTTGTTATCATTTTCTCATCCTCATGTTGTTCCAAACCTCTATGGCTTACATTCTTCTGTAGAACATGCAGATATTTTCAAGAACATTGTGTTCCAAACAACATTGAACCCGCCTGAGTTTCATTAAATAGACAAAAAACACTGAAACATTTTTTAAAATATCTTTTTTTTGTGTGTGTGTGTTTTCCAAGTCATGCTGGTTTGGATCGATAGATAAGTAAATAATGACAGAAGTTTAATTTCCTCTTCAGAATTTTTTTGCCATAAATATGACCTACAGTACATTTGAGATCTTTATCCAAGTCTTCATCTTTTTCACAGAGATCTAAATTATGTTTTATATTTTCACTTAATCAAAATGAACCATAAATACATGTCTGGAAAAACTATGTACAACAACCAAATGCTTCTAGTATCTGTGGAAAACTGTTGGTTGGCTTTCTTGGATGAACTGCTTTCTTCAGGCCCTTCCACAAAGTTTTTATTGGGTCATATCAGGAATTTGACTAGGCCGTTCCAAAACACGGCATTCTTCTGCTTTAACCACCTACAAAACCCACGTTCCCATTATTTCTGAATGCAGTGTTTGCAGTGACTTGCTCCTTGCTATCCTGCCATGGGATTTTGATCCTGTATCATCAGAGATTAAACTTAGCCAATGTGTTTTCAATGCAAAATTTTTATTTTAATAAGAATTAAGTTAAAAGACAGTAATAAAATAAAAACAAAAAAACTAATTTCAAACAACAGCAAGAAAAATAAATGCAATAGAATAAAAAGAGATATGAAATAAACACGGCTTCATTTTTTTCCCAGTGGATATGCAGTATATTCAGGTAAGAAATATTACAGAAATGAAAGTAATAAAATGTAAAATAATACTGGATAGTCTTCAGTGTAAAAAATAAATACAGATAGATTAATGCTTACAACTAGTTACAAAAGTTATTCAGTCTAGAGCAGATAGTGATTTTCTATGTCTTTTGTTCTTTAATTAACATGACAGACAGCAGCAGGAGAATTAGACTACTGTCACTTTAAGAGCTATATGCACGGATCCAATATACTGTTACACAACTTATCTTTCTCAACTAATTTGATTCCAAAACTGACTGTGTTTAACTGAATACTCACCAAGACGGGTATTTTGACATAATTTTGTGTGTATTTGACCTTTTAAGGTACGCCACTCAATTTGGTACTTGCGACTCTCAAGCTGTTTGAGAGGCGGCTTGTGCACGGCACTTATATAGATCAGTGGTGCACGTGCATTCGGTGTGAGCGTGAAACCTGCAGGAATTAGTAAAACTATACGAGCACTTTTTAACCGATGAGACGAGTGAGTGAGAGGAGGCGGGTGTGTGCCACATCGCCATCGGAGAGAAGAGAGTGAGAACGTGCAGCTGACGTTATTGCCTGTGCCACTGGCAACAAAACGGGCCAATCATGCGGAGAATCTGCGGATTCTGGTCCCTGGTCGATCAATCGGTGCATCATTAGATGTTACCCTGGAGTTATTTGTAGCTATTAAACAGCTTGCTCTTGGAGTGTTTTTGTTGGATAACCACTATTAAATGGAGCACATAAGGACCTCATGGACCTATGAAAAGTGTTTGTAGCCTGAACTTTTGTCCTGTTTATGCCTGATATTAGGATACGTTTTTGAAGATCTGATCGAAAGTGAACAACACTAAATATAGATGTAAACAGGGTCAAAAGTGTTTGAGCTTGTCCACTTTTGACCGCTTCCAGAGGTAGTGGAAAACACATTCATCCTGATTGCTTTCATAGTATAGATGCTCATGTGGTCAAATGGGGTCAAACAGCCACAAAAGACTACCTACTCTCCACCTACTGACGTAATATGTAATCTTTGTAGGACAAGAAACAAGCAATTCAAACTTTGCTGTTGTACCAAATACAGATTATGGTCAAAATCGCAGCTGCTTCCTTTATCCTTTTCATTCGCCCGTGGTCCAGTTAACATGGATTCGTTCAGTCAATAATATTTGTGTGTAGTACTCACACTTCTGCAGTGATGTAGAATGTGAGAAAATAAGAGGGATGTGTCTTGATGAAATTTGAACAGAAGTGGTCAGAGTAGACACATCTAAATACAAGGTGGAAACAGGGCAACAGAAACTCTGTGTGGTGAGATCCAGACTATGATAATAAAGACCAAGGATGACTCTTTCAGTAGAACAGGGCTACTAAACTCCCATTAATTAAAACCCAATCCCTCTATCTTTTCTTACATTAAACAACAACAGTAAAGCCCAAAGTATACTTCAGCAATCCTGAGTGCAGCCCACTTTTGTGTCCAGGCAGCGCGTGTGCGAGTGACTTGAGCACTTGAATACAAAGTCCACTAGACAGTGCGCACGCGCAGAATGTGCCTTTCCATGCTCACGGCCAAAGGGCCATACTTTGAAAGAATCGCGCGCTCAACTGTGTGCAAGACTGAGCAGAACGTGGAAAATGACGTATACTCGGGCCTTCAATGAGTGATTCGTTCAATGGCTTTTTTATTTAAGGAATGGAAAAGCCACTTACAATTGTGCTTGGGTTGTTTTGCTTTTTTACTGTTAAGGTAACTGTTAAGGTAAGTTTTCCAGTACTGCTTACAGAGGAAAAACTCTAAAAGCTGTAGCCCACAGCCCTTCAAACAACAAGCTGAGACTTGTGAGAAAAGAGACATTAGAGCAAAGCAAGTAGCTCTTTAGCTTTGCCTCGTCTCAGTCTTTGACAGGCATCACAGACTTTCCTTTAAAGTTTAGTTTTGAATGACCAATTAAACTGTATTGTCATGATTCAAAGTTTTTAATTCATTTATTTTGGTTCTGACTAAGGAATTACGCATGGTACCATCTAACAAAAACAATTTTTGTTTAGCAAGCTATGATATGAAACACCAGATATGATGTTTTTAATGCAACTTGAGTTGTCATATTTTGACATCAAAAAGTTCCATGTTACTTCCATTTATTTTTCACATTACCATAGTAGGACCTTGTTTCTTTGGATGTACCATGTGATTGTCTTATCCTGATATGGTGGTGTTGGTTGTCTTGCTCAACATAATTCTTCCAGTAATGGGCTTGAACCAGTGACCTTAGAATTTCACCCATGGAAAGGACAATTATCCAAAAATGAGTACTTGGAAAAGACAGCAGTGGTCGATCATAAAAACAGTTTTTTCTTTCAACTTAAAAATATTTCACACCAATCAATTTTGAAATCCATTTTTAATGTAGACGGATGAATCCTCCTCACCTTCGAGTATTTGGTAGAAATCTATTTATGTATTTTATTTATTGTTTTTGCTAATAAAATGAAGCAATATAGTTAATATTGAATGATTTAAAATTCTTGTTATTTGTCCATTAGTTTCCCTGAAGACTTTGCCAGTAGATAATTTTCATGCCTTCTCTTATATATCATCAAAAACTGTAAATTATATCTATACCATTCCATAATTGTTTGACCAGAGGATGTCTTTAGTGTAAGCATTTATTGAAATTGACTTAAAACCCACACAGAGTTAAAACAGTGTAAGCAAGACTTGACAGCTGATCTAAACAGCTATAAAGCATGACACACTCTGCTGAGAGAAAGACCCTTCAAAATCCCACAGGTTCCTTGAGTTTACATTCTTTTGTTCTTTTGTCCAAACACCCATCTGCCAGTCTGCATGTTTTATCCTCAGTGAGTCACTTGTAATAATTACACAGTGACCATTTAGCCCTTATCTTCTGCCTTTGTGTCATTAGTGAGCTGGAGAACCAGGTGAGTGGAGGGGAACAGAACATATTTGAGGTGTTGAAGGAGAAATGAGGGAGGGAGAGAGAGAGAGTTTGAGACCGATTAGTGGGCTTGACTCTACTTGTTAGTGTTCAAGGGCAGCTGTCTGAACAGCCTTATACAGACATTTCTTCAGCCGTGCTCAGCAGTTTCCTGTTAACTCCTTCATTACTTGGAAACTGTGGCGATTTTTCGTGCTACTAAGGAGTAGTGTATTTTTAAAGTTGTGACGGCCTGGTATGTTGTTTCAATTGCCGATATCGATATCTAGAGAGCAACAGTCTCAAACTTTGCACAAAGAATACTGATGAAAACATAACTAAAACAACATGGGCAGATATTGGACATGGCCAGTTAATCTTTCTGGATGATAAAGAGGTTTGATATTATGTTTGCCTTGGGACTTGCTTAGCTTCATCTTGTTTCTGAAACAGCAAGTCCAGCTTGTCTTGAAGTAATTTACCCAATAAAACTCGGGATGAACAATATGTTGCCACCCTAAACCGGCACCCATGGTTATCAGTCAAAACTGCAGACACAATTAAACATCCAATTTTGGCCAAAAACTGATCAATTAAACAATATATATTCATTCTTAAATATATTACATCTGTTTCAAAGTGCCTTGATTTGTTTAGTCACTGTCGTGAACGCTTGATGAGCAGTTTGCATTTGCATCTGTTAATGAAGGCAATTGTTTACGTACTGCGTGTGTGTGTGCGTGTGTGTCTTCCTCGTCATTAATAATTTACTGTACACACTGTTTCGTTCGCCTTCCCATATTAAAAATGTATGCATTTCCCATAACAGTATGGCTGTCTGTAGAGTCTGAGCCAAGTTCATCCTGATCTCCCTCCTCTTTCACTCATCCTCTTTATCTCCTCTGTGATTCTTTTATCCCGTCTTTCCTTCCATCTGGTTTACCAAAGCCCCCTCCTCCAATAGTAATCAACATCTGGGCTCAAAGTGTGTGTGTGTGTTGTGTGCACTCGGCAGACCATATAGTCAGTCCTTATTCGGCATTTCTTGGAGAAGGAAGTGGGCTGTGTCCTCAGTGTGATGTCACAGGAAGACGAGATTATATCACAGTTTGGAGGAAATGAGGAGGGAGAGAATGTAGAAAGAAGATATGTTTTTTTTTTACAATGGCTTCATATTTTTTTATTTCTACTTTTAAATGCCTATTATGAATAGATTCTATTTTGTTACCCTAGTCCCAGATATTAAAAAAATTAAGTCCCTTAATTTTTTTTTTAAATGTATGATAATATAAACAAATAGTGAAATATTTGAAGCATTTTAAATTGTGTGAAAATAAATAATTAATATGATTCCCCCCCCAGAAATTACTAATTGTTGTTGTTATTATTAATATAATAATATGCTAATTAGTATTATTATTAAGACAACAAATGTCACTCAGTTTTGCCCATAATAAACTTTTTATCCAATATTATCAAATATTATTATTGTCTTCAATTAGACAGCAGTGTCAAAGAAATGTGAAAAATCAAAGAACTTTTTTTTTAGGCCAGCTGTAATTTTGTCAAATATTTTAGATAGTGTTAATATGTTATTTTATTTTGTATACTTAGGGTACATAAAAATGGAGGAGGAGTGCCAAAAATCTTAAAGGGGACATGAACTGCATTTAAAAAAAGTTTTATAATGTTCTTTTAGGTCCACTTTATAATGTAAGCAAGATTTTTACATCACAAACCCTCTCTTTAAAACCCTCTCATTTGACACCCTCTGTAAAACACTTTGTTCTGATAGGCGTGCCGCATTCCAGACTTAGAAATAAACGCCCACTACTATGATAGGGTATCAGTTTTGCATGTTAAAATACATTTCAACGTCCCTGCCATTACTGGTGTGGAATTGTTCTGAAACCTTCCAGTGCTGAAAAATGGCAGACATACATGTTTGAGCCAGAGTCTGATAACAAATTGGAAGACAACGAACCTACACCTCAAATACTAAGGATACTCCAATCTACGACAGTGTGCTAATTAATTATCTTTATTTATATTTATTCCTTCTGTATTTGTGAGGTAATTATTACATTATAATAGTGTTTAAACAAAGACGCTACAGAAAGGTATTTGTCTCAAAACATAGTTAAAACACTTGCCAACTGTGAAACATTTATGCGTATTACATATGCTATATATTTCTTGGTTGTTGCAAATAAAGTTTAAGTACTTGGAGTAACTAAAGGTATAGTTGAAAGGATAACCTAGTTTTTCATGTAAACGAATTCTGAATGAATGTATCATTGTTTGTCGTACTTATATTCATCATTCATAATTTTCAGTAAAGTGAGTGGATATCAAACCATCTGTAACGGACAAAACAAAAGTGACTCATGGTAAAAACACTGTTACTCACACATGCAACACTGTCACATCCAATATAGTTATCACTGAATCATCTTTTATTTTCTGTCTCTGAGAAGCCTGCATTGAACTGTCACAGAAGCAAACACAAACTGTGTCTTACTGACGAGATCTGCAACTTTGCTAAAAATAATCACAAGGAAGGGAATGTAAATACTGGGCACTGAAAAACGTCTTGTAATCCTTAGAGGCATTTTTTATCATTTTGTTGCTCAAGTAGTCCTGTGTTTGCATCTCTCTCAAACTACATGGGCAAATTGGTGGGTGTAGGAGGAATCCGTTGATCTTTTGCAGAGATGGTTTTTCGTCACACTATGACATCATACTGAGACAAAATCTGAAACGAGTCGTTTTGGGAGCTTGGTTTCAATAAAAGCTTTTTTTTTTTGGACTAACGAGGAGGAAGTTTTTAGTTCTGAAACTTACAGGATATTTTAGAGTACAATGACCTCTTTATTAAAAAAAACAAAACAAAAAAAGGACATGGAAAATTTGATTTCTCAATTCATGCCCCTTTTAAAAATGTTAATTCCACCACATAATGCTATTAAACTTGACACATAATTTAGGATGTGATAAAAATCAGACTTCTGTTGTGATGCGTCATGCATGCATGTCCAGTGTTGTCATGGGAGACAAATTAAATAAGCTAATGAGAGCGTGAAAAGTGTTTTAAAAGAGTTTATTTTCTGGCTTAAAGTGTCTATGAAACCACTAGGCGTCTATTCATCATTTTCTTCTTCCTCTGTACAGAAAATTTCAGAAGTCTGCTATTAGTTGAGTAATTGTGCATGCAGGTGAAAAGATTTAATTTAATAAGCATGGAGGAATGTGAACATGGAGCCAGTGCAGAGGCAGCATTTGAGTTTGAAAATGAACCGCCTGTTTGTGTCTGATTCATTTCTCTAGAGACACTATAAACAGTCCAGGAACAAATGCGCCGCCACATGCGCACACTACGAGTAAGGTGATGTCAGCATGACATCCTTATTTGTATATATTTGTGATGGACAAATCCATCTGTTTTTTTCCATCCGCTGTCAGCAGAATTCTGAAAGGATTTGTTCAGCCGAAACTTGTACAAACATTTTTGTACTCATCCTCATGTTGTTCCAAATCACTATTCTAAAATTGCTCACAAATATAAATCAAAATCTCTCCTTTTGTGTTGGCCGAGTAAATAGAAGTAGAAGTAGAATTCAGGGCTGAATGCTAAGGATTTTTTCTACTGGCCCAGATTTTTTATGTGAATATTTTTGTCGTTGTTTTTGTCCCATGTAACCTGGTATTTTAATAAATAATGTTATGACACACAAATTTTAGATACCAGTGAAATTTCATAATTCTCAATTCCATTTTTTTATTCCACAACAAAGACAACTAACCTGACTATTATATAGTGTTTCAAACATTATGAAAGACAAGTAAATTGTCAGTAATAAAAAGAAAGTACAAACAAACAAATTACAAGCAATAGCACAATAAATACAATAGAACAAACATACAAATGAAATAGTGCTTTAAGTTTTTCAGGTGAGTCTAACAGTAATACATTTTAGTATTTCTTACCTGAATACTATAGTAATCAAATGCAAAATAACACGGCAAGGTCTTTATTAACTAAATATGGATTAATTCTTATTAAAGCTACGTAAGCTATTCAGTCAATAGCGCACAGAAAGCCGTCTATCAACCAGCGCATGAGATCCAAATTGAGTTCTCTTTTGCATATTTTTGCGCTTGAATCGTTTTAAAGTGCACCTATTATGTTTTTTTCCAATATTGCCTTTCATGTAGTGTGTAAAATAGCTGTTTGTGAATGAAAAAGGTTTGCAATGTTTTAAAGATCAAAGTGCATGACAAATAAATGTATTGTCTCCTAAAAGAAAGAATCAATTTGGTTAAAAACTGCCAAAACGAGTCATTAGCAATTCCAGTTTCACTTCCTGTTATATACATGCGTAACAATAGGGGCTTTCACATGGGGTAGTGATAGGAACTCTGTTAACTAGCCACGCCAGTCTCCCGAGAACTAAATGTCCCCATAGGGCCATTCTCCTGGTTGCATTTACACTACCAATAGACTCTCAGAAGTGACGTAAGCCGGTCGACAGCGATAAGCACTGCAATATTCAACTCCCTAGCGTAAAGGTTGAGAAATGCCTGGACTTCGTCATCGGTCCCCCTAAAAGGCGTTCCTATAACCAAAATAATTCCCAGGTCCTGCAGTGTGAATATGGCAAAAAACACTTCTGCCAATAGTTAGGAACTATGAAAACTTTTGTCTAAAAGCCCCTAATGTAACAAATTTGCATAATGCACATCTATGGTCTTCATTGGCTGACCATGAATAACGTCTACTTTGACCCGCCCTCAAACACTGTACTTGTAGCTGAGGCCTTGATTTGGAGTTTGGTTTGTGTTGTTGACATGTTGAGAAGATGCTGTTCAATTAAATTTAATTTACATACACTTCAAAAGTATGATCGAGGAGTCGCGCTGGAATTGATACAGTAAACCCGACACCAATGTTACGGTTCATATCACTGTATCAATGGCTGAGGAAGAGCTGAAAATTAGATATAGGAATGGGCATTTCATTTCTGACAAGTGGTAGACCAATCACAACAGCATGGGCTGTCTGACCAATCAGAGCAGGCTCTCGGAAAGGAGGGGTTTAAAGTGACTGCATCTTCTTTTTACTGTATATGGTTCAAACAAGTCGTTTTCAGACTCTGAGAAATGAGGTGATGTGCAATTTTTAATATGAGAAAATTAAAGTGATTTTTAACCTTGGATGCATGTAAACCTTTTGTAGGAGACCTCCAAAACAAAATTAGGAACCTTTAAAATGGCATAATATGGGCACTTTAATATAGTTTGAATGCATAACTCCAGTACTGGCCCGATCGGGACAGTGACAATTCCGTCAACTGCCCAGACAGTCTTTTACTGTGGCTCCGGGCCATCGGGCAGTCCTTATTGTCGAGCCCTGGAATTTCCATTTGAACTGTTCCTTCAAGAACAGGCTCTGTTTGTGCATGTATGTAATGTGTGAGAATGTGATATGCGGTCAGTTTGAAGTTTCCAGAACCTGCTTTCTCTCCTGAGCACCGGAATGTTGAGCACTTCCTTCCTTTGTCTGCCCCCATTGTTGGTACTTGCTGGGCTTGTTTCGATCAGACAGACTTCTCCTCCTACCTCACACATTTCTAACCACACTTGTCTCTTTGTTCATTATGCCTCAGTCTCTCTTCCCCCTTTGTTTGTCATCCTTTTCCCGGTGTCCAACCCCTGTGTTCCGTTTAACTTTTTTGCAGTTTGAAAAGCAGTTTTATTGATATAAAAGTGTGACGCTGTTGTTAATGTCATCTCTCTCTCTCTCTCTCTCTTTCTCTCTCTCTCTCTCTCTCTCTCTCTCTCTCTCTCTCTCTCTCTCTCTCTCTCTCTCTCTCTCTCTCCCTTTCTTTCATATGCACAGTGAGTCAAGTATCTGTCAGGCGCGGGCCACTGTGATGATCTACGATGATGGCAATAAGAAGTGGGTCCCAGCAGGCACGGGCCCCCAGGCTTTCAGCAGGGTCCAAATCTATCACAACCCAAGCAATAACGCCTTCAGAGTGGTGGGACGCAAAATGCAGACCGACCAGCAGGTAAACAAACTACAGTCAGACAGATGTAGCTTGTAGTTGTGGACAAACAAACCATTTTTCATTGAAGGTAATACTGCATGTAGGTGACACATTCAGGGTAACTGGAAATAAAATCATTCCGCCTCAAGCTAACACTTTAAAATAGTTTGCAAGAACTGACTTCAATCATTTTTTTCACGGTTAAAGACCAGCAGCACATGCTGCAGTCTAACACTGTGTTGTTAAAGGGATAGTTCACCCAAAAATTATTAATTTCCTGACCCTCATGTGTTTTCAGACCTGTATTTATTTTTTTCCTACAGTACACAAAAAAGAAATTTACCAGGAGGTCTATTCTGGGTGCATACTGGGATGTTGAGCATCAAAGATGAGCAAAAAAAAACTATACAAATATGATAAAGGTGCTCCATAAAGGATAGGGATGCACTGATACCGATACCAGTACTCGGGTGTCGGTCCGATACTGTGCTCATGTACTCGTACTCGTAAAACTACCCCAATACAACTGCACCCGATATACCACTTTAAGGGGCCGTTCACATATCGCATCTAAAATGCATGGAAATCGCGGCTGCACCGCTTTCTCCTCCTTTGCACAAGCACTCGTGCTCCCATGGCGTCTGTCGTTGCTATGCAAACATGAACATAGGCGCGCCTGGAAAAACGAGCGCGCCTCACCGCGTTGCTTCTATTATGAGTGCCTACTGCCTACATTTGAAATAACGAATTTGCATGCGCAAAAAACGCGATATGTGAACGGCCGCTAATGGCAACGAGACATTAGCCTAACCTCTCGTCTCTATTCTCTGCTAAATTGTCAAGAGGAGGGGTGACGGGTGAGAAATAGCTCCTTTAACAGAAGCAATTTGATTATACAAGTTGTATATTTACTTTGTTACAGTCAGAAAGTGAAAAACACCTGATAAAAATAAAACATTGTTAGAAGAACTGTATGGTATTATTAAGTACTCATATCGGTGCTTGGTATCGGCGAGTACCCAAATGTAAGTACTTGTGCTTGTACTTGGTCTGAAAAAAAGTGGTTATCGGTGCATCCCTAATAAAGGAATTCATTTGGAAATACAAGTGACCTCATCAAAACACTTGAGATGATTTGAAGTTTCCCATTATGCTTTTTCGAATATTACCTTTCATGTGTGTAATAAAACTGTTAATGTAAAAGGTCTGCAAAGTTTTAAAGATCAAAGTGACAATGACACTATCCCTTCTTTTGGATAATTTAAATTTTGTTTGGTCGTCTGGTAAAATACCATCATATTGAAAAGAAGCAACAGTAATTCCTATACCTAAACCAGAAAAAGATCATACTAATCCAAATAACACACTGCCAACTGCTTTTACCAGTAGCCTTTGTAAAACCATGGAAAGGATGGCAAATGTCTGGATACTGGTGTTAAAGAAACAAATAAGTGACTACCAGTGTGGTTTTAGACGGGGAAAGAGCACTTTGGATAAACTGATTAGATTAGAATCATACATCCAAGATAGTTTTGCAACAAAATCTCGCTGTTTTTTTTTTTTTATCTGGAAAAAAACATATGATACAACTTGGATGTATGGCATTTTGAAATACCTGTATCAAATGGGTTTAGAGGTCGGTTACCCATCTTCATCTCCAAGTTTTTGGCTAGTAGATATCGCAGAGTCCAAATAGGAAACACTATCAAATTTACCAAAACAAGAACTTGGAGTTCATCAGGGAAGCATCCTCAGCCATAATTTTCAGTATTAAAATGAATGGCATTATTAATATTGTTGGATCCAATACATTCTGTACCTTATATGTGGTTGATCTTTGCATCTGTTACAGAGGGAGGAATTAACTGAAAGACAATTACAGTTATTTATTTACAGGATTAATTGGTGGTCAATAGAAAATGCATGCATTTATATATATATATATACTGTATAGTTTGTATACCGATCAAACACGTTCTTTCTTTTTTGAAAGAAAACAATACTATTATCAGTATAATAAAAATGATTATAATAAATAACACTTCTGATAATTCAGCTTTTCCATCACAGGAATATATTACATTTTATATTATTTTAAAATAGAATTTTGCATTGTTATAAGATTGTACAAATTTAATGTTTTTACTGTATTTTTTATTAACTGACTTAAAACTTATGTTGTTTGACTTGAGTGTTCCCTTTGAATATAGTGCACAAATCATATGGGTGCATATAGTGCGCAAATCATATTTTTGAAGCTTAACATCCTCAGCATCCATCAACTTTCATCAAATAGAAAAGAGCAGCCTGGACATTCTACTAAACGTATGTCACCTGATGACCCAAATTTAATTTTTGGGTGAAATATTCCTCTAACTGACGGAATGGAAATAATTAGTCTATTTCCCAGTTTTACAGTCCATCCATCACCTGTATCCCTCTATCTTGAGTTCTCTCTTCCTCCTCCCAGCTCGGTCGCCCTCTATACGCACAGACACGAATGCTCTCCAGAGATGACTACTAAAGTAGTGTTGTTGTTTCCTGTAAGATAGCCAAACCATTTCCTGTGCCAGTTAGGCCCTCCTCCCCCATTCCCATGTCTCTACCTCTCCACAGTCCATCTGTCTGATTCCTCAAACTCATTTTTCTTTGTCTGAATGACTCAGTGACTTTTATCTCTTTCCGTCACTGTTACTCAGAAGTGTCTGCTTTCTTAGTTGGTTTGTGTGTGTTTTTATGACAGTGCTTCTGTGTGGATGGCATGTTGAGCTTTTTTGGTCATTTTCGTCTTTTCTTCTCTCTCTTCCCTTTTTTCTCCGCCGCTCTGCTTTGTGGAATTCATGATTGTAATACAAACAGAGAAACGAAGTGTCAGCACATTCACTGAAGACGAACGAACGAACACACACACACACAGGTCTCCATGTTTTATGGGGACTTTCCATAGAATGATTTTTATACTGTACAAAATGTATTTCCAGTCTCCTAACCCTAAACCTACCCAGCACAGAAAACTTTCTGCATTTTTACATCTCCAAAAGACATCATTTAGTATTTTTTACAAGCTGATTTCTCCATGGGGACCAAAAAATATCTCCACAAGGTCAAAGATTTCTGGTTTTACTATTCTTAGTATTCTTATTCTAATTCTTATAACATAGGGAATCCCTGAAACACACATACACAAACACGCACACAAACACACACACACTCGTGTGCTCTGCAGCGGTAGAGCCCCCTCGTGGACATTCTGTTAAATAAGCATAGATTCTTGCTGGAATATACAAATAAGTTTACAAATCTGACACTTTGGGGTTGAACTACTTTGAGTATGAGCAAATCATTTGGTGCATTTTTGGTGCATTTAAATATATGTGAATCTAGATCTTGTTTAAAACGCATGTGCCATGTTCTTGGACATGGAGTCTTTGTATTTATGCTGGATTCATTCTTGGATTCATTAAAACAGTTTAAATAATTGCAAAAAATCATATATTGATATTTACTGAAATAAAAGCACCCAAATGTAGATCATTTAGGATAAATCATTTATGGTGGCAGACGAGTGAATTCTTTATTAGAAAGGTGAATTTAGAGATGAATATTGTTTCATATGGTTTCATTTATGTTTGTCATAGGCCTACAGTCCATGGCAGTCCATTATTTCAATTGCATATATCAGTCTTTTTTAAGGGTTATTCACATTTGCGTATATCTTCAATAAAAATGTGTTTTTTTGTTTCTCGAAACGCTCTTTGAGAACCTTGCGTTTTTGTTCCTTCAGTTGTTCAGTTCTTGCACACAAGAATGCGTCCTGATTTTTCAGGATTTTTTTTGAGAAATATTTTTCAAATCTCAACTGTCGGGTCAGAGGTCACTCTTTCACCGTAAATCGATGCGTATGGCCATCTGTCGGAAGCTAGTTATTTTAGTTTATAAAGTTCTAAATATGGACATTTTTCTTACACAAACCCATCGCTTTGCTTCAGAAGGCCTTTATTAATCCCTGGAGTTCTTTTATAATGGATGGATGCACTTTTTTGAGCTTCAAAATCAGGACCGCTATTCACTCCCATTATAAAGCTTGGAAGAGCCAGGACATTTTTTTAACATAACTCCAAATGTTTTTTTGTCTGAAAGAAGAAAGTCATTTACACCTAGGATGGCGTGAGGGTGTGTAAATCATGGGGTAATTTTCAATTTTGGGTGAAATATCCCTTTAACTCCTACAAAAGTTTAAAAAAATATATCATTCAGAAATGTAAAATATGTTCATCATAAAAGAAGTGTATTTAAGTAATAGTCTATAATGAATTGCATTTCAAAAATAATCGTCACATTGATTATGCATGAATATTTATCTTCTCCAATAAACTACAGTTTATACTTGTGTGCATTTATGGCTTAATTTACATTTAGACATTTGTGTCTTTTCTTGTACAGGTTGTGATGAATTGTCCAATTGTAAAGGGATTAAAATATAATCAGGCCACGCCAAACTTCCACCAATGGCGGGATGCTCGGCAGGTGTGGGGACTGAATTTTGGCAGCAAGGAAGATGCAGCGCTGTTCGCCAATGGCATGATGCACGCGCTCGATATCCTCAACGCCATCCCTGATGGAGGTAACGTATACTCCCATTTACATCCCATTGTGACAGGGCGTATCTGTTCAACACAACCTTTTACAACTGCATTGTCATTAGGTTTCCCCACACGGCCCGTGTCCAATGGACCATCACCAGAAGAGCTGGAACAACAGAAGAGGTACAAACTTATTTGTTGTTGTGTTTGTAACAAAGAATTTGACAGGTTTTATTTTATCAGTATTTTCATTAAGTGATTTTGTTTTTGTTCGCTGTTTCCTTCTTTAACCTCATTTACAGATGCACACACACACACACACAGAGAAACAAGCACACACTCTCAAGGGATTTACTGGTATTAACGCTCAAGTCTTTAGCTTTCCGTGAGCCCCTGAAGTGATGGGGCAAAAGTCCGGGTCAGGTCTTCTGACATTTAAATCCTCTTCTTCTTTCTGGATACTACAGGGTAAAAAAAATGAAACATTTGTGTCTTTTTAAACTTAAAATATTGTTAGAATCACACTATTAATATTCAGCAATATTATTTACTAAATGCACTGACGCTATTGGATGACAACTGTACTGAAGTGAGCTGGACAATGACATCACCAGAGCTGTTTTCTAGATGAACTGAACTGAATTATTACATTATTGGTGAACTTTACACAGTTATTAAACCAAACTGAATCAACACTGAACTGATTTCAACTGAGTACTGTTTACTATTGTCTTTTTAGAGCTGCTTTACAGCAGAATTGAACTCTTGTTTGTGTCATTGAATCATTATTTTACTGTTTATCACTGTAAAGCTGCTTTGAAGCAATCTGTATTGTATAAAGCGCTATAAAAATAATGGTGACTTGACAGATTAGGATTTGGAAATTATGTGAGTCAGACTCGAACTTGCATTGCCCACATGAGCAGTAAAGTTCTACTAATTCTGATAGCCGTTATGCCACAGCTCTGATTTAAATCCGGCTCAATTTAAATTGTTCATGGACCTCTTTTTATAACTACTACACAGCTATTTTAGGTTACTGTGCCATTATTTGAACAAATATTTGTGGCAGAAAAGTTTGTGGCAGTCCACATTGACATCACCCTATATATAGGGAAACTGTACAGTGAAGGATTTTTAAAGCAATTTTATAGTGGTAATAATAGTGTTTTAAATTAATAAGAACATTCAAGAGACAATATCCCTGCCAGCAGAGGAAAACTCTGGAATGAGACTCTCTCTCTCTCTCTCTCTCTCTCTCTCTCTCTCTCTCTCTCTCTCTCTCTCTCTCTCTCTCTCTCTCTCTCTCTCGCTCTCTCTCTCTCATATCTCTCTCTCTGTATGTCTGTTGTTATGGTTACCTTGATAAAGACTTTACATGGAGCCTGTTGACTCATGAGTCATGTCTTGACTTGACTGAAATATTTTGAATGGCTTAACATGAAACTTGGCATTGCAGTCTCATAAGTGCCTCAAAGAGTATGTATGTTTATTTGTGTAAGTTTGCATGCATGTTGCGTGTTTAAAGTGTTTTATATATACAGGCTCATTTAAGAGTTCTCAGAACGATTCAAAATATGTCAACCCACCAAATAATTGCATCCCACTGATTCAACCCAGTGACTGCATTGGCAACAGTGTCAAATGAAGATCTATTTCACCCTATGCCTTTTCTAAATGCATG
Source organism: Squalius cephalus (assembly GCF_949319135.1). Classification (NCBI taxonomy): domain Eukaryota; kingdom Metazoa; phylum Chordata; class Actinopteri; order Cypriniformes; family Leuciscidae; genus Squalius; species Squalius cephalus. The sequence continues at coordinate 40,222,159 of NC_137127.1, read as the reverse complement.
TTATGTTTTATTGTGAACAGTTATTTGTGTATATGTTTTATTTAAAACAAAATATTACATTTTAATCAAAATGTCATAACTGGACCTTCCGGATGAAAATTGACAGAACTCTCTGGTTTTCTCCAGTCATTTAGTCCGCTTAAACCCTGACCCTGAAAGCTCTTGTTCATCTCAACAACCAATGCATAGAACCAACCCTATATTTTTTCTTTTTTGATAATCCGTTACACTTGGATGTACGTAATGTGGCCGATTAATCGATATTTCTGTTTCGATTCGGCTTTCATTTGGAAGAATGTATTATATTCATATTATTTCATAATGTTTTATTGGTTTTCTTTTGAATTTATTTTAATTGGACATTTTTCACGATTTAATTATTCGCTTATTGACTATTATTTGCCAAAATAATTGCAATGCCTTCTTCACGTTTTTTCCCCTGCAGATTGGAACAGCAGAGGTTGGAGCAGCTAGAGAGGGAGAGACAGGAAAGAGAAAGACAAGAGAGAGAACGACAGGAAAGAGAAAGACAAGAAAGAGAACGACAGGAAAGAGAACGGCAAGCAGTTTCAGGTCAGTAGAAAGTGTTTCACCTCAACGGAGAAACTCTGTGTATCGATTATTGCTGTCTTCTGAGTGTGTGTGCGTGTGTGTGTGAGCGTTATTGTAACTTAAGTACACTACACAAGTACACGGTTTCATTCGTTTTTAGTAGTTACTAGTGTTTATTAGTTCTAAATGCTCCTGTCGTCTGTTGTGTTCAGACTTAAGTTGTTTACTTTCATGGAGTAGATAAAATAAAAAGGGAGTTCATATATCTGACTGATCCCCATTTCTGAGCTTATACATATTTAATTAATACGTAATTTGCTGTATGTGTGTGTAAATGATGTGCTGTTGTTCTACTGTAGTCATTCCTCCTCCACCACCACTGGCCCCTGGAGGCCCTCCGGCTCCCCCTGGACCCCCACCTCCCCCTGGGCCCCCTCCGTCTGGACCCCCCCCACCACCTGGGCCTCCCCCCATGGGAGGGGGAGGAGCTCCACCTCCACCTGCTCCTCCACTGCCCTCTTCTGGAGGAGGTGGAGGTGGGGAAGGAGGAGCAGGTGGCGGGGGTCTCGCCGCTGCTCTGGCAGCTGCCAAACTGCGCAAAGTGGCCAAGGTGAGACAATGAGTGACATGAGAATCACAATAAGAGAATTTCCAGAGGTTGAAATAATGTATCACATCCTTGTAACATTATTTATGGCCTTGGTGGAGTCACACGAAAATGAAATTCCTTTCAGAGGACTAGAAGGTTATCACATTTTAATGATACAATTTATTTTATTTTTTATTTTTTTATTTGTGGAATAACGTGCCCTTGTGAATCATTCATGCGCAATTGAAAGACCAGGAATGTGTATTAAGTAGAAGTAGAAGTAGAAAATAGAGAAACAGAGAATAAATGACTGGCAAATCTAAAACTTGTACTAAAGGTTTACAAAAATTATGTAGATAGTAGAAATAGGGTAGAAGGTGACAACCAACTCTGAATCAACATGCACCAATGCTACATTTTTCTAAATGTCATAATCATTTGTTAACAAACAAGTATTCATTTCTTGAATGAGCTCATTGTTTCTTCCTTAAATTATTACATTAAGTCAAATACATTTTTGGCTAACTGTGATTGTATGTACATTTCTGAAATACATAAATTAGACAGTTACCTCTCATAACAGCCTTTTTTTCTGTCTGAGCTTTCTGTAAAGCTGCTTTTGTAAACGATGTGTATTAGGAAAAGCGCTATACAAATAAAAGTCAATTGAATTGAACCAATCACATACAAAGCCAGATGTGAAATAAGAGCATAAATGCTCGTTCACACCAAGAATGGTAACTATTGCGATAACTATAAAGTTTTAATAGTTGTTCTAATTGAATGAGAATAGGGAAGTCCACACCACAACTATAACGATAATGACACAGAGGAGCGATATTGTTGGATTCACTTTCAGAACGTTTTATTTTTTCCAGCTGATGAACGACAAAAACATTGACAGCCAATCAGAATCCACTCCACTTTGATGAGCTAAAGCATTTAAAGCGGCAGATGACTTAACCGCAGCGCACTCTTAATAAATAGCTAATATATGCTAATATAATTATCTTTATAGTCTTGGTGTGAACAGGCCTTAATGTTCCCGCTGGTGGAACTTTATGAAGACCGTGAAATGATGAATAATGAAAAAAGAGATACATTCACAAAGATGAAATTACAAACAAATGTACATGTTATTCACTTTGTTCAGTAGTTTAAATGTTGAGACTGAACTCCTATAACATTTTGCGGTTACACTTTATTTTAAGGTGTCATTGTTAGTGTAATTCTAGATTTAAGTACTGAGTAATATTAAGCAACTACATGTAGGCCTACTTACTATAGGATTAGGGTTTGGTTGAGGGTTAGTTGCATGTAATTATGCTTAATTTACTGTTATTACTATGGTAAGTACATGTAACATGCGTAACAAGGACACTGTGAAATAGTGTTACCCATTTTGCACACATATTCATGGCTATCTGCTGTTATTGACTCAGTGCTTCCCCCTGCAGGATGAGGCTGCTGCTGCTGCTGGAGGAGGCAGTGCTGCGGTCAGTGTGGCGGCAGCTCCTAAAGCAGACAGCAGTCGCAGCAGTGTATCTCTGCCCAGCGGAGGAGGAGGAGGAGGAGGCCTGATGGGAGAGATGAGCGCAATTCTAGCACGACGGTCAGTAAAAAAAAATATTCGAAAAAAGCATACGGCAAATGTGAAGATCACAAACATATCCCCCCATTAACATTGGAACATGTCTCAGTTTTAAGGAGTTTAATTTTAATTTTTTACAGCTTAATGATGATGTGATGCATGAGTAGCAGGCTCGGTTACCACGATAATTTCAGATCGTCCCTCAGATTATGGTTGTGCGATTAATTGAATTTAAGTTTCGATTTTAATTTGGGCCTCCAACGATTATGATAACATGGTAATTGAGATAAACCGATTATTCTGCCACATTACGTTCCTTTCCTTTAAAGCAGTGCACTTTCTCCCCACCTTAACGTCCGAATCAGTCAAATCATGTAATGTGACTATCGTGAACCTTATTTCCAACAAAGTATACTTGATGTATATCGCTATCGTGAAAAGATTATGTAAGATATGCAAGCTCATATAAGATTTTGGTCATATCGCTCACTTCTAATCGTGTTAAATAATCATGATTACAATACAAAATTGACCAATATAATTGTGAGTATAATATAATCAGCTCTATCTCAGATTGTAAAAAAGGGCAGGAACTGAGCTGTCACATTAAAAGATTCTCTCAGATGGAAAGATATCAAACTCTACTGCTCTACCATGAGATGAAACAGAGGCCAACTTGGATCACATGTGCCTTTTGATAACCAAACACAATATTGCTTCAACTTCATTGAGTTGCTGTCAGAGTTGTACGATAGTACAACGCTGTTTGCGGATATTAATAACAAAACAGAATCCTACCTGTCGCAAAACGATCAATCCAAACTGAATATTTAATGGACAATATGTTGAAGAATAGCCGATTGGCTGTTCAGTGTACTGAAGCCTCTCCTCCATTGACATCCATTTCTCGGCAGTGTTCTTACGCTTACTTGGTTTTTTTTTTTTTTTTTTGCTAACCTTCAAGGCTCCCTTGACTCCAATTCCGATTCCATTTATTTAGCAGTTCTGTTAAAAATGCTTCTGTTTTTGTTTTGTTTTTGAAAATTGCATTTGTATTTACCTCCATCAGCAATCTGTTAGCAACTGATTCATTCATTTCACATTTGAGCAATAGATAACAAATTAGCAATAAATACTATATAGCTCTTTCAAAGGGTATCTGTTTACAGATACATTTAATCACTTTTAACAGACCTTTTTAGAGGCGCCATAAATGCAATCCAGTCATTTGTTCTAACTACATACGGACACATATAATACAATAAATACATAATAAAAATATTAAGCATACAAAAATGTAGTAACAGTATTTCTTTCATTCAACCAGCTCATAAGAGTCAATTGAACTGGGCTACACTCTTCACACTTTGTTTTTGACTTAAAGGAGAACTCCGGTCAATTTTAACATTGAGCTCATTTTTTTTGTACATTTGGAGTGCTGTCAATATAGAGAACAACGACAAAAATCGGTGTTGCCTACACCGAGTTATTCTATTTTTAAAATTTGCACCCTGTTGACTTCAATGGGGCAAGTTTTAAACCTGCTTTTAGCCTCTTAACATCCTTGATGTGTCATTACAAGTGCACAGAAAATGTGAGTGATTCCTTCAGAGTGAACACGGGTGAATCTGACTGCAGTAGATGTGAAAGATATGTATAAAAATGATGTTATTTAAGCCAGCGCAAATACCTGTGTTTACATTAGGGGTGTAACGGTACACAAAAATCACGGTTCGGTACGTACCTCGGTTTTAAAGTCACGGTTCGGTTTATTTTCGGTACAGTAAGGGAAAGAAATGCAAACATTAAACTGCAGGTTGTTTATTACTATAAACTTTTTTTAACAATTTGTTTACACTTTTTTAAACACTTTTTAATAAAATATAATAAAATAGATATAAAATAAAAAAAGAATAAGAAATAAAATACTGCTGCAAAGTTTTCCACTAAATAAAATACTCTCAGTCTCAAACCAATATCACATAATAAAATATAATGAAAAATATAAATAAATAACTATGATTACAGTGCAGGAACAGAAAATAGCCCTATATTAAAATAATATTAAACAAATATATTAATGTATTATTATTTTTCAATAATCAATCAACATAATCAATTTAAGATTTTTTTTTCCACTTTTTTAATAATTATCAAAATAAAATATAGTCCAAAGCTATACAAAGCTATTATTACCAGAGCATGTGATCAGAGCAGGTCATTTTACCATTGTTGCCAGCATGACTATACCAGCTCAGCAAACAGAAATCTAAGTTACTACTGAGAAATTTCACCTTATTTGAGCGGACTTTGCTTTTCCAGTGCGTGATCGGTACATGATTGGAGTGTTTGGGCCGTTAACCACAGAGCAGAACGCGCAGCGCAAACACGGACTCGAACATTGAGCAGAGAGCGCAGCGGGTCGTCGACACACACACACACACACACACACGCGCGCGCGCGCGCGCGCGCACGCCACGGAACGGAGAGTGCGGCGGCGCACACGAAGCGGAAAAGCTTTTTTTCGCCATGCAGTCTATTTTTATTGTTACAGTGACGACGGGTAAAACACGGGTAAAACCAGAGAATGTCTAATAGGAAAAAACATTAGAATCAGCTGCAGGGCGGGATTTGCGCTGAACGCGGAGACTTCCGCCACTTAATATGTTCGTGTGGAAACACGAAAATGTACCTATGTTCCGCACACAAAATATTGCATTCAGTCATTCGGTACACACGTGCACCGAACCGAAAGCCCTGTACCGAAACGGTTCGGTACGAATACACGTACCGTTACACCCCTAGTTTACATCCTGTTTTCGGTTGAAGTCCAAAGTAGTCGATTGCCGAGTTCACGCGCGTGATCATAGGTAACTAAACCTATGCGCGTGAACTCGACAATCGATGAGCTTGAAAAAATTAGCTGCTCAATGTTAAAATTGACCGGAGTTCTCCTTTAAATACATAAGAATCAGACTGATTTATTCGGCACTGGTTGACCGTTGCACTGTATGTTTCGCTCCATAGATTCAGTAGAAGTGTTGTTCCACCGATTCGATTCTACATGTTCAAGAACCAAAAGACATTTGGTTCTGGTATTTTTTATTTATTTAAAGGTGGAACCAGTTCTAAATAAGAACAAATTCTCAGTTTCTGAATTAATTTCAAATGCATAAAGTGGCCACATACTGTAATACTAAACTGATAGATTACATTATTGCAATTTAGTCTTGTTAGTTGATCAATGTTTATTAGTTGGTTTTTCAACAGGGTGAAAAAAAATTTTTTTTTGTCTTTCCTTGATCAACCTGAAAGATGTTCTTGTGTGGTTAGAAAATAACAGCCTGGGGTGTTTCCAAAATGGCTGTTGATCGAAGTACTTTCGTAATGACCTTGAAATGTAAAGGGTGCTGGAGGCTTTAATAGCAGCAATGTGAAGCACTTACATGATTTGCTCATTAAATGAATTGCTCATTACAAAAATATTTAATATTTGAGCTGTGAAGAGGCATGACTAGGTGGATGAACTTCTTGTTCTGCATTACTGACATAATTCCTGTAATTCGAGGTGCAGAACTCAGCTTTATTGAGTGCATTAGTGCGTCGCCAGCACTGGTTCGGGAAGTATTTTTCCATTATTTTTTTCCCATAGGGATTTTAAAGTCTTTGTTAAAGCATTATAATAAGCCATGAACTAAGCCAACCAGCTATGATGTGAATCATAACATCACAAACTTTGATTTGAAGCAAAAAGTATTTCAAATTCAGAAAAAAAAAAAAAAAAAAAAAGGTGCAAGACTGTATACTTAACAGCTATAATGAGGGAAATAACTACAATCCCATCAAGCATTGCGAATGACAATGGAGACAAAAAACAATGGAGAAATATAAAACAATTTATTTAAAGTTGTTGATTATATCTATAGAAACTATATAAGTTTCTTGCAAAATATACAAGGCCTATATATACAAATATTTTGAGACAAGAGCGATATTTGTATAAATAAATATTTAATTTATTAGGGTAAATTGACAAATGCCCTCTTAAAGTGTTAGTTCACCCAAAAATGAAAACTATAATTTACTCACCTTTGTTGTTACATATGTTCCTAAACATAATCCATACGTTCAATCTAAATCTTCTGAAGAGACACAATCGCTTTATATGACAGATTTAAAGGGTTAGTTCACCCAAAAATGAAAAATAGCCCATAATTTACTCACCCTCAAGCCATCCTAGGTGTATGTGACATTATTCTTTCAGACGAATACAATTGGAGTTATATTAAAAAATGTCGTGGCTCTTTCAAGCTTTATAATGGCAGTGAATGGCTGAAGTCTGCCGGAAGCTAGTTATTTTAGTCAATAAAGTTGAATGAAAGCCTGGGTTTGGAATGACACGAGCACGAGTAATTGGGTCAACTATTAATTCAAGTAATTCATCCTTGCGCCAAATTTATTACTGTTAATGCTTCTTTCGTTTTATTTTACAGACTTGCTACTAATGTTATCTATAGATATTAAGTTGTAAATAACCCATGATATTTCTTTGGCTTGTGTGTTAAAATCTATTGTAAATGACTGATTTTTATTTTTTAAAAACTATTGTCGTTGTGTCTGCTGACACAGGAGAAAAGCAACCGATAAAGGGGAGAAGCCTCCTCCCAAAGCAGAAGAGCCAAGTAATGTAAGGACACCTTCTATCTTTTAAGGCTCATTATGGGTAAATGTGTCAATTGCCAAACAAAGCATTTGCATGATTTTTCCCACAGTTAAGCACAAACACACTGATTCTTAATATTTTATTAGTTATGTCAGTCACAGTCCTGATTGCCTACACAATGCTACCCTAAACCATAACCATAACCTTAGTATAGCATCGGTAGCATATTCTGATAGACAGCATTACTGGTTGTCGGGATCAGATTAATCAAAAATTTTCTGAAAGTCTGAAATTTTCTTAACAGGAGACTATGTGTTCAGTTGACCAATGAAATGGGTTGTGAGGCGGGGTTTGTGCTTAACTGGTTTTGAGGGGAAAATCCTGCAATTTTTCTTTTTTTTAATTTCCTGTAAATCAACTATTTAAAGTGCATGCAAAAGTCTTAAAAGAGCTTGTCCATAGACTTGAGATGGAATATAGCTGCTATTACTGTAAATGTAAGTAAAATTGAGTTAAACTTGAAACACCATCACTATTACTGAATGCTGTAGAAACACTCTTTAAATCGACTCTCTGTTTCTATTCCTTTACCTGTTGATCTTCAGGATGATTCCGACAGTCAAGGCCCAGGCGGTAAGAATACAATGCATTTGTGATTGATATTTGTGACATTTAGATACTCAGAGTCTTTTCTCATCTGTGATTTTTCATTAACAGACTTTAGGAGACCATGGGAAAAATCCGCCACCATGCCCAGGTAAACACTCATTTAGAGACACATATTGAACTGTATTGAATATTGAATTGAAAACTTTTGTCTAAATCATGTAACAGACCTGAATCTCCGTTAGTCTGGTGTTTGAAGAACTCCAGCTGTTGAGTGAGTATGGACAGTGTGACTGTCCATAGGGCACTGTAGTTTAAAGTGAAGTATATATACAGTACATGTCTCAAACAGGACTAACTCGGCACCCAGAAGTCTGGAATCGCCCTCTTCCACTAGCCCACTTACCAGGTACTTTTACTACAGTAAGCTCTCATGTGGTTATGGTCTAACACTGTCAGCGCGCCTGGTTCCTCTGCTTCCACACACACATTTACCTAAACATGCAATGCATGCATTTCTATTTCAAAATATTTTAAAATGCATTTTATTTCTTACTACTCCAAAGCTGATATTTTAGCAGCCATTATGCTGATTTGATGCTTGATGCAATGCTGATTTGATGCTGAAGAAACATTTCTTCTGAAACCCCTGAAACCGTTCTCTCGCAATGGTTTCACATTCCCCCGAGAAACTTTGCGTTTGGTAATGTTGGCGAATGAAACGTTTCTCAAGAGAACGCAAACGCATTATAAGACATCATTTTTCCTCCCATCTCATTTTTTTTTTTCCATCACTTTGTCCCATTAAGGGCTCCATACATTTCTTATTATCAATGTTAAAAACAGTTGTACTGCTTAAAAGTTTTGTAGAAACTATAATATATTTTTTCCAGGATTCTTTGAATAGTAAGTTAAAAAATCTGCTTTTATTCGAAATAGAAATGTACTGTCTATTAGTCATTACTGCCACTTTTAATCATTTTGATTAGTGCTGTCAAATGACTAAAAAAAAGAACTAATTAATCACACATTTTTCTTTAATTAATCGTGATTAATTGCACCTAACAATTAAAGTTTTTAAAATATTTGTAATATTTAATCTCCAAATTAATGTAGAAACAACATAAAGACAGTATATTTTAAATATTTGTTTACTTGCATCTGAATGAAGGCCAGATTAATCGATACCAATACTGCTAATGTCTCTATTAATCAGTTGTAGCCATTCAACATTACAATATATTTGAAAGATTTCAATTTTAAAATGAAAAAATATAATAACTTTTAATTTAATTGAACTTGAAACAATCTTCACATAAATCCATTATAATAAATGTCACATTTGACTGTGTCTTTAATATGTCGAGGCTCAACGCTAAGGATTTTTTTTCTCTTGGCCCAGTCAGGCAAATGTCAAAATGCATAAAAAAAGTTATTGTTTTCGTTGGTTTTGACCCATATATCCTTCACGTTAACGGTGCTTTAAGGTTTTTTAGGTACGTCTAATAGGTAGGAAGTATACAGAAATTGAATAAAGTTATCAAACAATTCATTGTCTTCACTGCATAGCCTATTATACATTAAATATAGAATACTCCTTATTAAAGCTACAAAGGTTATTCAGTCAAGAGCAGTGGATGATTTTCCTTTTTAACATTAATGACACAGACAGCAGCAGGTTTATTAGGCCGCTGTCACTTTAAGACCTGCCGCTGCTGCACATGCCGCAGATCTGACACGCATCTTTACGTTCATTTAAGACTTCATTTAACTCTTGCTTGTGAGGATATACAAGGATATATATCTGTCTGAAGCGGCTATAAAATAGAAAACAGTACTTGCATGCCGTTAACACATTAATTTTGACAGCCCTAATTTTAATGCATCCTTGCTTAATAAAAATATTAATTTCTCAAACTTTTAAATGGTACTCGATATATCTGTTGTATTAATGGGGCTATACCAATATTGCATAGACCTCTATTCATTTTACAACTAGTTATAATTTCTAAAAACACAACCTTAATTATTATTATTTTTTTAAATAAAATGTTTCTGTTACATAATTCCTTAGTAGGGACGCTGCATTAGTAGAGCACTGCCTCAGAGGGCAGCGCTCGCACCATTAGCCAATGAATTGGTGAGATTCTGTATGAGCTTCAGGAAAATGTCACCTGGAGAGTGTTCCCATAGTGTCAGCTACAGACTAAGTGTCAAGTTACCCTATGAAAGGGAACATTTACTTTATGAAGCACTTTTTTTTTGTTGAGGACATGCCCAAAATTAGTTATAGTGTATTAGTTATTAGTTGTATTATTAGGCACATAGTGACCAGACTTAGCTAACTTGTAACTTCTAAACAGATTGTCAGCAATTTTGTCACCAAAGTATGGATAGATTCTAAATAGTCTATAACACACTATTACACTATTACTATTACTATTACACACACACACACACACACACACACACACACACACACACACACACACACACACTTACACACAGTGTTGGTTGTTCAGGGAGACTGGACTTAAGTTGACCCATCATGAGACTGGAGTGGATCTGAGTTTCTGATCTTGTTTTGCTTCATCTTTGCTGGTTTTGCCATCTATAAACTCGTGGGCTTTGGAAAACTCTTTGGCTTTCCGTAGTGTCTGTAGATCTGTGCACACTGTCACAGTATTACATGCTTTTTTCAACAGTATTACAGGAATTATTTAAAGGTCTTCTTTACATTTATCTTCAGGCTTGGGTTTATTGCTTTGATTCTGCTGCTATTCTCTTATTGTCCACAGGGGGCTCCATGTTACTGACTTTATTACTCCTGTTTCCAGCAGATCTGTGTTAAGAGCCCGTGTTAAAGCTCTCTCCACATCCATGACTTAAATTCTAAAACCAGAGCATCACTTTGCTGCATTCAAAAAAAAGAAAAAAATTACTAATTATTATGCAAGATTAGAATTAACACCCACAAATTGTTCAAAGGTGCACAGATTATCACTTTTTCCAGTGGATTTTTGAAGTGTGTATCCTTGCTTTTTTCCTGCTAATATTGCCAACAACCTCTTTCACATTGGAAAAGAATGGTTATTCACTTTCGACTTTTTCAAAGTAAATGCATAGCTATAGAAATGAACTGCAGTCGTATTTGTGAACAGCTGTTTTTTGGCAGTGACGTTGTTCCAGTTGAAGCCATGGAAGTGAATGAGACTTTGATATTGGGGTTTTCCTCTAAATAACTCAGTCATTTTGGACTTCTTTTAAGCTGGTCTATTGCCGTTTGGGATGGTGTACAGGCCGTTGCTTTCTCCTTTCTGTTTTTCCTTTTCCCTCCTATTTTTCCCTATTTCCTTTTATTAATTACTTGTCTTTCTGTCTTTTCAGGATGAAACCTGTTAACCAATCAGCAGAGCAAGACAGTGGAGAAGGAGAGTCAGAGATGGAACGAATTAAACAGGTCAGAATTGAAGTCAATAAACGAATAGCTAGCCATACGGGAATGTCAAAAAATACCAGTGTTTTTTGGAAACTTGATTAAAAAATAAAAAAGGTAATTACGAATTTTTATCTCACAATTCTACATTTTTCTCCATTGTGAGATATAACCTCAAATGAAAACTCAAATTTAAAGGAGACATATCATGCTTTTAAATCGTTCCTTTTTACATATAAATCATACATTTGTAGTCTATATAAAGCGGAACTGCAATGCTTGGGTCTGAATTCCTCATTATTATAGCTCCACAGGCCCCTTTTCTACCCCTTTTCTGATGTGCGTCTGAGAGCAACTCGTTTTGGTGCGGTCTCTTTAAATGCAAATGAGACACGTCATACCCCGCCCCCTCTCCAGGATGCAGAGGTGACACTCGGTTCAACTCCACCCCGTTCGGCCATTTTTGTAGTTTGATAGCAGAGATACGATTATCTAGCGGCACAGAAACTTTTTATTCACACGTTATTAACAAAATGTCAGCAACGGAAGACTTGTCCAGCCAGCCTTACATGTTCGAGCCAGAGTCGGAGCCGGAGCGAGATGAAAATGAAGACGACGAACCTGCAGAACAACGTCTTCATATGGATGTATCGCAATGGTGTGTTACTGTATTTACACATGAAACTTTGGTCTTCCGACCTTTTACCACCGTGTCGATTTATTTTGATTAATATGTGCGAGGGAGAGAGAGCAAGACAGCGTCTAGTTTGGAGACGGTGTCTTGTTTACACTTTCGCCTGGCTCTGAAGAAGAGAGAGAGTGCGTGCGCGCGACCGGGTCTCTCTCTCTCTGCTCGTTCTTTCAGTTAAACATGCGCCCTGTCACAAGCGCGGCAGTTCATCTACATTAGACGGTGTAATGAAGCGTGTGGGTTACTACATCCAACAACCAAACATTTTAACTTACCCTCTCGTAACTTCTGCATCTTTGAGCTTGGACTACAAAATTGCAGCGAGAAATAAAAATGGCGGATTGCTCGAAGTGTTGGGCTTGAAGTCAATGTCCTTATTTGGCAGTTCCGCTGCAAATACTGTGACGTAATAGTTCACAAAACGTCATAGATAACAGAAAAATCGGAACAGGTTGAAAAATAAGGCCAAAACAGAATATAAAGATATCAACGAAGCACCTGAAGAGAATAATTTCAACTTTTCTGTACTTCTAAACACTCCAAATATACAACAAAATGCATTTAAGGGCTAAAAAAGTGGATTTAGCATGATATGTCCCCTTTAAAATGAAGACAAACTTTTTTTTGTCCAAATAGAAAAAAGTTGAAAATACCAAGATATCTAGCTGTATATCGCCCAACCCTAATTTAAATAGAAAACAATTATTTTAAATTGTAATACTATTTCACAATATTACTGTTTTTACTGTGTTTTTGATCAAACACCAACTAATATGTTGAGTGAATTGTTAATTGAATTAATTATGTTAAATTATGAACTTTGGTCACATCACTTAAGGTGAGTCGGATGAGTTTATCCTCCTTTTAACTTGAGGCACCAGCTTAGGAATCTCACCTTAACAGTAAAGACCAGTCAATGAGGATTGTTGAATAAAAACAAATATTGTACATTTTTGGGAGTTTGTCCTGAAGGATTTGTGAGATAAACTAACCCAACTACTAAATCAATACAATGAAGGGATAAAAAAATGGATGCATAGAACGTAAATGATTACGTTTGATCTTGCTCTTGATTTTTCTCTTAAAGTCGGCATGGAACTGAAGTTACGATCATCTTTTCTTCTATTTGTGATGCATGTCTGAGTGAAACGGCTTCTCGAACAAAAAACGGTCTTGAGTTTGTCTATCGGGAATTGATTGGATGGTTGTGGTTTGCTATTGCTGTGATCTCATGCGAGTGACAGGATGTCCCGCCTTCACGCCAGTAAACATGTCATCAGAGAAGAGATTGCGTGAATAGCGGTTGTAGAGGTTGGGGGACGTGAGGGAAAAAAAGTTTGTGAACCACTAGGTGAAGTGATATTTATGTTCCACGTGGTTGAGAGAGCAGTCTGGTGGCGGTGACGTCTTCCACTGATTGTGCTGGGAAACAATGCGGGGTGAAAGGAGTCCGAATGAACTGGAAAATTCATTCGGTAACCAAAAGCTGTCGGGTGGTTTACTTGATTAAATTACTGAAGGAAAAAAAACTCAATTAACTATTTATTTAATTGCGAAAAACTTTTATACAGTTTATTTGGGTAAAACTAAATTTTTTAATTGATTTTAAAAGTGAATATTGGCTGGTATTAGTTACTGGTAATACATTTGTTAAAGTCACCATGAAATTTTAAATGATTCTAAATTATTTATCTGTGTACATCATTTTTTTTTTTTTTAATTCATGTTCATTAAAACATGTTCACTGGTGCGAACAACCTGTCAATCAAATGAGATCGCAGCAATAGCAAACCCTAGTGATTCAACGATCTTTCAACGAACGATTCCTGATGGGCAAAATCAAATCCAGCCTTACACTTTTATTTAGTTTAAGAAGCCATTTCACTCTGATATGTCATTTCATGCCGACTTTAAATAAAGGAGTTTGTTCTTTAGCATTTTAGTTTTTACTGTGTTATTGAAATTTGTATTGACTACTGAAAGTTTTGTTTTTCGACAACCCTATAACCTTGATATTACCATGGATGTGTTTATATGTGTCTATCTGATTCTTTAGGAACTGCTAGAGGAGGTGAGAAAAGAGCTTCAGAAGGTTAAGAATGAAATCATCGGAGGTGAGAACAAGTTTTTCCCTTCCCTGTCCCTGCTGTGTTTAAAATGAAGATTGTTTTTGTATTCTAACACCTGTTCTTTCACAGCCTTTATTCAGGAGTTACAGAAACGAGGATCTACATAGTCCCACAGAAATGGATGGGAAGGGATTGCTCGGTCCTGAGAACCCAGGGATACACACGCACACATAATCACCAAGGGACTTAACCCTAAATCATTACAATTCAACCCAAGATGAGCTTTGTTGTACCTTTACCTGCCATCGTTTTCTTTCACATTCATCCATTTCTTTTCTCTCCACATTTAGTTTTACATATTTAGTTTTCCACTTAATGATTTACATACCGTACACGTCGTCACCCTCACACTTGATTCCTGTTATACATAAACGCTCTTGTAAAACTTGCCTAAGGTTATTGTATTCAGGGAATAAAGCATATCACTTATCCCAGTGACTGTAATGGCCATACACAGATCCACAGAGCCGGCGAGTTATGATGCAGCACTAAGGAGGAAAAAAACGAGACGGATCTTGGAGAAAAAGACCTGCAGTACGCACACTATCTACCACACGTGACCGGACCACCATGTCAGGTTCCACTCTTGGGCTTTCAGCTGGGAGATTTTCATGTCAGGCCTGATTTAGCACCTCTTTTTCTGTATAGGGAAAACAATAGCATATTTAACACATTCATTTGAGGCTCTGAGCGTCATGTTGTGTGTGTGTGTGTGGTTGCATGTTTGCGTGTATGGCTGCACTTGCCTCCGTTTATCGGTGCCATCTTGAATGTGGTCACCTGACCGCCCCTATCCGTTGGTGCGAAACAACTGTTTTCATAACTTCAGCCCTCATTTGAAATGTTTTTAAACTTTGTGTTGCGATATGAAATACTATGGCCATGATCATTTTTGTCTGTTGGCCATGCCAAACTGCCTTGGAAAATACATATAAATATAAATATATATATATAAGGTATATATATTTGTTTTGAGGGAAAATGATAGAAAACTTGATAATGTTTCTATTTTAATTGAAATAATTGGTGAATGGGGACTTATTGTGATTTATAATGTTTTCTTTTTCAGAGATTGTTATTTTCGGTTTTCCGTTTTCTTTTTTGTTTCTTTTTCTATAGAATATAGGCTTTTTACACTGAAATATATAAAGAAAATTGCGTAGAGACACTGGATTAGATGTCTTTATAGTCAAATACAGATGCTTCTTCTACTGCACTTGTGTCTGCCTCGTTTTTATTACCACCATGTACCCATATCACAAGAAAAATGATTTTAATGTATTATTTAGCCTTGTCACAGAACATTTAGCTTATTCATTAGGAGATTTTCTGCTTTCGCTGTTGATTCAATTGTTTGGGGGTGTTTCAGATACAAAAATGGATGTGATAATACAGGTTAACCTAGCATGTACATATAGGATGGGAAACATTGAAGTGAAACCTGAAATCAGCTCTTTCAACGCAATAATATATAGTAGCCTACATATGACAGGAGTAAGCCTTACTCTTGAGTTAAGGAAACATTTGCAGCCCATGTATTGTCATCACACGTACTGGACATAATAAAAACAAGCTTGTTATGAAATCCAGGAAACAATTTCTTTGACTATATAAATGTTTATTTAGCCGTGGCTAAGAGAGCAACAGCAGAAGGATAATGAGCTGTTGTTTCCTGTTATGAATGGACCCAAGCAGAGTTGTCAACAACTGCTATCTCACTCTGCTTTTAGAAGCCAGCCCTGATAAACACATTTGATTTTTAGAATAGAGGATTAGAATAACCTCAACAACAGGCCAAACTGAGCGCAATAACAATACACAAATGTTACAATTCTGCAGATAATATCTGTTCTTTAGAAATTGTTTTCTTTGTCACGCATGTTTTCCAATTTCCACTGGCCCCGTCATGTGGAAATAAATAAGGTCATTAAAAAGAACCATGAACATATGTTACATGAATATGATCATTCAGTATAAACATACTTGTGAAACAAAGACACAGCAGATCGAATTAAAGTCACCATGAAATCAAAAAGGACAAATCTTTCTTTCTTTTTTTTTTTGTACAGGATGTTGCAGTGTTTTACAATTATTTATCTGTGCACATCATTATTTAACGCTCAAAATAATTAATTGGTTTGAGTAGGACCAACTTAAATTAAACGAATTAGTTCGGTCAAATTAACTTTTATGAGTATTTAGCACTTTCTTTTTCTTTCAAGTTCACAGAACTGATATATTTTAAGTAATCTGACCTGTTTCATTGTTTTGAGTTTTATGAAATTATTTATTTTAATTTAGACGAACTTAAGTTTAACTGAAACGGCTGGGATGTCTATTTCCCAGCATGCTTTGCCGATGGCACTCGAAAGGGAGAGTAAATGCTAAAATTAAGTGTAATATAATGTTTTTTTGTGTGTGTAAGATTAATGTTAAGTGTGAGATTTAGTAGTGATTAATGTTTTGTTATGCTAATTTAGAAGAATTTCTGTTAATGTTGGCTTTAGTAACCATCATGGTGACAAGTGGTGCATGCAGCTTGATTTGAGAGCAAATAATCCCTTTATATTGTTGCGCTCATACAGCAAGTGCTTCTGTATAACATACTATTGCTAATATGTTAGCAGATTAGTATGTTAGCAGATTAGCTTTTAGCAGATAAAGCTGACTAAGTTTATACTAATAAAAATGTTCACATTGAGATTACATGAAAGTTTTAAGTTAATTGTACGAATTAATGTACTCATACATTTTAATTGTTCTTAACTTGAAATGTTTAAGTACAAAATAAAAATCTGCTAGTTCTGCTAACTTAAACTTTGAATTTCAGAACTTAAAAAATTTGTGGCAATTGATTGCCTTAAATGTTTTGAGTTCTGCCAACTTATTCGGGTTTACAGTGTACTTCATATATTTAAGTTATATTAATTGAATGGAATTAGTACTATTAACTTTATTTACCCAAGTTATCTTAACAATAAGTTATTGAGTTACTTGGACACAAATCAAATATTTTTTTATGCTTAAATTGTTTGAGTTAATAAACTTAAATGATTTAAGGCAATCGGTTTCCTCAAATGGTTTGAGTTGAACTAACTCATCAGGTTTTACAGTGTATGCTCTTGTAATCTGTAATCAAAAACATTAACCTCCCCTTCCCCTCAACATCTGTTCTATGATGTATCTCTCGGCAGAGGGTGGGTCTAAATATCCTCCATAACTGACTGCAAACTGGCATTCAGATCCAAGTGGTGCTCACTGCAGAACCATGTGACGTCCAGCTCCACCTCTCTGGACTTCATGGGTTGATCTTGACCTAGTCCAGCTCTACCTCAGTGGATCTAATGGGTGGAGGGATATAGTTATGGGTAGCGTGGTTGGATCTTCTAGCTCCACCTATTGCGCCCAAATTACATCCAGAGAGGGGGAGCTGGACTTCACGCCTCACCCATGGCTCTGCAGTGGGCAGCTTTTTCAACGATCTGCCTCCATTAAGTTAGCAATGCCCAACTTCCTATGATCCAATCAATTCCTGAGGATGAAATCAAGTCCCACTCCCGAGGACGAAATCGAGTCCTGTCCTACATGAGTTGGGGCGCCACTAGCAATTTTGGGCCCTATGAAAGAATATGAGGTTGGGCCCCGCACCCATTCCATTACTAAAATCGATCTCTGGGGGCCCCAAAAGTGCGTGGGCCCTTAGAATCGTCCTAACTTCCCATTGGGAATTGATTGGATCGTTGTCGTTTGCTGCTGTGATCTCGCAGGTTGATTACAGGTTGTCCCGCCATCACGCTAGTGAACACATCATCAGAGAAATGATGTCACTGCAAGAGGGAGGGGAAGTTATTTTGATTAAAGATTACAAGGGCACATGAATTATATAAAACAATAATGATGTGCACGGACAAATCACTTTTAATACATACTGTAATATTCCTTGAAATATATGAATTGTCCTTTTTGATTTCATGGTGACTTAAAAGAATGCTCTGTCTGTAGTATGAATGAAATCCAGACTACATTCGTCATGTTGTCATTGTAACATCAGGAGTGTTGCTTTACTGCCATTTACAACTCCTCTCCCTTGGCCTCATGGGATAGTAAATTAGATGCATACTTCAGAATACTGGTGGAAGTAATAGTTACTTTGGGTAGGCTACTTTTCACCTAGGCTACTAATTTATGAATACTATCTATTTCTGTACTACTTTTTCCTACTATAAGGCCGTAACCATGCGTTGAACATTTTATGAACATTATTGTTATAGTTCTCAACAAACGGTTGGTTGAGTGAATCATTAAAAGACAGTTACTTGTCGCCATCTGTAACTTGCAGAAAAAATGAGGACCGGAACTTTATTCTGTTCTGTTCTATTCTATTCTATTCTATTCTATTCTATTCTATTCTATTGTGATGCAGCAATTACCAGTGACCAATTTTTTCACAGGTTTCATCAGAATTTATTTATGTAGGTGTTACCATGGAACAATAACGGTATCTGATAATACCATATTATCTAATTATTACCATATTCAGTACCATGGTAATTGTTTGATCCCCAATGCACTTCAAAAATGGAGGTACCATAGTGCTATATTTTGATTTATTTTTATGTCTGTTTGTAAAATTAGCTACAAATCCTTATAATCAGGCTATATGAAACCATACGTATATTGGAGTACAATATTATTCTCTCTTAACCTCAAGGCTTTAACTTTGAAAAATGAATATTGCAGAGGAACCGTGTGACACATAAGCAGCAGAGGGCGCATGCAGGGTAAATGTGTGATGAAATAGCAATCGACGAAACAATTCGGACATTTATGATTTCACTCTAAAATCACACCCTCGATATTAGTATATTACTGACTGACGGCAACACAAAAAACGAACCTTTTCAAATTTCGGACGTTGCATGTGACGTCGCGCCGAGCGTGCGCTGAGGTCATTTCCTGTTTGTGCTCCCGTTGAGTCGCTAGACGGAGGCCTAATCGCGATACCACCACCACCACCACTACCAACGCCGTAACATCACACACAGACCTACAAAGGACGGGCACGACGAGGTTTTAAAAGCCTTAAACGCGTCAGATAAGCGCTGTGGGATGAGTTTGGGCGACCGGACTCGTGCTTTGGGCCACTGAGGGGCGGTTTGTGAGGATAATCAGACGGTTGGGTGTTGTTATTTTTGGGGCAGCTGAGTGGTCATTGGCAGAGCTCAATACACAGCAGCTCGCGAGAGGAATAAATACACACTTAACGTCTTGAAATACCCTCGTTTCACTCCACTTACATGGGCTTTTGAGGATTTTTACAGTTCGGTTGACCAACACAACGCAGGAGAATAAAAGTGGAGGTAAGGGACTAAAGCGTGCATCGATGATTGATGGCTAGCGTGATGTTTAGCCTAGCCTGAGTCTCTATATTTAAATTGCACTTAAATGTTATGCGCCGTTGACCATTGGGATCCATTACCAGACAGAATCTCTTTACGAATATGTGTTTCTTATGCTTACTGGATAGATAAACATCATCTCCCGTCATAACACACGTTTGTTCTCCGTTTCCCTTTACACATCAGTTTAATAAATAAATGAACGCTTATAGATCCATTTAAACCCATTTGGCGCGTATGCTTATCTCTCTCGCGGGGTCTTTGCATGTTATCTTCTTGTAAGTGCATTAATGTGTCTTGACGAAAATCTCATTATATTAGGTAAATAAAAAAGAATAGCTAAATTAGTGTAAATGAAGAGTATATTATAGATCAGGCCCTTTACACGTTGTACAGATGGATGTGAATCTATAGGGCGAACTCTCTGTACATGCTGGATTATCGATCAGATTTATGCCACTTTGCCTTTGGTTTTATTAATAGAGCTGCCATGCTGTTCCACGTGGAGTTCAGTTCAATTCTGTTTGCGTGTACACAATATTTAAACTTTAAATTTAAAGTGGTCAGATGTTTGACACGCATGAAATAATGCATCTACCAGTTTAGTGCGCGAGTGTAAATGAGGCCTGAAGGTTATTGGGGTTGAGAGGGGTCAGTTTTAGGACTGGTCAGTTTTAGGACTTCTCAGTCTGGAATTATTCCACTCGTCACAGAAAATGTGTAATCATTAGTTTGTTGAAATGGTCACAGCTCTTGTTTGTCTTTCTCTTGTGGACTTCAAAGTGCGTATGTGCGCGAGAGAGTTGTTGAAAAAGAGGAACAGTCAGACCACTGACCAACTGATGTACACGCACACTAGATGCACGGCACGTATATGCCAGCGATAGAGACAGTCAGTGTGTTTTTAATGCCAGTGCATGTGTTAAGCAGTTGTGTAATGGACTAGCAGGGGCGTCACAAGGTGGGGATTTTATTTTGCAGGGATAATCCAGTGTTGTGCCCATGGTGATAGGACAGCATGCCAGATCTGTGCCAGAGGCACTGCCATGCCAGGAAACTCCTCTGGCACAGACTGGTCTTACTCGCCTCACAACAACAATGATAGAAAAAGCAGAAAAACAGCTTTCAGTTACTTCTGTTTATATTGGGTTAGAGGTCTGAACAAACACCTTACACTAAACGTTAAACCGTAGCATAGCCTACATTTTGTCCTGCACAGTGTGTGCTACAAACATTAATGATCCCTCAAAATATGTGTCTTGCTGAGGACTGGAGAGGTGTTTTCTCTGTGATAAGCAAAACTCTTATTTATATATATATATATATATATATATATATATATAAATAAGAGTTTTGCTTATCAAATTTATATATTTATATATATATATATATATATATATATATATATATATATATATATATAATCTATCTTTTAATTTTTTCTTTGCAAATTATAATATATCTGGAGTTAATTTATTCATTAATACCATTCAAGATTGATTCTTTGTCAACACCTCTTTTTATCTTACACATTTTTGCTTCTCATGCAATTTAAGCCCTGAAGGCATTTTTTAAAGTTGTTTTGAGTGACACACACAAAAATAAAGACTCATGACTCAAAAACTAAAGCAGGGAGTTTTTATTTTATTTTTAGAAAATATAATTTACATTAATACATTTGGACATTCTCATGCTGAGAAACTGCTGATAAAAGACAAATACATAGGCTACAATTTTTATTATAATTTTACATATTTTTTTTTATTCTATATGCAATAACTCATGGAGGAATCTGATGTTTTTGACACATAGCCTATAGTAAAAAAAAAGTAATTCATAAATTATGATCCCCCCCCCCCCATTTATCAGCAAATAATTCAGCACTACATAGGAGGTAATGGAATTGGCTACATGCATTGTAAAGTTCAGACTCTAAGCTTTCAAATGAAATGACACCTATTTTGTGTTCATCAAGGCAGTATTTTTGAAAAATATGATGATTATTTTTTCGTTGCTAGGTGGCGCCCGGGGGTGGTACACTCCGGTTTAGAGGGATTACTCAGCACTCGTTAAGAGTGGATAAAAATGGTTAGATGCATTAAAAAGCTGAGTTTCTAAGCTTTAAAATTATACCCTTTTTGTGTTATTCCATGTTGGAAAACAAGCATGGACAGTTCTGGGAACACTGGATAACACATTGCATCCCGGAAAGATGAGAGACATGTTTTTAGCCAAGCATGTTACATCACTTTTTAATTGTGAGAATCTGCTGTAAATAATGATGTGCCATTCTACGTGTGGCACATATGTTTCATGAAGTTATGAGCGAGAACGCCACGTGAAATCTAAATATTTGTTTTTAGTTGGTGCCTGTGCGCTGTTTTTGTTGTAAACAAAAAAGCGTGTCATTTTACGCAATTTGTGCAGACTCATTAGACGGTGAAAACAATGCAACAGGAGCATGTTGGAGGCTTGATCTGAATGTGTAACGTCTCTGATTTCACGTGTGTAACGTCTCCCATTTTGTTTCAGTTGAGACACGCAAACACGGTCCCGTTGGTTTTAAGGGTTAAGTAGATTGATCTAATACCTTGGTGCATGTTTGTTTTTGTTTTACACAAAGGATCCACCAATATTAACACTCTGACAGATACTACAATAATTATTATAATATTATGGTCAAAAACAGATTGAAGGACAATGTTAAAAAATAATGTAATCGTTTACCCCATAATGATACCTGCATGACTTTCTTCCACAGAACATAAAAAAGAGATATTGTGAATCATGTTCTAATCTATGTCAATCAAATCTAACATGGGGCATCTAGTGGTTCAAGATTGAATTTTATGGCAGCAAGCATTAAATTGGTATAGTAGGACTCGCGAGTCGCTATTAATGGTTGGTTGTCCGGGACATATGGATTTTTTGAAGGGGCAAGTGAAAGAATTTTATTTACCCGACCGGACAAAATATGGAGTTACATGTTGGGCGATATGCTCCATTTTTATATTGTCCTATCGTCAGCCTGTGAAATTGGCGATACACGATATTATCATGAGAGGGGTGGGGCTTAGCCTACTTATTTGATTATTAACTTGCTTATTTACTCAATTTGCTTGTTTTATTACTTCGTTTTATATATGAGAATCTTCTTCTATTTTGCTAGCAAAGGTGGAGTGTTTATTAATAGGCTATATCAGGTTATTTCCCGGTATAGAGAGGTAAAAAAAGATCCTATTCATTTTTGTATCGGACTCGGAGTATTTCATCAGTGGGAACTTTACGGACACACATTATCCTCTCATGCCGTTACAGATGCAGCATTTTAACTGCACGAGGTGAGAACACGTTTTAATAATTTCTTGGGTCAAGAAATAGTCGGAGTTTGCAACATAGGCCCATGTCCTCCTACCAGTGCTCTCTCTGTCTGGATGCACTTCACATATGCGCACTTCAATAAGCCCAAAGAACGCGGGTTAATGTGTTTTAAATGCTGGGAGAAATCAGAGTAAGGGGCAAAAATCTAGCTGAGTCGATTAGCCTAGTTTATACTTAAACTTATGACTTGACTCCGATAAAGGAAAACGGGTTAATGTCTTTACATGACCACATGCATTGTCAGTTTATTCAGCGTTCGGGTTAAGAACGTGCATGTAAACACACTCATTCCCTGAAAGTGAAAGCAGAAACGGACTGAGCTTTACGCATCTGTCGCTGCATTAACGCCGCATTCTCTCAGAGACGACGATGGATGTAAAGCAACTATCTTAATTTACTGGCTTAATATTTCTCTTGTGGACCTACATTAATGACAGTGAAAAAATTAGAAGAATATTTCTTGTTAAACAAGTGTTTGAAGCTGATTTTGATTTTCACAGATGGCAGAGTTGTGCTGTGTTCGTGAACTAAAGACTGTTATTAGGCCTATATCATTTTAGTGATATTATTATTATTATTATTATTCATATTTTGTAATTGTATTGTTTTTAGTTTCTATGGAAACAAAATACTGACGAACAACGATGCCGTTTTCATCTTGGATCTGTATAAGAATGATGCATCTGTTAAAACAAGCACTCTTGATAATTTGTGAATGGATCACCTTGCAATTACATTTTGATGTGGGATGTAGTTTTTTAGTCTGTTTTAAAAACATTTTCTTAGAGGAGTCCTCATACGTGTGTGTCGGTGATGTCACAAGTGTTACTGTGCGTTCACACCGCCGCCAGCGAGAGCGTCAAAGTGGCCGGAAGTCATTAATTTTCAATGAGAGCCGGCGGCGAGCTCCGGCGTGGGTGGCGCGTCTTGGACAGTGAGAGCGGCAAAGAGAGTTGAAGTCAGATCAACTTTATGGTAATAAGCTATGACGCAGTTCGGCGGCAACCAATCAGAATGTAGAAGTCCTCCGCCTGAGAGGATTCCAGAGAACGCAACCCTGTAAACATTGGTGTACTTCGATCTACATCAGAGCGTCCCCGAATCTTTCTCCGGCGTCGTTGGCAGGGCGGTGAGAGCGAATTTTGCCGCTCTCGCCGGCGGCGGTGTGAATGTACAGTTAGGCTATGTGGTGATGTCGTTATGAATTTAGGCAAGGCAAATTAATTGTAGTTCCTAATATTAATATTAAATTTAAGAACAATACTAGCTTTATTATTATTATAATAATAATAATAATTTAATACATTAATGGGAAAACGAGCCAATTATTGTATTGATATCGTCAAAGGCATCTGCCATCAGCGACATCTCTGACTATCGTCGATACACGATACTATTTTCTATCGGCACAACCCTAAGTTACGGTGAGCAACATCACATGACCAAGAGTGCTGTTTTCCTGAATACCAATTCCTGAATCATGATTGAAATGTGAGACTGGTGTCACACAACAGTTCAATAAACAGGTAGTTAATATGAAGTCACTTACATTTTAGATGCAATATTAGCTTTTGGTCTATTTCAGCAGCAAAAATTGTACCAAACAAAGATCACAGCAGAACTTCTGAATGAATCCATTGAGTCAAAGATTCAATGATCCATTCATAAACAACTCTTTAACATTCTTAAATAGGGTTGTGCCAATGGACGATATCATCGTCCATTGTGATGGCTGACCGACATCACGATGGAGAGCCACCATCGTGATGCCACCCCCCCCCCCCCCCCCAAAATTTGTACCGGCAAAAGTGCGTTCAGTGCTGTTCGCGAGTGTCACGAGTCACCACAGCAATCAACTAACCGCTTACGTTTCTGTGGTAACCTACAGCTCCACCACTGGGATTCAAGCAGCTGCAGCTTGTTTAAGGTAATGGCGAAAATCATTTTAGAACAGCAGCGAAAATGTAAAAGTAGGCTATATAAACTTTAATAAATCCTTTTATTGAAACGGGTGCTTTGCTGTGCAAAGAGACAATTCGAAACATTTCACCCGCTGACCGCTGGTACTTTCACTTTTGCCGCAGACACTTTATATATTATAAATGAGTCGTATTGTTGATAATCCGTGCAGATTTCAGTTGACGATTCTGTTTAAAGTTAATAACAAAACATGAATGAATGAGAAAGAAAAGAGCAGGATGTGCTTTATATTGAAAAGAAATATTAAAAGCGCGATAAGTCGGACAAGCGCTTTGTCTTCGGTTGCGCGCCCAAACTGCCAAATAAACACAGAAAATTTTCAAAATGCCAAGTCGAGTATTCCCGTAAACACAGTAGATGTAAGTAGCTACTATGTGCATTCTCTCTTTCGTGATGGTCAGCACTATTCCGTAGCATTAAGAGGAACCCCCCCCCCCCCCCCCCCCCCCGACGATATCATCGTCCATCGCGATGTTTTACTGTTAACATCGTCAACTGCCAATTTAGGGGACATTGCCCAACCCTATTCTTAAATAAATCAGCCATTTAAACAAATAATTTCAATTAGGGATGTCAATTTACTCAAATTCCCATAATCGATCATTGTTTAGGCTAAATTAACGATTGATTAATCGTTAGCTTCATCTACTGCAGTGGCAAATAGCCAACAGCATGACAGGGTGTGGAAATGCTGCTCAAAACACCACAGTCTTCACTAGAGCCCGACCGATATGGATTTTTTGGGGCCAATACCGATATTAGGGAGTAAAAAAGCCAGATATTATGTGTATTATAATACAGTAGCAATATTATTATGTGCATATTATAGTACAGTACCAGTCAAAAGTTTGGACACACTTTCCCTTTCGTGTGTACAAACATTTGACTGGTACTGTATATAGAATACAGTAGTCTATATATAAACAGAATATAATATATATTAACAATTTTTTTTGCAATGATCACTCAAACGTGGAGATCAAATACTTGTGTGACAAAGATATGTAATGGAGGCAGGGTGAATGTTAGAATGAGAATGATACATTTGAGCTGTAACCAAACTAGTTTGCATTCTATTCTACAGTATCTCACGAAAGTGAGTACACCCCTCACATTTCAGGAAACATTTTAGTATATCTTCTCAAGGGACAATACTATAGAAATTAAACTTGGATATATTTTAGAGTAGTCAATATATTTACTGTCCTCTGAAAATAACTCAACATACAGCCATTATTGTCAAAATAGCTGGCAACAAAAGTGAGTACACCCTAAGTGATAATAGCTGTACGTCGTTTAACCATGCAAAGCCACATGTCCTATTCATCATTTTCATATTTTTGTCTGCTTGACAGGACCATACAAATTTGTGAATCTTGTATTAGAGCAGTTAAAATTTGTGCTTTGAGTACAATTCTCTCATACTGACCACTGGATGTTCAACATGGCACTTCATGGCAAAGCTCTCTCTAAGGCAGGGGTGCCCAACCCTGCTCCTGCCGATCGACTGTCGCACAGTTTATCTCCAACCCTAATCAAACACACCTGAAGCAACCAATTAACGTCTTCAGGATCGCTTAAAAATTAAAGACGGAAGGAAGCCTCTTCTGAAGCTGGCTCACAAGAAAGCCCGCAAACAGTTTCCTGAAGACAACCTGTCCAAGAGCATGAATTACTGGAACCATGTCCTGTGGCCTGATGAGACTAAGATAAACTTGTTTGGCTCAGATGGTGTCCAGCATGTGTGGTGGCACCCTGGTAAGGAGTACCAAGAAAATTGTGTCTAGCCTACAGTCAAGCATTGTGATGGTAGCATCATGGTCTGGGACTGCATGAGTGCTGCTGGTACTGGTGAGCTGCGCTTCATTGAAGGAAACATGGATTCCAACATGTACTGTGACATTCTGAAGCAGAACATGATGTCCTCCCTTCAGAAACTGGGCCGAACGGCATAACGACCCCAAACACACCGCCAAGATGACAACTGCCTTGCTGAGGAAGCTGAAGGTGATGGAGTGGCCAATTATGTCTCCAGACCTGAACCCTATTGAGCACCTGTGGAAGGTGGAGAACCGCCATATGTCTAACAGCCAGCAGCTCCATGATGTCATTATGGAGGAGTGGAAGAGGATCCCAGCAACAACCTGTGCAGCTCTGGTGAATTACATGCCTAGGAGGATTAAGGCAGTGCTAGATAACAATGGTGCTCACACAAAATATTGACACTTTGGACACAGTTTTGACATGTTCACTTAGGGTGTACTCACTTTTGTTGCCAGCTATTTTGACAATAATGGCTGTATGTTGAGTTATTTTCAGAAGACAGTAAATATATACTGCTATACAAGCAGCACATTGACTACTCTAAAATATATCCAAGTTTCATTTCTATAGTATTGTCCCTTGAGAAGATATACTAAAATGTTTGCTGAAATGTGAGGGGTGTAGCCTACTCAATTTTGTGAGATACTGTATATTATATTCTAAATACTGTTACATAGGCTAATCTTCACTAATGACTTTGTCTTTTTATTTAGTAACGTTATATAAAAAATAACTTGTATCAATAAATATATCAAAAGTGTCACTGGCAAAACCTTATCTTCTATTGTTAGTCTCTAATTCCTCTAGTCTCTACCAGTGGAGGAAGTAGGCTACTCAGATCTTTTTACTAAGTAAAAGGAATAATACCATAATGAAAACATGTTTAATTACATACAGTACTTTTACTTAAATACTATTTTAAATAGGCCTAAGTAAAGTATTCAGCAAAATGTACTAAACGTGAAACTACTCATTATGCAAAATGGCCCTATATAAAGTGTTATAATTATATAAATGATTGGAATGTTGCTTTGTTGTAACGTAGCGTTATATGCAAAATGGGCTCACACTGTCTACACCGGATGCGGCCATTGTCGCTCGTGTCGCAACTGCTGTTTACCCTGGACCCTGGGCAAAGGGCCCGTTACAAAGCTGATTGAGGCATCAGTTTACTGTTGGAGATTTGTCGCTCGTGTCGCGCCACATCCAGTGTAGACAACATCACTGATTATAATGGGTTCAACTCTCTTTTGTCGAATCGTGCCGCTCGTGTCCGGTGTCTTGTTCAGGCAGCAGCAAGAGTGGTGTCTTAAAGGTAAGTTGCTAGTTACCAGTGTCGTGGTGGCTTGAGTCTGTTGAATGGTGATTTAACGTTACATTGTCACCTAGTTAGTGAGACACTATGCTATAAAGTAAATAAACAATGTCCCCGTCTTTTACTCACAACGTTTTCTACATTAGCTAGCTAGCCATGTTTTATACATTGTCAGTGGAGTGGAAGCTATGTGTGTGCATCTTACACTGTGTCTGAAGAGACCTCCTTACCGAAGTGAAAAGGTTGGCTGGTGTCACTACAGTAACCTGGGTCGCCATTAGCAAACAATGGAGCGCGCTCTGCTGGACAATGCTCAATGAACTATGTTCTGTAAAAAAAAAGTTCATATCGGCAGCATATCTGCGTCATAAACGGCGATACCGATATATCAACGACAGGCTCATATCGGCCGATAAAATCAGCAGACCGTTAAATCAGTCTGGCTCTAGTCTTCACCAAATGAATACACACAAAATGATGTGAAATCAAAAGTGAACTTGAACTAAGTTACGTGTTATTCAGAATGTGACGTTGTGGACACACTCTTCCTGGAGCATGAACCTGCCTAATCGACGATCAAAGTTTTATCGATTAAAAGTATTTTCTACAATGAATTGTGCGTGCAGTTGCAAAGACACGCAAGCTTGTCAAACGCACTTTTTCACAGACATCGCTGGAAAGTTTGTAGTTCGGTCGGATATGTCAATAGCAAAGAATGTAAAACAAGGCACATTACTAACGTTAACTGATGGTAAAAAGAAAGAGCGCTCACTTTTTTTTGCATACTCTTGATTGCTGATTGTTCACTCGGCACATATGCGTCATTTTTAGATCGAAACTAAACTTACATCGTATATGTAAGTAAAAACTTTAACTGTTGTGTGATTTATGTATAACGAGTGGTTCCCTACATTATTACAGAATGTTTACAGGACAAAAAGTTTACCGTGCGCAAACATCCGAAGCGCGCATCCAGAAAGCCAAAGTGTGGCAATGATAATCTCAGGTACTGTTTATGTGCTTTATTTAGTGTTAAAAGCATCGTGTCTGGTTAAGACACGGTGTAATGATAATGAATGTGTCAGGGAAAAAATAGGTAGGAGACATTTTAATTGTTTATTAATAAACTGCTGTTGGCTGCAAAGATGTTGACGTTGCTGACTCGTCATCTCCGCAGTATAGTGAACGCGCGCGCCTATAGTGAGAAATGCCTCTTTCATTTGGATTACATAACCATAGAGTATTTGTTTTCGATTTGAATTGGTTCATTTAAAAGACATTTCAAGCTTTCTATATGCCTGTTTCTCATGTCTGTGAGGCAAGTAGCCTTTACGCTGAGTTTTGGTTCGTTTATGACACGCTCCAGTTCTGTCTGATCTGTCTGCTCCAACTGTCTGATCTTAATTATTTTCTCTGCACTGTCTAGTGCTTCATCAGATTTGTCATGTTGTCTTGGCAGCAATTATCTTGTTGCAAATATTACATTGTGCACTGTTAGGATCGAGCATGGTGAAATGTAGCCACACTTTTTTTTAATCTTTTCCACATTTTTTTACATCTATGGGGGTTGGGACGCTTACAGACTACAGCCTCACGTGTAAGCTATGTCTCTGGGTTAACCGGCATAAACTAGTGTTTTTCCTTGATGCCTCGCCACAGCCAATCATGCTGCATGCTTATTGGTTCACTGACGTTGACGAGATTAACCCCTTAGGTATCAAAATTTGGTACCGAACAAGAAATTTTTTGATACTCGATGGCATCGAGGCAATTCGGTTGATGCCTAAAAAGTATCAAACTCGATACCCAGCCCTACTGAAACAAGTGAAATCAATGAATATGATTCAATATTCTTTTGGTTTCTCTAATATATTTAAAATTTAAATATGAAATTTACAAATGCAGTGAAAATACAGGTATCGGCGAGTACCAAAAATGAAAGTATCGGTATCGGCCTAGTTCTAGAAAAAGTGGTATTGGTGCATCCCTAATATTAATAATGAATAAATTAAACACACTAAAGAACTTATCAGTAGTTTTTAATCATTGCCAAATCAGTGTTGTGTAGTTTAAAAAGAATTACCAGCAATGTCTTGGCAACCATCCACAATACCCTGTCAACTTCTGCATGTACAAGTGACAATTACATTTTTTTTCATGTGGATGAACAATTCTTCTCCCAAATTGTCATTTTGAGCATGGCTTTATGCAGAACAAAACGTTTTCTTTCTAATGTTGATTCTGAAAACAGCAGGTGTCTTGTCTTATTCGGTGTACAGAGTGGCGTGTTCACCTGTGGATCAGACTGGCTTCACTGCAGTCTAATTGGCATCTCCATAGTGATAGAATAGCACTGTCGCATTTCCCGTTAGAAATGGTTTAAAAACACTTTGTGGTAAATGAGGCTCATCCTTGTCCCATGTTGGTGTTTTTCTCTTCACACGTATTGTGATTTAAAAATCACAGCATTTGCATTATACATATATTATCAGAGTAAAAGCCTTGCAAATAAGAACAGGGAATGCATGTTTCATGATTATTTTGCATTTTCATCCCAAGCGTAAATTAAACACATTTGTAAATTGTAACTTTTGTAACTTTAAGTTGTAACCTTTTTGTAACTGTTGTCAGTTTAATCACATGCGAGTGAATTTAGATAAAGGGTTTTTAGAACAAATGCTGTATACATATAATCACCATCAGCATAAGCATAATACATTTATTTATATAAATATGAAATGAATGTAATTTTATATCATCATAAATTCTCATATTTTGATTTCATTAAAGCTATTAGCTACAATAAATTGTTCATTCAAAGAATTGGACCTCTTGCTAAGTCTAAAAACAAATGAAAGTATCCATCTTATCTTTTTGAACTGAATTGCTCTTTCTTTTTAGGACTTTTTAGTGACAGAGTTCAGGACCGACGTGAGGTGAATATTGCATTATTCACTGTAAGCACTTTTATAATAAAAGGTGGTGATTCGCTGTCAACCCATAGCCTTCATAAAATCATCTTCAAGATGTGCAAGACAAAAAACTGATTATCCATCAGGATCTGACCCTGATCCTTGATCAGCACTTTATCCCACATGTAAAGACACTTTTATGTGAATAATGATGACTTAGCACTTTAGATTCATTAATGCAGTTTATAATACCAATGAAAGTTTCCATAGAAAGTCTTGCACTCACCTCTTTGTCATGATCGTTCCTCTTCTCCTACCCCCAGTTAGAGTTCGATATTGGATGGTGTACAGGACGCTGTTTTATTCAGTAAGATGAATTCAGCTGTTCCTCTTCTGTTAAATATGAAGTCCTTAGAGATGGAGGCTTATCTGTTACAGAGTGCTGAATGCTGCATTTGTCAAGTTTACATTACAAACATTTCTGAACAGGTGGCATTCCTGTAGCTGTAGTCAGGTGACCATTTGTGTAAAATCTTTCATTTATGTGCTAGTGTTTTTCAACTGGTGGATCGTGACCCAAAAGTTGGTCGCAAGACTGTTTTGAGTGGGTCGCGGAGTGTGTAGTCAAAGAGACAACAACAACAAAAACCCATAAATCTAAAAGTTTTTCTGATGCAAAACTTCTATTTTGACAAACATGTGTGAATGCTGTTGACTCTTCTTTCAATCGCAGTTTAAGTAAAGCGTTTGAGAAAAATGCGTTGTCCTGATTATCTGTGGTCAGATGAGATGTCAAGCTAAACTTGTATGTCAGTGCCATTATTCCGTTATTTTCGTAACTTGTTACGAAAGAAAGTCTCTCACCCTTAGGCCCTGTTTACATCTGGTGTTAAGATGCGTTTTGGTCGATCGGATCACAAGTGGACGAGGTAGACATGTTTACACCTGGCTTTTCAATTCGTCTGCCAGGAACTTTCAACCACTAATGTACTGATTTCTTTGAGGAGAGGGTCTATGGGTAGGTAAACATATGGGTTTTTCCAGATCTTACGATCTTATGGACAAATAAGCACGCACAATTTACATATGAACACAAAAGGAGACGATGGAAAACATAGGCCTATGGAGAACATCTGCTTTCGTTTCTGCTCTGATAGCTGCAAGACCCTGCCGAACAATGTGAGTGCGTGTTAGAAATCAGGAATAGTGAGAGAACATTGTGCTTGGTACGGTTTTTCGTCTCAAACCGTCTTCAGTCGACAAAGTTTAAGTCCTGCCTGGCTAGCGCACTTCTCACAATGTTTAGGTCAGTAGCTGCTCTTTTGCATATTTGACCACATAAGAGTTTACACTACGAAAGCAATCTGGTCAAATGCGTTTTCAACTACCTCTGGAAGTGGATCGAAAGTGGACAAGCTCAAAAAGTTTTTGGCCGTTTACACCTGTCTTTAGCATCAATCACTTGTGATCCGATCGACCAAAACGCATCAATACCAGGTACTCAAGCACACTCTTTAATTGTGCGCAAATGTGGAGGTGCACGCTGTGTACTGTAAAAGAGCAAATTAAATTACGAGCATGTAGTAGCCTAATTCATGAAATTACCTGAAAGTAATTGAAATTACCTGAATGAATTAGGCTACCTAACTGGTGTGTTGTGTGTTAGCTGGGAAGATTGCATGCGGGTATGGTGTTTATTCAATTCATCAGGATCAGTGTCCATATGTTTCAATTCTTGAAAAATAAATTTGCTTGGTTCAGATTCCTAAAAATTTGGGTCGTGGCTTAATGACCATGGGGAAATATGGGTCCCATGGCCAAACCAGTTGAGAAAATAATAACAAACATAAATTCGCATTCACAGTGCTTTTATTAAGGTATTGTAGGAAACTCAGAAGCGAAGACCAGGAGACTTGGTTGTATCTTCAGCAGGATTTTTTGAGAACACGAGCTGTCGGTAGCTGCAGTCATCTAAGGCAGTGTATGTTGTAGTTTATATAGATTTTAGTGGGCAGTGCTTAGATATGGAGACAAAACATGCAAACGAAGTATCCAGGTTTAGGAACCCGTCCTAGAGTGTTGCCATTCCTAATCCAATCAGCATAAGGCCGGTGACACACTGGATGCGTGGCGTGAGCGTCTCAGCTGCGTGGCGTGTCCGTTTTTATTTCGGCTCCCATGTTAACTGGTTAGAGCTTGCACACTGCTTGCGTGACACGCGCGTCTCAGGAAAACGCGGAAAACGCGTGCATGCTAGAAATAGAACCGACGCCTATTTTTCACGCGACACTCAAGCGTGTTGGAAGCGTTTCTAGGCAAAATAGAATAGGAAAAGTTGTTTATATGTCATTTTGACACGAATACATATTAATACATGTCATTTTGATGTTTGAAAGTGTCTAGGGTTTGACATAAATGCAAATATAAATGCAATTTAAAAAAAAATATGATCGATTTTCAAATACTGCACCTCTCAATACAGAACGAAATATTCTGTAGCCTATTTTGCCGTCAACACTGCCGACGTTGTCTTTGCTGCTATATATTTATTTTTAACATGAAGTATAGGCCTTCCACAACTCTCTCCCCATATGTCAAATATATCACCAATGAGGCTTATCATATGGCACCTAGCAGCAGCAGCGCCGCATCAAACACGCTTCTGGTGTGCAAAGACATGGAAAACGCCACGCAGCTGACACGCAACAGAAACGCCACGCTCACGCCACGCTCACGCCACGCAGCCAGTGTGTCACCGGCCTAACTATTCAAAGACTGGGACAGGGGCTCCAAGAGCCATTAAAGACAAAGGGTGAGAGTCTCAGTAATCTGACTCATTTAACTTACAATAGAGAGAACAGGACTGGCAGGAATCTCTTGCTGGAAACTTTGCTTAACAGCTGATATCATCATCATAACTTTAAATGCTGAATTCAATGTACTCTACCTTAGTTTTTCATGTTATTGTTATGTAAGGACATGAGATCAGCAGATCTTAAAACAGATTCTTAAATTTGTAATCCCACAGTATCGTTCACCCAAAAAGGAGAATTCTGTCGTTTGCTCACCAAATGCTGTTGCAAACCTGTATAATTTTCTTTATTCTGTGGAATAAAGATGGTCATAGAGCGAAAGGCAATGGGATCTAATGTTGTTCATAAATTCTATTTGCCATACATAAGCAATAGAAATGCTTCTGTGGTGCTTTCTGTGTCGTACTTTGTGGTTGACATTAGTTTATTTGCCTTGATCCCAGGTGAGTCTGGCTCTGTGGTACTGAACGTCTGCCTTACCCGAGACTCAACGCTCCCCCTCCCCCAACCTCCCTGCCACCCTGCCCTACGCCCCACACACCTCTAACCCAGTATGAACGAGGTCAGCATCGTCAGAGAGGGCTGGCTCCACAAGAGAGGTGAGCACTGCTTACTCAATCATTCATCAGGACAGTCTGTATCATAAATTTGCATTGTAAACACTGATTTGTTGTCTGTCTTTTTCTTTATTTTCCCCCGGTGATGCTTTCATCCTCTTGCCATCTACTTCCTTGTATCTCTTCCTCCTCCTGTCTGCAGGTGAATATATTAAGACTTGGAGGCCCCGGTATTTCATCCTAAAGAGTGATGGCTCTTTCATCGGCTACAAGGAAAAGCCTGAGACGTCAGACCATAATCAGCCGCCTCTTAACAACTTTTCCGTCGCAGGTCTGTCACAGTGCTGCCTCACTTCATGCAAACCAGATTGTGTAATATTCTAAAATATGGCTCCCTTAGTTGGTTTATTATTTCTTACTTGACAATTATCATTTACAGAAACTGTTGCTAAGGCAATATATATATATATTTTAGTGGTGGGCATAGATTAATTTTTTTAATCTAGATTAATCTCACTGTAATCTTGGAATTAATCTAGATTAAAATGGCTCATTTGAAATCTGCCGAAGGCATTCAGAATATGTGTGTGCTACCCAAATAATGACTAAAGGGCACGTGTTTCTTAAATACAAAGTGACATTTAAAAGAACTTGTGAAAAAATGGCAGCGATTTTTATTTTTTATTTTTTTTTATTATTATTATTATTAAAACTAACATGATAGTTTTTTTTTTTGTTTTTGTTTTACTTTGAGCAATGATGGAGCTATAATAGACTCTTCTTATGAGCATATAAAACAAAACAGCTCCTTGGAAAAAATTAAATGTAGCCTAATATTGTAGTAGTTATAAACAAAGGTCTATTTTTAGTTCAGATTAACATTTGACGGCAGCAATTTTATTCATAATGTCAAAATAAAACCAACGTAATGTTACTTGAAAGTATTATAGCCTACTATTCCTGCCCAACTTCCATGGTTGCAGTTAGTGTTACTACAGTAAATCCATGGTGAATGTTGCTGATCTGTGGACACTGGATAGTTCATTCATGGCACAATGTTTCTTCCTGGCTTCCACGCACTGTTTGATCCATTAATAACGGAGAAATGTGAATGTTTCTCACTAGATCTCGCAGCGATGTTATTACTTCAGTGGTGAATTCAAATGCTTTCTTTACTGGATCTCTTAGCGCTGTGTAGTAACAGTGTCGCATGATCACGATCGGCTCGCGCTGCTTTGGTCCAAACTGATAAACGGTCCTTCAACCACACAATAAGGAGTAGCTCAGTTTCGTTCCGCTTGCATTACGTTTGCCATTTGATGTCGGACAATGTTGTGGTCGCGCCGGCGTCTCTTACATTATGAGCGCGCTTGCCATGCGCGACCCGCCTACATTTGAAATAATGAAATTTTGGTCGGCAGGAAAAATTATCCAATGATCCCATTTGAAAATGCGTACCGAACACCGAACCGAATTCGGCTAGGTATACATCCGCGATAAAATATCAAGGTGAAAGTCATCATAGCTTGTAGTATAGACCCAGCTCCCAACCCAACTTTGAGAATAGATTAATTTTTTTTTTGTCGCCCGATAAGAGTCTCACGTTAGCGCAGCACGTTAACGCCGATAACGGCCCACCACTAATATATATATATATATATATATATATATATATATATATATATATATATATATTAGTGGTGGGCCGTTATCGGCGTTAACGTGCTGCTCTTATATTTATATATATATATATATATATATATATATATATATATATATATATATATATATATATATATATATATATATATATATATATATATATATATATATATATATATATATATATTATATTTGTTTGTCTGACCAATAGGAAATGGAGTCAGAGACTTTAATTTGACAAAAGTGGCAAAGAAATTACGCAAATTACACATTTAACACACAAATCACACATTTAACTAAAGTGTACATACGAATGTTTGAAAAAGTATAAAAACAAATTATAAACTACAATTTGACCAAAAATAAAAGACTTCATTAAAAAAAATTACTTGTTTTAGGTATTTCATTGTTATCATTTTTTTTGGTAACACTTTATTTTACAGTGTTTTTCTTACACACGTTACATGTAGTTATTATAGTAATTACTATAAATTGTGCTTAATTACATGGAACTAACCTAATCCTAACCCCATAGTAAGTACTTGTAGTTAATTATTATTACTCAGTACTTAAATGTATAATTACACGGTAAGACGGATACCTTAAAATAAAGTGTAACTATGAGGGGCCGTGCAAGCCAAAATCCATTCTTCTACTGTCACACACATACATTCTCCTTTCACATCCATACATTTCTACTGTCACACACATACATACATTACATACATTTCTACTCACACACACTTAGGCCTTGTTTACACTGCAGGTCTTGATGCCCAATTCTGATTTGCTGCCTATATCCGATTTTTTTTTTTTTGACCGTCCGTTTACACCATAGACAAAAAAAGATGGACGACGCCCCTTCGCTCTCTTCCATTGATGAGAACTGAAGCCGCCAGTGTCCCGATATGGCGCTGACATATTGGAACTTGAGTCTGCGCAGTAGCGTTCTCGGGACCAGACCTGCGCAGTAGTGAGCAGGAAGTAAAGACGCGAAATCAACGCTCCGCCCTCACTCTCACCGAATGCACTCAGGGAGAGAGCATTCTGCACACTTTTTTAAAAATTGATTGCAGTACGACAAGAGGCTTGTTAAAATAAAATAAATACAATCTCCTCAGTCCTCCGAAGATCCCGAAAAAAATGTCCGTTGGTGCTTCAGTGACTACTTCGCTCTGAGAACCTGTCAATCACTGCTGTCAATCATGACGTTACTCCACCGCATCACGTAACTTACTAAAAACCATCTTATTTTTGAAACAGACACTTGAACTTACATCAGCGTGATAAAAACGACAGCAAATGAAAGAAACCAGATAAAAAATATATTTGAAGTGTAATTGAATTGTTTAGTTGGTCTCGCGTCCCGTTGAATAACACGGGGAGGCGGGGCTTATGACCTATACTAGGACCAGTCACCGGGGGGCGATCGAGACGTTTTGGCTTCACTTTTCAGGGCTTGTGCGGCACACTTGGTTTACACGTTCTTTCAATTGTGAACCATATCCGATTCATGTGTTTACACTTGCCATACTATCTGAAACATTGCGCATGCTTGAAGGGTTAAATTATCTTGCACAGATGGACGAACGCAAAATATGATTGATGCTAGCTCTGCGATATATGCGAAGTTCGTCAAACATCACCATGATTATGAGGCGGAGGAGGACGAAAAGTGCCTTCATTGCAGCCTGTGCATATGCTTCAGTTATTGTGTGCGAGAGATATCTCAGGACTGGTGGGAGCATATTGTGGCGGGATTTAACGAGAAGCAGTGGGTCCGAAATTTTAGGATGAGCAAGCCAACCTTTGATATGTTGTCAACGTTTGTCCACATTCCTCTCCTACGACGACACAACGTTTCGTCGGGCCATCCGTCCCTTTGCAGAAGCGCGTCGGGTTTCTCACGTCATTAAACCGCGGAGACGTTGCCTAATGCCTCAGAAAATCCGATCTGCCTGTTTACATGACAGTCGCATTGGCACATATCCGATTTATTTCTAATTTATTTCCACATATGAATGAGGCCTGAAACCGATCTGGAAATTCCGATTCCGTTTTTTTTCCTGTTTACACTGTCATAGAACACATCCGATCTGTGTCACATATGAGCAAAAAATCAGAATTGGGTCACATTTCACTGACAGTGTAAACGAGTTCTTACATTCTCCTTTCACATACATACATTTCTATACACACACATATACATTCTCCTTTCACATACATACATTTCTATACGCACACATACATACATTTCTACTCTCACACAGATTCATACTCCTTTCACATACATACACTTCTACTGTCACACACATTCATACTCCTTTTACATACATTTCTACTGTCACACACATTCATACTCCTTTCACATACATTTCTACTGTCA
Source organism: Squalius cephalus (assembly GCF_949319135.1). Taxonomy (NCBI): domain Eukaryota; kingdom Metazoa; phylum Chordata; class Actinopteri; order Cypriniformes; family Leuciscidae; genus Squalius; species Squalius cephalus. The sequence goes on along the minus strand of NC_137127.1, from coordinate 40,183,673 downwards.
CACACATGCATATACATTTCTACTCTCACACACACATGCATACTCCTTTCACATGCATACATTTCTACTGTCACACATACATACATTTCTACTCTCACACACATACATTCTCCTTTCATATATATATATATTTTATTATATATATATTTTTTGGTATCCATTACTTCCTCTTTAAGCAGGAAGTCACATTCAGACCCAGAAATACATATGCAAGACTTGCTCAGCTCTTCATCACAACTTTACAATGATGCTATTCAAAGTAATCCTGTTTTCTTTTCAAGTACAGTTTTTACTTTTTGTAGTAAGTAACAATGAACATGAAATCAGACCATTTTTTAATAATGTGCTGGAATGCATTGACCAAATGCAAAGAGAACAGATTATTTTGTGCACGATAGGCTGCATTGAAAACTCTGTGATCACATTCAAACCCTATGTGGATGTCTCTCAGTCTCAAGATTTGTTGAGGATTCAAGAAATAGAGCAGCAGTAAATACATTGGAGTCCTTATATGGATGTCTAAATGTATTGCGGACTGCTTATGAATCCAGACAAAGAATCAGGTCTGAGGACAGTTATGTCCTGTTGCACACACAGAAGAGGCTGTTTTTTTGGTGGCACATATAATTTTTATTTCTGTCACACACTGTACAATCTGCAAATTCAACAAAGACACCAATAAATTTGTTTTTGTTTCACAGTGTTGAAATAGCTGGCAGTGTGACTTCGTCAAAAAGTGAAATGCTCTTTCAATAAACTCACATTACACATTTATCTGATACTATGGTCACAGAAAATGAAAGTGTATTCCACCAAATAAAATACTGAAATAATTAACATTTCAGTAATCAGATAAAGCTCAATTAACATACACCAACTCTATACAAGCACTTAACGTAGTAACTGTAAACTCTCTTTACAAAAACATTGAGTGCACTGAAAATGAATCTCTTTTAAACATTGTCAAGTCGCGATCTCCCGCACGACATCTGACAGCGTGGCCGCGGACATCCGTAGCTAGTCGGATGAAAAAAGTTCTCTCGCTTCTGTTCCTGAATTTACTGTAATCACAGTAATTGGCGCACACCCATTTTTTTTGGGCGGCTGGCTTAACCGTGTATTTTCAAACCGCGGCTGTCTTGACCGCAGTCCGGTGACCCCGATCGCGCCAGACCTGCCTTCCGTTTCCACTATACTCTCTCTCTCACACATATGTACATACATACATTATTCTCTTACATACACACATTTTTTTCAGACATACATTTTCTTCTTGCATACATTTATTATTTATAATATTAAATGCATACTTTGAATTCATTTGCATAAGAGTAAAATGTATATATGTGAAAGGAGAATGTAGCCTATGTGTGTGTGTGTGAGAAATGTATGTATGTGAAAGGAGAATATATGTGTGTGAGTAGAAATGTATGTATGTGAAAGGAGAATGTATGTGAGTGTGAGAGTAGAAATGTATCTATTTCAGAGGAGAATGTATGTGTGTGTGAGAGTAGAAGAATTAATTTTTTTTTTTTTTTTTTTTTCAATCAATGTTGGTTGGCCTGGTGTTTCAATCTCCCAACCTGGAAAACAGTGTATTCAGTCAAAAATAACCTCCCAATTAAGACAGCAAGAGGCACAGATCAAATCACAGTTCACTTTTAATATATGGTGTTTAGAATTTTTTTACCCATTCAAGAAATTTAAATCCCAAATAAAACATTTTAAAACTGTAATATCCTTTGCAGAGTGTCAGCTGATGAAGACTGAACGACCTCGGCCGAACACGTTTGTCATCCGCTGCTTGCAGTGGACCACTGTTATTGAGCGCACCTTCCACGTGGATAGCAATGCTGAAAGGTGAGGAGATGAGATGGAGAGTCCTGCTAGAATCAGTGACTGACTGACTGAATGAATCAATGAATGGAAGAGAGAGAAAGCTTAAGGAGATGTTTAATGGTATTTACCGGGAAAGCAGATTTGGTTCTATTAACTGGATTTTTGCCAATCCAAACAGGATATTATTCACTGCCTGTTGCTTAAAATTAACCGTAAAGTAGGTGAAAAACATTTCGGTGGAAATAGGAGTTGTGTTTAGGTCATTTCGTGACTAAAAATCCCAAGTCTTCCAAAAGGATAGGAATCGGGTACATGAGATCAGCGTAGGATCACACAAAATAAGAGGAAATCTAACCTGCTTTGCTACTTAGATTTAACGAATGACTAATATGATTTCATCTTGATGTCTATGCAGAGAGGAGTGGATTCGTGCCATCCAGGCTGTGGCCAATGGGCTCAAGTCCCGGGAAGAGGAGGAGCCAATGGACATCAATTTTGGCTCCCCTGGAGACAACAGCCTGGAGGGGATGGAGGCAGCGATCGCAAAATCCCGCACCAAAGTGGTGAGTCCCTTGCCTCAACGTGTAGCCACATTCTGGTTGTTTGGGTAACATTCACTTCTCTTTTAGTAACCTCCTCATTTGTCTGCTGTCCCAAGCAACCAATTTCCTGCATTGCTGTGCTAATTTCATGTCTCTGGTGTCACCTTGTACTCACTCTTGTCAAGTAATAGAATTTTATCTTATATCAATATTTCATATCCAGTTATCGTCATGTAGTAGCTATGTAATACACAAGATACTTTTTTTTTAAAGTAAAAATTAGTTCCTAATTTTTTGGAGGTCTACAATAGGTTTACGTGCATCCGAGGTCAAAAAACACTTACATTTTGCATAATATACATTGCAGCATCACCTCTTTTCTCACAGTGTCTGAAACTGTTCAATCAAGGATCCAGATCCTTTTCAAGAGCCTACTCTGCTCTGATTGGTCAGATGGCCCATTCTGTTGTGATTGGTCTACTCTTCAGAGTACAGCGCATGTTGGAAATGAAGCGGCCATTACCATATCTGAATTTCTGCTCCGGAGGCTTCCTCAGCATTTGCATACATAGTAATGCGAACAGTAACAATGGCGTTGGTTTTACCGTATCAATTAGAGTGACGGACTTTTCATACCTCAAGCTTGAGCAGCACATATTTTTTTAGACGTTCATGTTAACAAATGAGTGCATTCACACCAGGAGGAGAAGCAACATGTGAGCGTGAAGCAGTAGCGTCGCGTAAGCACCAGTGAAGCAAGGGTTTCGCTGCCCAGTCTATTTTAGCTGCGCTGCTCATGCTCAATTAAAGTGAAAGCACACTTTTTATAGACAAAATAAATATGATTTCACACAAAAAGTGCTCAGTGCACAGAATAAGCATGTCTAGTGTTTTAACAAGAATTGGAGTGCCAATTGTTCTTATCGTATTTTAATAGGATTTTATGACCGAAAAAAACATACATATGACATAAAAACATACAAGAAAAGAAAACCGTGATGATTACACGCACATTATGAATAGACAATTTAGACCTAAGTTGAAATGGCTTAATCGTCATGTCAATTTTATTACAAATATTCAACAAGTTGAATATAATGAGTAAAAACAAAGACGTTGAGAGAACTTGCCCATTGTTTGAAATGGTGCTTTTGCCTGCCTTCAAGAGGAACAGCACATTCTATATTGAAGTATGACTGAAACGACATGATCGGAGCTGCTTTCATGGGTGTTTGTTGTTTACCATTTACATGCAAATGTTGTACACGTTAACAAACTTTCAAGACTATCAAGTTTATAAATGACCAACTTCTAAAAACAAATTTATAGTTGACTTTGTAAAGAAATGCTCAGCTTTGGAGCTGCTGCTGTGACGCTGTACAAATGCTTCCAGTGTGAATACTCACGTGAGTCTGCAGCTGCAATGATGTAGTTGCGCTAACGCAAGCTTGCAGTGTGAAACTGCTGTGAGTTGTCATTCTTTGGAAGTGCGTGCAACGTGGATTTGAAGTTAACATTATACAATACATAGACCTACACCACAAAACTAGTTGAGGATAAATTCTTTAAAATTGGGCAATCCCAACGTTATGGACGTGACATTTGCAGTAAAAACTTGAAATATAAATTCTCAGAAAATGCATTTGATACCAATGAAACTGTTTATATCCATACTCCCTTAATAAAAGGAGTCCAGACATTAGAAAAATATCAGTCTACAGACACATGCGTTTTATATTTAATATGAGGGAAATACACATCCGTAACGGAAGTGACACAAAAAAATCTTTAACTTTTAGGTGGCAAAATATTTTTTATTTATTTTATTTAAAATATTTAATATTACACTGCGCAAACCAAAAGTAATACTACCCACTGGATGAAGGGTCGGCCTCCACAGAACATAAAATATTCATTTTATTTTTCGTTCATCGTTAAACTGGCAGAGTGAGGTATCTGACATCGTTAAACTGACATTGTTCGCATTTATGAGGAAAAAACAATGTTACGGGTGACAGTTCTCCGTTACGGATGTGAGCGCTCTGAAAGCGGCACTAGACTGCTTTAAAACTTTCACAGAGACCTCAAACAGAAAGCACAAAGCTTTTCTTTAAAGTGAATTTAGTTTTGTATTAATTGTATCTTAATTTTAATCAATGTTTCATCAACAATTGCCTGGATTTAATAAATAAGAAGTAAATATAGCAGACAATAGATCTTCGCGACATGGAGGTGCCGGCGCGTGAACTGGAGCTCATCTCATAAATGAACCGAAACTCAGCGTATAAGGTAGCCTACTTGCCTCACAGACCTGAGACGTATATGTATATATATATATATATATATATATATAGATATAGATATAGATATATATATATATATATATATATATATAGATATATATAGATATATAAGCTTGAAATGTCTACTTTTCTCTGCATGTAATCCATATGAAATGTGCATTTCTCTCTGGCGCGTTCACTGCGAAGATCGTGAGTCAGCATCGTCAACTTCATCTTTGCAGCCGACACTGACACAGAAAACACTTGTTTATTAATAAACAATTAAAATGTCTAATTGCTATATTTTACATATTCATAATCATTACTTTTGCCGGTTCTTTGTGACAGGTTTCATGCTTTATTGGCAGTGCTACCCTTCCATGTTACATGAACGCGTCACCACCGAAAACATGGAGATTTTTTTCAATCCCTGTTTTGGTAGGGGGATAAACTGATCAGAAAATGTAACGAAAATGTAACGAAACGTTGTAGAAATGTAGTGGAGTAGAAAGTATAATAGTTGCTGCAAAAAGTAACGAAGTAAAAGTCAAAAGTATGCACTATTGATTCTACTTAAGTGAAGTACAGATACGTGAAAAATTTACTTAAGTAAAGTAACGAAGTATACTATTCTAAGTATACATTATATTAATGAATATAATATAATATATAGGCTAGAACAAGGTTTAATCTGGCCTGCAGAGAAACATAACTGGGGTTACCTGATATCAAGAGACGTAATCCCCCAATCAGAGCTTCACACTTGCGCAATACTGAAATATCTGCTAAGTGTTTTACTTATTTTTGTCAACCTGGCAACCATGTGCACACACTCTCTCTCCACTGTGGATAAAAGCGCTGGCTTTCTGAAAACACCATTAAGCTTGAAGTTTATCGATTTCCAGTTCGATATTCTATTCACAGAAAAGTGTAATACTTCAAGTCAGTGTTTATTTACGGGCCTGAAAGAGAAAGAATGACCACAGTCTGCGCCATGTTTCTCTAACTGAAGCGGTGCATTTAATTGCTTCAAAAACAGTAATGTTACCAACTCCTTGCTGAGAAAGATGAGGTAAAATTTAGTGCAGACCCATATCGTGATATATCATATTGTGGCCCCTGTATCGGGATATATACCGTATCGTGACTTTGTTGCTGATGCACAGCCCAAAGGTTAGCATTATGCAAATTTGTTACAAACCTATGTAGGTTCATGCAAGAAGTAAGACTGGAATTACTGCATTGAAACTTTGCTGACCTTTTACATTCACAAACAGCTATTACCGAAAAAGCATAATGGTGCACATTTATTTAATTTAACTGTTTTTGTATGCAATGATTCAGATCTGCATCACTGTAATTCAACTGAAATAAATAATATAAAATAAGCTTTTAAACTTTTTTTTTTTTTTTCTTCCTCAGACAATGAGTGACTTTGACTACTTAAAGCTGCTGGGTAAAGGCACTTTTGGAAAGGTGATTCTAGTGAGGGAAAAGGCTACTGGCATGTACTACGCCATGAAGATTCTACGCAAAGAGGTCATCATTGCTAAGGTGGGTACCTCACAAATCAAAGTTTAAAATGCTCATGAATTATTTGTTTTATATTAATAACATGGTGGCGTACGTGTTTCAGGACGAGGTTGCACACACAATCACAGAAAGCAGAGTGTTGCAGAACACACGGCACCCCTTCCTTACAGTATGTCCATCTCTTTTAGTTTTTTTTTTTTCATTATTGCACAATTATCTTGTTTTAGATTTAATTCAACTTTTTCAATCTTTCTGACTGCAGACACTAAAATACGCCTTCCAGACACGAGATCGTCTGTGTTTCGTCATGGAGTATGCAAATGGAGGCGAGGTTTGTCACATCCTCTCGCCCCTTACAAAAACAAACTAAAAAAGCCTTCACCATTCTGTCTCTTTTAAAATTCTGTTTTGTCTCCTTTTTACTTGTTCCCAGCTGTTCTTCCACTTGTCTCGAGAGCGCGTGTTTACGGAGGATAGAGCTCGCTTCTATGGGGCTGAAATTGTTTCAGCATTGGAGTATCTGCACTCTAAAGATGTCGTCTACAGGGACCTAAAGGTTTTCTCCTTTAATGTGCTGTGCAATTATTGTGAAAATAGTTTATGAATTGTGTTGGGAAAGGATGTCATGTAATTGTGTCATAGACCACAAAGGCATGAAGTCTGTGTTCCTTTTTTTACCACTAATAACTGATTCCTAATTCTGTTTGAATTGCGTTTTTCTCTGCAGCTGGAGAATCTAATGCTGGATAAAGATGGTCACATTAAAATCACAGACTTTGGCCTGTGTAAAGAGGGCATTACTAATGAGGCCACCATGAAGACATTCTGTGGGACCCCAGAGTACCTTGCTCCTGAGGTACTGCCAACTCACTCCATTAACATGTTTTCTCAACCAATTTATAGATCATAGTTTGGTACCAGATTAAAATGGAAAAACACTAAAAAACATTATCATGGGTCAGAAAATGAGTGATTCAGAGATGAGCCTGATTTAGTGTTTTAAAGGCACAATATGTTAGATTTTATTTATTTATTTAAAATATTCAAAAACCACTGTAGAAAAAAAGCATTATGTTGGTTTGAAAATATTTGGCAGAATTTTTGGCTAGCAGAAAAAAGATGCTTTGTAAATAGAATGTATCCATCTGTTATCCTCTGTGTATTCCCGGTGTATTCTCATTGTTCACAGTTCATCAGTGCATGTTGTTCCAAAGAAAAATGTTATCTTCGTAAGCTTTCGTTGTTGATCTTAACCAATATCCAAATAGCTAATTATGGTGCTGTTGTAGTAATCCAGCCTTCATAAAATCTTTCCAGTATTTGACACAGTAATTTACTGCTTGTTTAAGGTGCAGTATGCAATTTCTGAGAAACATTGTTGATTCTGAAATTCGACACCCAAACAAACCCAACCCTCCCTTTATTGCTCCGCCCCCAAAATAACACTATGCAGCACAGTCAACGACTAACAGCTGGCACATCAGATTGTCCCGTTACTACAGCTAATTTTATAACAACAACATATCTGGTTTCTGTTAAACATAGCAAAACCAATGTTAGTCAAGTATCGAGCAGAAAGAAGCAACCTCGGCATGTGTTTTCAGGCTCTGTCTCTCCAGCGCCGGAAAGCTTCTCCAGTGCTAACTTGGGTCCTAGCTCTTGCCTGATCATTATATTCCCCAGGCCTTCTCCCATTTTTAATTTCTGGTGCGTTGATCATTGAAGCCAATCACAGACATATCCGATGAGCGCATGAACAAAATGGCCAGTTAGAGGCGTTTACGATTCAGCTCGACAGCGCTCAAAAGCGTCAGTTTTAAAATTTCAACTTTTGACAACACTAGTCGTTTCTCTGAAAAACAATGCTACAGCCAGTTATTCTACTTTGAAATGTGCGTTCCGTGTCGGAATGTCTGTTTTTGTTTTGGTCTGTCCTAGTGGTCGACCGATATTGGTTTTTTGATGGCCGATGCCGATATCTTAGAGAGCAGGGTGGCCAATGACCGATATAAAGCCGATATTTTTATGTGTGTATATATATACTTTATATTTATTTTAATCAATATTTAATTAATTAGAAATAAATTAGAAAACATATCCTTAAAATAAACATGCTTATACTTTAGATGGCAACTTCTTGAATCTGCAATCCTGTTACAGTATTTTTCACAAATAAAGTAATTGTTTAAAGATATATGAATATGTGAATTAAAAGGAAGTAAACTGTAACAGGGTACTCAGTAATCTGGTAATTTTGTGCGCACTGGTAATCATATTTTTTCAAATAAAGACAAAGTAACACAAATTTTACATACAGCACACAGTGAAAACTATATGAATATGACACAGTGGGCAACTGGATATATAGCACAGCATATTTTAAAATTAAGGATTTAAAGTTTTTCGAAGCGTCTTGCATCTCTTGTGAAGCCAATCTTCTGTTCGCATTCACTCACTTTGCACAGACCGACCGTCACTCACTGTAGCACGTTTATGCTGGCTACAAATGCACACTTCACAAGATATCACTGCTGGATTCAATTAAATCGGCAAGGTTTGTGAAATTAAATGTTTATTAAATATTCAGAGATTTGCTTAAATGATGTAGATGCGCATTTGCTGAATGTTGACGGTAAATGATAAAGTATTTTAGCCTGATTGTTTGCCTTTTCGGTTCAAATAATATAAAAGTAACGCTTCACTTTTTCGCATACCATTTACTTTATTTGTTTACCAGTTCTGTCTAACATAGTATTAGATATGACTGACAGAGATCGTAAACTAATGAAGACGGAGAATGTGAGCGAGCGAGCGAGCACTGTGTGTGTGATCAGACGCTGCCGTTCTCTTCTCAGGTGCTGGTGTTCTCAGCGCCGCCCGTCAAAATTAAAGTCTGAAGCGCGATCAAAATAAAAGACCCGGACAAAAAGTTCCAACTCATAGGCCAATCAGAAAAACTTATCGGTCGACGCCGAAATTTTAAAAATTTTAAATATCAGAGAAGAGTCGACCATTAGTCTGTCAAATACCTCACTCTGCCAGTTTACCCAATAGTATTTCGACTATGTCACCAGTTGGTGGAAAACACAGCATATTGCAGCAATGGAAGCCAGCAAACAAGCTAGGTCAGAGATCGCATATTCTACCAGACCAAAAAAAAAACTCGGCATCCATCTAAAAATCTCTATGAACGGAAGCATAAAAAAATGTGGATAAATCAACTCTTCAAATTAGTAAGTCTCCTCGGCTTTCACTGTCAATTGCGCTCGCTCCTGTTACGTGTCATCAAACTGGCAACCCGCATGAGCGTTGAGTCTGAAGGGGTGGGGGAAACAACTCTCTCCAATATTTTGAATTGGAACTGCAGTACCCATTTCAACTGCTAGTTGTCAATATTACAGACTGCACCTTTAATGTAATAAAGGCTTGCCAATAATTCCAAATAAGATGTTTCAATTGGGAAACGTGGTGGTAAGCTAGAAGATGAACCTGGTAATTTCACATTTAATGGTCTTGCCACTCTAGCCTGACTACGTCTGACTTCGTACTTCCGCTCAATTTCAGTTCGCTCCTGTACTGCCCTACAAAGCAAAAAGGCAGTAACTATGCAGAGTGCAGAACTGAGAAAAATGACTTGGTTATCCTGAGTTATCCTGTCATCCAGCCTAAGTAGTTGTAGGTAGATTATTGGACATGTGGCTGTTTTGTTACTTTATATTAGCTTATTCTTTGTACATATCAATCCTCATATTTAATTTGATATTTTACCCCTATTTTGCAGTTACTGTATTCTTGCTTTGTAAACTTGCTTTGTATTACTTAACAAAAACGTGGCACCATACCAAGGAAAAAGGCAGTAACTACAGATTCTCCAAAATCTATTACCATTTTTCTCCAAAACGACACGCATTTGAGATCAGATGTTTTGTCACATAACAAAGGATGCCTTTAATGTCATGAAAATAACTCATTTTTGACCAAAAATGCAGTTACTGCCTTTTTGTTTTGTAGGGCAGTGTACTCAGTCTGAGATAGCGACCTTTCTTTCCGTTTTCCTCCGGCCTCAAAACAGCCGGCCAATCAACGAACAGAGGGCGGGCTGAGAGCCGTGACGTAGACGCTGATTGTACGGTGGATGCGTAGATTTATTTCACATAATCTGCAAAAGTCGTTCACAGCCATGTTCACTCCGGTATTTCACTCGATGGTTTTGTTTTCGCATCATTCATGTGTTTACAGTGGAAGTTAGATGCGGCTGAGCCTGCGCATAACACATGTCATAACCAAACGTTATGTGATTGGCTTACGGGTAACCAATGATTTTAAACTTCAGACAAGCCTGCGACTGTCTCAATATTATATGAGCCTCTCTCTCTCAATATTATATGTATATGCTCCCTTTTTCATCTCCTCCTCCACATTCTTTGCTGTAGGTATTAGAAGACAATGATTATGGCCGTGCGGTGGACTGGTGGGGTCTGGGAGTGGTCATGTATGAAATGATGTGTGGTCGGCTGCCATTCTATAACCAGGACCACGAGCGTCTGTTTGAGCTCATTTTAATGGAGGAGATTCGCTTTCCTAGAAACCTCTCGCCCGAGGCTAAGGCCCTGCTGGCCGGCCTGCTTAAGAAAGACCCCAAACAGAGGTTAGATGAGCGTCTGTTTCTACTTTTGTTGTAAAGAAGATTTTGTCAATGTTTTAATAACATGAATTTGTTTTTTTTTCAAGGCTTGGAGGAAGTCCTGAAGATGCCAAAGAAGTGATGACACACAAGTTCTTCAATTCCATGAACTGGCAAGATGTCCTTCAAAAGAAGGTAAAAGAGTTAAGACAGTGAGACAACAGATTCATCAGATGAATTCATCACAAGTTAAGAGTACACTGTTAATGGGTGCATCTCAGTCAGCTCCTGAGCTCTTGATTCAGTATATCGTGTTCATGAATTCGGGCACTGGTAAGGACAGTAAAGGAAGCTGGCTCACTACACGTTGGGAAATTGATGACTCTATTTCCAGCGACATCTTTCTGACATTACTTGTAAAGTTATTTCAAGAACTTTATGATAAGTACTTTGCTTGTTACATTTACGTGCAACATTTCAGCTTTAAATAAATAAAAAAAGTTAGCCAGATTATGTTCATTACCTGTCTAGCGATGTATGTTTATGCTGAAAAATTTGTAAATATGTTTGTATTTTTAAAAACATCTATCATTTAGAGCTGGGCGAATTATTATTATTATTATTATTATTATTATTTTTTTTTTTTTTTATTTTTTTTTTTTTATAAAAAACTCGATTTAGGATTCGATTCGATGTTAAACATCCAAATTATTTATACTGTATTTGGATTGAGCTAATAAAACAACAAAATCCTACACGTTGTTTTCCGACCAGTCATCGCGAGACGTCTCACATACTCCTTCACTCGCACATATACACAAGCTCACTCGCATAGCCTACACGCACGCACTCACGCACTAACACACACACACACTCACTCACACGCTCACTCACACTCACTCACATACACACACACACTCTCTCTCTCTCTCTCTCTCTCTCACACTCACACTCACACTCGCGCACACACAGTCACACAGACTCGTTCACTCACTCGCGAACACACACTCTCACTCACTCTCCCTCACTCACTCGTGCGCCGTCGTCGTGGAGGACCGTTCAAAAATTAAACATGCTAGTCTTTTTGTCGTGAAGCATCGAGGGCTGCGCCGCAGGGAGTGCTACGGAAACCCTGAAGGAAGATTTGGCGAATGCAAAATGTATGTATTGTACGCTATACTGAAGAGGGGGAGAAAAAAAATCTAAAAAATAAATTTTTGGAAAATATGAATCGATTTGACCTACCAACTCGATTTTTAAATCAAATCGATATTTTTTCCCAGCCCTACTATCATTATGTGTAGTGAGTTGACACTATGGTTTTCACGGTGCACGTTTCAGTGCCCTGGAAGGAATGAGACAGCCCTTAAAATGTCCAACACCCTGATCAGTGCCCTGACTACTAAACTAGGGAGCTGATTGAGACTCACCCAACGTCTTTGACAAATATTCTAAAATCTTGTTTGCGTTCATGTTCAAATGGGGTGCATCAGCGTGATTGATTGCAGTGTGATCAGAAGAGCTTTACCCTCAAACCAAACGTGTTTATTTGTAGTTCAAAAGACATTTAACAGTGAACAGTCATTTATGCTGATCTTTGCATGGGGCTAATGAGGGATGTGTGAAAACCCATTGCTCTCTTGAGTTTTTTTCTCAGACTCGCCTCTCTCTCTCCTCCTGTTTACTGCAGCTCATCCCACCCTTCAAGCCACAAGTGACCTCAGAGACAGACACACGCTACTTTGACGACGAGTTCACTGCACAGACCATTACTGTCACGCCACCTGACCAATGTGAGTACCTCAGTCCTTCCTCACTGCCTGTCTGCATGAGAGGAGTCACAACTCTTCTGTGTGTTCGAGAAAAGGAGTAACATCGGAGGAGCCACTCTGTGGAAAATAACTCCAAATAGTGATGGAGATAAATTTTAAATATTTGTCTTTTTTTATTTTACATATGTGTAGTGGATTATCGAAAAAGAAAAAATGTAGGGTGGTTATTTATTGGTTTTTGCGAGGTGGACATTGCACCCAAAAGTGGAGGGGTAAAGGTGCAGGGTTTATTTGATTGGAGAAGTCCCAGCATACATCAACAGAGTCTGTCGTTCTCACCGGAAGATCCAGTTATGACAATTTAATTAACCCTGACATATGAATTAGGTCAGAAATGTTTTTTTTTTTTTCTTAATAGAATGGTTTATTAAACCTTTAACCCCCCCCTCGCCCCCAAAATTATATATTTTTTGGTTTAGATTCATAAACATGTCAGTTCTATTCAGAGACCCAAACGGAGCAAAAATATGCAATGTGGTCCAGTTGCTGATATTTATATGGCCAAAAATTAAGATGAAATTCTGATACCTTGCAATGTAAATCAACTAGATCTTTAACAGTATAATACACTACTTGCATAAAATGTGTATAAATATCAGTTGTCACTCCTTATATTATCTGTAACGCATAACATATTGTTTGCATCACCTCCCGTACTCCTTGATGCTTTATAGGCTATATGTCACCTTTATCGGAAGTATCCCGTTAGATAATGCAGATAGAAGGTCTGTCTCAACTTTCAAATTCTGTTGATTTTTATCATGAAATTCAAAGAATAAATGGTGCTCTTCATGGCGTAATGCAGGGTTCACCAATCTCGGTCCTGGAGGGCCGCTGTCCTGCAGAGTTTAGCTCCAACCAGCTCCAACACACCTGTTTGAAAGTTTCTAGTATGCCTAGTGAGACCTTGATTAGCTGGTTCAGGTGTGTTTAATTGGGGTTGGAGCTAAACTCTGCAGGACAGCGGCCCTCCAGGACCGAGATTGGTGAACCCTGGCGTAATGGATCACTCGCTGTCACGGCATAAAAACGGGGAGAAAAAAAATCAATTGATTCACTCCGAACAGTATCAGAATTTTAATATTTCTGTTCATGCGTTCCTACATAAAACCACAATACTAACTTGTTTATATTGATATACAACATTTATATTTTCCCTGGTTTCAAAACACACATCATGCTGGATATTACCTGCCATTCATCATAACTTAAACGGTTGGTGATGACAGGTCCTCAGAAAAACTCCTGAGATTCAAAAGCTAATAAACATGAATGAACTTCAGAAGACTTACTGGAATGTATCTGGTCACATGTAATCAACAGCGGAAAGAAGTCAGTAAAACGTGTCATGTCATGTTTACCTCAGGGAAAGCTATGCTATGTCCATAGCTCAATAGCTAGAATTAAATAACTCAGAGGAGCATTTTGATAAATATATTAGTTATTACAGTATTGTTTAGGCTAAATTTAGGCCCTATAGACTATTTCTAGAGTATTTCACCATGTTACTATTTCACAACAAATTGCTGTAGAAACACAAGCAAAAAACAAAAAAGGTGTAGAAATATAATTCTGTTAAAAAACCTTTACAACTATTAATCAGACAAAACTAAGCATGTAGAAGATTGTGTACAACAGCTTTTTCAGCAAAGTTGATACTTAAGAGGCCTTAGAAATTTGCGTATCAAAGAAGATATTGTAGGCTTTATAGGGTTAAACATTTCCAGGTCAAAATATTTTTTTGTTCACAATAAGATCAATAACTTGCATTTAGACAGAGACAATAGTAGTGATAGATAATGAATAAAATAAATGACTTGATGAACTGATTTGTTTTTTTCCATTGGCCTGTGTCTCCGTTGCTTGCAGATGACAGTCTCGATGCGGAGGACCCAGATACACGTACACACTTCTCGCAGTTCTCCTACTCAGCCAGTGTGCGGGAGTGACCACACCACACCACCCCCCCCTCCCTTCCCCTCCCCACCACTCTCTCACCCTTACCAGCAAACCGGACGCCCCTCACATACACAAACGCAAACTCGTACAAGGACACGTGCACCAGCAACCCAAGCCTTCTGAGGAAGCGGGTTCTAAGCAGGAGTACGGCATCTGTGAATGATCCCGAACAGGTGGTACCCTCTGGTCTGTCCTGGTTTACGATTGGCTTTCCATCCAGCCTATCGTAGCCTGACACTACACACTGCAACACAATCCACCAATCACTGAATAAATCTCCACCAATCAAGTACCATCGAGAACACAGCTCAGCACCAGCAGGTTTCAGGACACACGCTCACACTCAACACTGGACTACAGGACTAAAGCCTCTTGTAAACACAAATATTGAACACGCTCTAAATCATCTTGTGGGGACAAAAGATATCAAACAATTTGGACTTTTTTCCCCACTGATTGTTACAGTTTTAAAGCCATATTTCTGCAATTGTACAAGTGCTCTTTCTGGAACTAGCTGTTACCAATAGTGTTTTTACAGCGGGAGGACCGACGATGGGGTAACACCGAAAGGAATAGTGCTGTTTCTCTGCCTGGGTAGCGTACCGACTGCTGTGCGTGCGTGCGTGTGCGGACGGACGGACGAATGCGTGTTCTCAAATCTACTTCTTAAACTGTGTGTCTTTTTGTTTCAATTTTTGTACATGGGCATAACGTTGAGTTGTGGACCGGGGTGGGATTGTTAGGGGTTTTGGGAGGCTCACACACACTATAGATGTGAAAATGTTTGTGCTTTAAAGGGAAGAGAGAAGAAGACATCACTAGCATGTTAACAGGGAGGTTGTGGTTTCCTTGAACCTTGAAACCGGCTTTCCAGTTTTCATCCGCTGCCCAAGAGGCTTGATGTTCCAAGGTCAGTGTATCATAGAAACTCTCCATCATGTTGTTTTCATTCTCTCAACAGTTTCGCTGGCATTGATGTTGAAGTTTAGAGACAAACGTACAGGCAACAACAACCAAAAAAACAAACAAAAAGAGGATTTAAATGTCCTTTGTCCTGTTATTTAACTGCAATAGCTACTGCGTCAGTGTCACTGACTGCTTAAAGTAGCAAACGGTGGAAACGCGCACCTGCGTGCCACGCCATTGTTGTCGCAGCCTTGACACTTTTTTCATTTCTCCTTTTTTTTTTTATTAGTGTAGGAAGAAAAAAAATGGTTAGGATGTCTGAGAGGAAATGTTCTACTTGATCTCCAGATGTGTAAGGTAGGCGTGCTTCTCCAGATAGAAGCTGTCACAACACACTGCTTAGATGTGTGAGGTGTTATTTTCTTCTTTTGCCTTTTTAAAGATTCTTCATGTAAGGAACATCAAACTATTTTTGTTTTTATTTTATTCATTATTTTATTTGGATCAATTTTTTTTCATCTTTTTGTTCCATTCACCTACTCCCTGAAATTAAATTGTCTTGATAAAAATATATATGAAATATATATTACAGTAGTAAAGTTTTTCTTTTTGTTTGTTTGTTCGTTTCTTTTGTCCATTTTTCCATTTTGTGTGAGTGTGTGCTTCATTTGTGCATGTGTGGGTGTGTGATAAGGTAGTAGTCACAGTATATATTTGCAACGGGAAATGAAAAACCTCCTTTAAGATATGACGATCCTTCTTGTTTAAACATGATATATATTACCATCCCTCCTCCATAGACTTACTCATACAGGAAGGCCGAACTGAAGTGCTTCTACGGGTCTTAAACGCATCATGCCCGATTGCCCGTCTAGGTTTTGAAACAGCCCTTGTTGCCTTGACTGAGAGAGACCGCTAGATGGTGCCATTTGCCTGTGTCATAAAATAATACATTGCTCCGTACATGAATAACAATTGTGCACTCTCGTTCACACCATTAATGATGCTCAAATACAGTTTTTAAAAGAAACTTTTGGGTGAGACATGAGGGGCAAAGATCTGAATTGGTCTGCTGTAGTGGTTTCACCCATCTTTATTGTGTGTATATACCTACCTGTTGGACAAATCAGCTTTGAAGTGAAATTATTTTGCAACTTTAACCATCGACTGTTCTGTTCTGAATGTGATGAACAATCACGAATGTCATCATTGATGCACAGTTTGCTTTTTTAGTGCTGGGGATGCAAACGTTAGGGGAAACTTGAAATATGTCAGCAAACTTTTTTTTTTTTTTTTTTTTTGCTACAGAGTGCTATGGGTTATGCTTTGCTATTAGGACATTCATGCAAGTAAATTCTTTTACCAAAAACTATGTCTGCCTCTTTTACTAACCCAAAGAGTGTGTGAAATTAACCTAGTGGACAGCAAATGTATTCAAATATTTATCTCATTTGAAGACGTTTATACTTCAAACGTATTTTTTTTCAAAAGTATTCATTTGAATTACTTGTACATGGAGATAAAATACGCTCTAATATCTTCAAAATGAATGACCATGATTAGTCCCACAACGGTGAGACTGCATGATAATTCTACTTCAGCAGTGGTCTGGATAATAATTTGCACCTTATGGCACTGCAAAAAGCTTCCATGGTCAATAAATGAAAAATACAGGGACATAGTTTTTGCTTTTGATCGGACTGGAACTCTCCATTTCTAAAGCAGTGATATTTTGGGGGGTGTTCTTGTAGAGTGGACGGTGGACGGGGACGGGGGCTCTCTAGGGGGCCCGTAAGGTGGCATAAATGTATTTAAAATAAGACTAGACAAGCAAAGGAAAACAAAAATATCAAAATATAAACTTGTATCATTATTCTTTTAATTTGTCACCATCAACAACTCATTTTTAAGAAGGGTTTCACGATCATGGCATACTTGTCATTTTAAATGTGTGGTTTAAAATAATACCAAAATAATTAATTAAAATTATGGAAATTTCTATATTATACATAAATTTGCTTATTGTATGAAAATCTACTGACAGTCATCATTACATCTCAAGTATAATAACCTATAGACCGATGGGTATTTGAATATTGTCCTGGACAATGAAGAGCCTTGGAATCGCAGTTGATTTGAAAGATTTCTTTGGTCATGCCCATCACGGTGCTGATTTCCCACTCAACAAATACTAACCTCTAACCCTACACTAAACCCTAACAGTAAATTGACTTTTTCTTCAGTGGAAAATAAAATTTGTTTCAGTGATAATGGTTTTTTCCCCCCATATTGTCTATGGTCACCAAAACTGTGGCTACAAACATTCTTCAATATCATCTTTTATGTTCTGCAAGATAATGCAAATCATACAGGTTTTGAATGACATGCACTATAATCACGTCTTGATAGCATTACATACTATTTGCTGTGATCTGATCCATTGATATGCACAAATGGGTCCATTAAGTATTCACTAGAAAACATGAAGAATCAAAATAAGTGAATTATTTCATGAGTTATCAAATAATATCTAAAATGGGTGTTTATATGCTGTAATAATATGCATAGCCATCAAAAATGTGTCCAGTAGTCTTTGTAACGAAAGGCTACATCCAAAATGTGTGTGTACAGTTTCTCCAAAGGTTCATTGAAATCAGTTAAGAAGATGAGATTGGACGGGTAGGTGGCACGGATGCCCTGCCCTTTAAATAAAGGCACACAATGCCTGGTTACTGACAAATTTGTTCTTCCCAAGAGAAATCAAGGACATCCTGCCAAGATCAGCAACGAACACAACAGGCAATCCTGAAAAATAACCCAAAGACAAAAGCAAATCAATTAAAGAATGGTTGAAAAAGAAGAAAACTGCTGTGTCCCGAGATGCTGTGGCTTAACCTAAAGAGGACTGTGCTATCAAGACAACCCAGAAATGCTGCTTAACTGATTTGTGAGGAGGGATTCAAAAGTCTGCGACAGGAAACATTTGGTGAAGGTTGTGATGCCAAAGGAGGATTTACAAGCTGCTAAATTCAAGAATTCACTTACTCTGGGAAGACACCATTTTCAACTGAGAACTTTTTATGAGTTTTGGCTGTTCATTTACATGACAACAGCGTTTGGGGGGCCTGAAAATGCAAACTTTTGAAAACGGGGGCCTGTACCAGGATGGTAGTTGAACAAACTCAGGGTTACAGGATTAGTTTCAAGTTGACAAATCAAACCAATCCAATCAGGCTTTGTTGGTACCATGATGCTGATCAACAACTTTCTCTGTCAACTCGGGCTTTGATCCTGAGTTTAGGTGTGACATCAGTAGCGAACAGCCAATCACATGCTTAGAAAGAGTGAAACTGCGATTCATTTCTCGCAAGAGAAGCAGCGATTCACTTCTCTCTTCTGCAGAATATTACAAGATTGAAAAATATTAAGAATTTAAACAAATTTACACAACAAGAAGAAAAAACAACTAAAAGAAAAGGTCTTGCTATAGCCTATCAGTGCAAGTAAAAGTTACATTTTATAGCTTTATCTATTGATTCTAAAGCGTATATACATTACCTTAATATAGCTATTTATTCATTTAAACTGCGTAATAATAATTGATAAACTAAAATGGTACATGTTGATCGATTAAGGGTATATCTAATATCTAAATCATACAAAATGATTATTCTAAATAAGCATTAGTAAAAGCCAGACGATTTTGTCTTCAATCAAAATCATTTGCGATGTAGTGACCTTTAATTTGGAGTAGAAACAGGAGGAGTGACTTTATCCTTTGCTCACAGCTGATTGGTAGCTACACGTTGGTTTGCAACCTCTTACTTGTAAAATAACCTGACCCGGACTAGGTTAGCCATGGAGCCACTGCTAAAAGCCTAAACACATTCATGGTGCATAAAACTCAGGGTTTGCACAAACTAAACTGAAACTTACCTGGTTTGCCACCAAAACCGGCTTCATGGTATAGGCCCCAGGTTTCAAAGATCAAGTTTCGGAAGACGATACTGTTATCGTCTCTGTAAACTACAAAAAGTGAATTTGTGCATGTATTATGTGTTCAGTCTATATGTAGGAATATAGTGTTTCTTTAAAGTGACATCGCCGAGACGCCAACTACTGGCCTGGCATGAATAATACAGCGCTTTTAATCGTTTTCACGGATCTATGTGAACAGGGATTGTTTTTGTCAACTTGAAAAATACAGAAGAAACATTACGTTTTTAGTACATTGTTATCGTGAAAACGTACCCTCAATGTATTTGATAATAAATGTGACAAATACAATTGTTTGTGTTATTAGTTTAGTCAGATGTTTGTCTACAAATGCAAGTTAAAATCCCGTTTTATGAGCAATCGTTGCAATTTTCAAAGGGATTATAAACTTGTCACTGACACTGAAATTAATTTTAAATAAACCAGTGGTGACCACTAGAACATTCTTAACGCAAATGTACCAGACACGTTCTGTGAATATGGCACACTTTTACATATTAACAGGATTAAATCTATGTTCATGTAGCTATTAGATATTTTAGATCAACTAACAGTTGAATTTGATAATAAAAAATCAAAAATAAACTAAAAACGTTTAATTTATTTATTCTGTTTTTTTTTATTATTTTTTTTTTATGTAGCCTAAACAATCAGATTATATTATTTTCATTATGTAATAATCTTGGAGAAATGTTGACAATATGTGTTTGTTTGGGGAAAAGAGTCATAGCAACTCTTATTTGGACAATTTCTCTCCGACTCCAAATTTACCCAAGCACACACTGGACTTCACATGCATGACAAGAGCAAGCTAGTGACACAAGGCGGGGCTTAATGACAGGTCAATTAGTAAGCTTTATTAGTAGCACTGGTGTTAATTAGCTGATGCCGGTGTCAGTGAAGAGCTGCAGATTCAGTGTGTGAGGGTAGCTGCAGTGTCCGGGTGAATCATGGCTCGAACTGGGTTTTGTGATTCCAGGCAACTGCTGGACCTCCATATGGTGAGAATGCCTGTAAAATCTCTCATTTAATTCCCAGACTTCTTGTGTATAGTGAATAATGGCCAAAATGTGACCAGTAAAACCATTTTACCTGATCAGCAGGAAACTTTGTACAAGTTCACCAGTATCAACTACATTCTTGATATCTGAAGGCGTACTCGGGTTAACCAAAATGTATTTCCATGTGACATTTGCGTAAAATGAGGTCTGTGGTAAACATTCCTTGGAGAAACCATTTGTTGTACAGTTAAACCTCAAACGTGAACATTGAAACTGTTGTGTCCTTTGAAAAATGCAAGTAGCTCAGTTGACCAAGGGTTTCAGAATTCACATTTAAGTATATAGCCACTTGTTGTCAAATAAAAGCACTTTGTGTGGGATTATCCTCAGACATTACTTTGCTCATAATTGAAAACTTGCAGAAGGAATCCATGCTGATTATCTTCCAGAGTTTAGGACTAAAACTGAATGTCTTTGGATTCATTCAAATCTTGTACATTTGGATTGAAAGACTGCTACTCTAAGGTGGTAATGCTTTAATCTTTTGTGAATAAGTGAAATCCTTTTGTGCTTTGAAAGGCTGAGGACAGACAAGCACCTCTGCGGGTGTGGGCAAACTCCTGTATTCTGAGGGAGCGCAGGGTGTTTGCTGAAGGAGATGAGGTTGGGTCAGGGCAGCACTGCAAACCTACCCAGGAGAGTCGATGGGTAACTACACCTTTTATGTGAGGGGTCTTCAACCCTGCTCCTGGAGACCCACTGTCCTGTAAAGTTTATTTCCAACCCTAATCAAACACACCTGGAGCAGCTTATCAAGTCAATCACTGAGTGCAACATGTTCCTTGATCAACATCTTTGGATCTTGGAACAGCGTTCCAATCAGGACAAGTTCAGAGTTTGTCAAGTTTAGGCTTCCAACCAGGGTTAGGTGCTTCTACGTCTGTATTGTTCACCTATCATTTCCCTATGATTTTAGGCAAAAATGAATATGGGTAGCATGAGGTTAAGGGGAGGGATATGGTTAGGATAATATTTTCAGCCTGGAATGTTGTTCCAGGTTCAATAACTCTGCAAAATCAGGACATGCAGTCAAGCTCTTCTTGGTGGCTTGAAGATACACAAGCATGTGTGCTGAAGCAGGTTGGAAATAAACTTTGCAGGACAGTGGATTTCCAGGAGCACGGTTGAAGACATCTGCCGTATGTCTTTATGTGCCAGATTAGTGCAATAATTTGTAACCTTCTCTGCGTGTAATGGATAGAAAATCACCCTGGTAGACATGTGGTTCTTCAAATGATATGTTCTCATCACCATTCTGCAATTTCTCAAGGTTCGAAGGCTTTCCATCTCCGCAGAGGATGGGATCATAATGGACTATGTTCCTCAAGACGATTCAGTTTCAGGTGAGATGAAATGGCATGTTCGATGCTGCTTTAGTAGTTGAAGTCCATGATTTGATAAATTCTCAATTTAGTGTACCAAATCTAAAGCCATGTCACACTAGACTGAGCATACAAAATCATTTCAGACACTGCAATGGTCATGATTTTAAAAACATGAATTCATCACATAACAAATAATAATAAGTTCAAATTTAAGCATACAATCTAGTCAACTTTCCTGCAATGCTGCAGTTTTTTATTTATTTGTTCTTTATTCAGCTACGAGGTCACGCCGTGATTTATTGATCTTCTGTTGGTCACACGGTTTCACACATGAATTCGCTGAGTTCACCAAACCTGAACTTTGGAATGTGAAACCTCTTCGCATGAGCTTGCGTTTCCGCTCATGCATTTGTATGCGTATGAATGGAAGTCAATGGGATGACTGTGACTGCCCCTTAACCCAAGTTACTGCTGCAGGACATAATGCAACAAAAGAGTAAATGTCCATGTGCTGATGTTAATGCTTAATTTAATCCTTAATTTAATCCAGCAACTACAATGTTTTGACCTCAGGTCGTCAGTTTAACACTTCATGCAAATGCAGTGACTTTGTTAACTTGCCATTTTTATTTGCGTTAAAAATGGTAACTAGATTTGTGTTTTCTGTAAAAAATCCCCTAAATTTGGGAAGTAGTTATACCCTGTGTGAGCAAAGGTCAATGTGTTAACATTAACTAACTTTTTTTAGTTAAAAAGAAAATCCTCACTGGGTTAAAATGACCTGAACACAAAAGGGTTAACCCTTAAACGACAATGCAACGTAATACGGGCAACATACCTGTAAAGAATACAGAAAAAAATTAACAGTATTTTGTCCTATTTTTACAGACTTTTCTTAGTGCACTGTGTATTTATTGGGCGCATTGCTATATGCTCATGGATGACTAATGCAGGTGCTTTCGTTTGAATGAACTACTACACTGAAAAAAATGATTTTTGCTGCTTGTTCAAATTGCTTGATTAAAATGAGCTTAAGCAACACAATTGCTATACATTTTGTCCAAACTTAATTTGATTGTTCAATCTGCTTAAATATAGGTAAAATTTAAGTTTACTTAATCCATTTGTGTTGGATTACATGAATGATTTGTTGCATTAACTGAAACTGGGCGGTGCTTGTTAGTTCCCAGCATGCTTTGCATATGGCTGAATTAAGAGAATAAATGTTCAAATTAAGTGTTTTATGTGTTTTTGAGAAAATTAGAAAAGGGGAAGACTTGATAGTGTGTAATTGTTTAATGTTCAATTACATTCAAATTATTAGAACCATTTAAATTACAGAGGGTTACCATTGTGGAGAAGAGTGGAGCATTTGGTTAGGTTGTGGACTGATTCAACAACACCAATAGTAAATGCTTTGGCTGAAAGAGTGTGTAAATTCAGCATTTAAGATTGGTTCATGCACTGAAAAGATTTATCAATTTATATTTAGTATAATTTACTTTGTTGATTGAACATGAGTAGTCTGTGTTCATCTGTGTTGTTTGAACATGAATAGTCTGTGTTGTTTAAACGTGAATAATCTGTATTGATGGAACACAATTGTGTAAGTGGCTACCAAAGCAAACAATTTGTGTGCAACCAATGTCCACTATTCAATTATTAATTATTTTTTTCAGTGTAATTTCACTGTGGATTAACATGGTATTATGTGCTGATGCACTACAGTGTTCTGAAATGCAGAAGGTTTATAGCCTATATCTCGGTCCTGGAGGGCCGCTGTCCTGCAGAGTTTAGCTCCAACCCCAATTAAACACACCTGAACCAGCTAATCAAGGTCTCACTAGGCATACTAGAAACTTTCAAACAGGTGTGTTGGAGCTGGTTGGAGCTAAACTCTGCAGGACAGCGGCCCTCCAGGACCGAGATTGGTGAACCCTGGTTTATAGTCTTTCAGTTGAACATTTATCAATCATGTGTGACCGTGCTAGATGTCTATGAAGAGGAGGCTTTGCTGCAGTATGTGAACAGGTTGCCAGGTCCACCTATTCTGCGGGAATTGATGCCCGGACTTCTGCGCAGAGAGGTGGAGGTAGCCATCAGCAAGCTGGGACTCCTCTATGACCAGACCTATGCATGGGACATCTTTTTAGACATGATGGTGAGGGTATGATGTAAGGTACTGTTGATTTCCCTTCACTGTGGTCATGTTTTTGTTTCCTCCCCTGGTTACAGAGAAGTCAGCTACTATGCACCCTCCCAAACGCTGACCTGCCCAAGCCTTTCACTGACACTACCAGAGCTATTTTGGTTGACTGGCTAACTCAAGTCCATGTAAGTGCAATAGACGCAAATTTGTAAGTATGACTTGTTTGTTTGTTCTCTTTCTGTTCATGAATGAGAGGGAAAATTAGCTATGCAATCCTAACAGTGTGGATTAGATTATATAGCAGTTAGGTGTGTTATCCTAATTGTGTGTTTCTACTACTGGTCAAAAGTTTAGACTAATTATATTTATATACAATTTAAATGATTTAAAATTACTTGTGAAAAGTCTCATATGCTCACCAAGGCTGCATTTTAATCGAATACAGTAAAAACAGAAATACAGTTTAAAAGTACTGTTTTCTATTGACATTCATATTCATTCCTATGATGGCAAAGCTGGAGTTTCAGCAGCTGTTACTTCAGTGTCATATCTTTCAGAAATCATTGTAATATGCTGATTTGGTGCTCTATTTTAATAGTTCTTATCATTGTTTTTGCTGCTTAATATTTTTGTGGAAACTTTCTTCCAGAATTCTTTGAATAGTTCAAACACTGTAAAAAAAATTAAGTCAAATCAACTTGAAATTTGTTTAATGTTGTATAATCTTGAAAATTGCTTCACTTACTGTGTGCTTTCACTTACTTTTAATGCATATACATACAGTATATAAAGTTTTATTTTATCAAATAAGTGCAGGCTTGGCTTGGATTAGCATAAGCAACTGCATTCAAAATTATTAATAAACATTTTTTTATTCCAAACTTTCGACCTGAAATGTGTATTTTATATATATATATATATATATATATATATATATATATATAATATAAATAAATAAGTAAATAAATAAGTAAATAAATAAATAAAATTTATTTTTATAATTTCCACGTTTTCACCTCAGGAAGTGTTTCAGTTCTCCGAGGAAACGTTGTATCTGGCAGTACACCTGCTGAATCGAGCGCTAAGGCTCATCAAAGTGTCCATCTCCAGCCTGCAGTTGCTGGGTGTGGTTTGTCTCTTTCTGGCTGCCAAAAAAGAGGAATGTCTATTACCAGAGGTACTTCACATCTCCATTAAACTTATTTTTAACAGTGAAGTCGACACTATTAAGGTGCCAATGTTTGTCAGGTTTCAGAGCTCTGCTATCTGATGGAGAATGCCTACAGTAAGAAACAACTGCTACGGATGGAGAGGAGAGTTTTAACTGGGCTCAAGTTTGATCTCTATTACTGTCTCCCACTTCACTTTCTTCTCATCACTGCTTCCATTGCGCGCTGCAGCGACAAGGTCAGTTCACTCTTAAACTGGAGCTAATTACTCAATGTCATTTGTTAAAGGTGAAGTAGGACCAAACAGAATTGCAAAAACTCGAACATCAACAAAATGTGTTCCTAAATGGTTTGTTCAGTGGGTCTGGATGGCCCGGTATCTGTTGGAGCTGTCGCTCCTGGAGGTGCAGTGTGTGGTGTTTCTGCCCGCTCAGCTGGCAGGTGCTGCCCTCCGACTGGCCCGAAGGATCCTCCAGGAAGCTCCCACTCCAGATGGAGAGACGGCCTGGTGCATTGCCTCCAGTGTCCATATAGGAAGGTCAGGAAAATATCCCTTTAGTACTGCTCACTGTTGTTGTTGGTGTTGAGATATATTTCTGGGAGTTTAAACTTTAACCGTTAACACATTGTTTTGAAAAGAACCTTAAGAGACTCCAGTGAGTAACACTACCAGTCAAAAGTTTGTAATAGTAGTAGTCATTTTAAAACTTTATTATTATTAAAAATCGTGTATAATATTAATTGCTTTTTTTCTTCTGTTTGCTTTTTTTATTTTTGTGTAACTATTTTTGTAATTCAGTTTTGTTCAGTGAAGATGGCCACAGATGCTGACATAGCATTAAATAAAACTATACTGTTTTATTATTATATTTACGTTTCTTATGCTCGCCTCATGTAATGCAGTAAAAGAAATATTGTAAAATTAAGTTTTAAAGCGAATTTTCTGTTTTAAAATGTATTTTTCTATGGCAAAGCTGAATTCTCAGCATCATTACACTGTAAAAAATTTCTAACCTCCCTAACTCAATTTTCTAGTGACTGGTCACATCTAAATTTTTCAATTGGCCCAAGTGAAATTCTGTACATTATAAAATTAAATTTACAGAATTTCACTTGGGCCAATTGAAAAATTTAGATGTGACCAGTCACTAGAAAATTGAGTTGGGGAGGTTAGAATTTTTTTACAGTGTACTCCAGTCTTCAGTGTCACATGATCCTTCAGAAATCATTATAATATGCTGATTTGATTAAGTTATTATTATTATTATTATTATTATTATTATTCATCACATGATGAATCTCATTATATTATATTTATTTTTTTAATTATTATTATTATTATTATTATTATTAATGCTCAGTTTATTTGGTTCTCCTTCTGATGTTTAAAACTTTAAGTTGCTGCTTAATTTTGTGAAAACTGCTCTTTTCTTTTTTTCTGCGTTCTTTAAAAAGAATTCAATGAACTGCATAAACTTTTGAATGGTAGTGTATTACAGTTTCCACAAATATTAATTTTTTCAACATAAATGTTCATGATAAATGTTTCTTGAGCACCAAAACAGCATATTAGAATGACATCTGAATAATCATGTGACATTGAAGACTGGAGTAATGATGCTGGAAATACAGCTTTATCATCACAGGAATAAATTACATTTTAAGATCTTTAAATAGTAGAGAAAAAGAGTGAGGTTCTTTTAAATTGTAGTAATAACACAATATTATAGTTTTATAGTTGGCCTCAAATGTGGCCTTGGATGGAAAAAACTGACATTGGTAAGAATAATGGGATAATTTCAAGATAACCTTTTCCTTTCTAAATCCCATTTTTGTCAGTTATTAAATTGTCATGTGGTATCAACCTGATTCTGAACCATATGGTTCTGAATCATATCATAGGTCTATTTGATGCTTTCATACAATTAAAATCTGCAATTTTAAAAAGCAGAAAGATGTTCAAATTTGATTGAATAAATCTTTTTATTTTTTTATTTTTTTTATTTTTTTTTACTTCACTATTTCTGAGGCAGTGAAGCAGCTCTCCTCAGTATAATGCAGATCATGGCCATGGCAGCAGCGAGAGCACACACTCGTGAGACCCGTGCCACTTTCATCAAGTTCTCCACTATACAAACCCTCCATGTCAGCATGCACCCTGCCCTGAAGGCCGCCCCTGGCTTACTGGGCCTGTCGTGCCCTCGGACGTGACGCTCCAACACCAGTGAGGAGGCCGGAAGTGTTCGGGACCGCTGCACAGCACTGCTACTCTGGGGAGGGAAGTAAACGCGCAATGTGGCCAGTCGTGAGGATTGTTGCACTGGACATCAGTGAACTTCAAAATACCATGTAGGAGAGCTGGTTACTCTTTGGACTGAATTGTTTTTTGTAACTTTTTATTGTAATCTTATGTCACCTTGATGTAAAAGGATAAAAAAAAGTGTATTTATGTCTATGTAGCTTTTAAGTGTTTCTCAATGCTATGGTGTGAACTTTATAAACTGGAATAGATGTTGGGGTGTCTTATTAAATTTAAAGCACTTTGAAACACTTACCGTTTTAACTGTTTTTGAAAAATTGTGCTTTCCATGTCTGTTAAGATTTGAAAAAATAAAAATGAAATCTGTTTTGGAAAAATGCACTGGGAATCCTTGGCTTCGTGTGTCAGTACATCACTGTATATGAAAGGAAAGTTTTTTTGTTTTTTTTGTTTTCCTAAATCGTGTGTAGGAGGTTCAGTGCACTCCTCCTCACATGACACTCAGCAGGGACATCATGTGCAGAGTTGCCAGATCTGCCTGCATGTTAAAGGCTGGTTCTTTTAGATTCTTGTAGGTTTATTACATAATTATTGTTGCTGATTCAGTTATTAAAATATGAAGCTCACAAACATTAAGAAAAAAATCACATCACTACTGTATTTAAAGGGACTAAACTCGTATTAATAATAGGCATGAATATTGCCTTGTGCTAATTTCATGTATTGGATATGTTGATGCTGACGCACCTGTATTCCAACCGGGTTGCGTATTCCCAGTTTGTTGAAAGCATTAGGGGTGCGGTAAGTAGACTATATGACCTCTTCAATCTGCTGATCGTAATTTTATTTTTTTATTAATTCCACATTTAATATGCTTTGTAAGCAAAATATCAAACCCTCAAACTGTGGGAATTGTTTCAAATTAGCTATATTACGCCGATAAAAAAAACGGATTTGGCAACTCTGCTGTGTTTTCTTTTCTATTTATGACGTCACCTGAACCGAGCGCAAATTTGTCAACGAGCGCCTGTGCACCGAACATGTGCGCGCAGCTCCTCTACTCTCGTTCTCACATGTCCGCGCACACCCGCGCAGCTGATTGGCTGACCCGAGCGCGCGGCGTCATTGCGCTCTGCAAACCACGTGGCGCTGTAGTAGAACAGCTGAGCTCCCGAGATCTGGCACATTTGAGAGGCGCGTGTGAGAGACACAAGGAGAGTTCACGGAGCGAAACATTTCCCCCGCACGCCTTGGTTTCCCGGGAGTTTTCCTCTATGGTTAAATCTGCAACGTGTGAAACATACGGGCAGTCAATTAAATATGCGCGTCAGTCTCATTGAGTTCGGACCTATACGTTTTATAGGCCCCACTGGTACATCTGTAATGGCCAGAATGTTACCCTTTCACACTCGAATTATGTTCCAGTAACACAAAATGTCTCTAAATCCACCCAAAAAAAAAAAAAAAAAAAAAAAAAAAAAAAAATTAAATTATGAAAACCATAACCTTTAGATATGGATTTGTTATTTTTATTAATGTGAGTTAATTTAAAATTGTTGTAAAGTTATTTATTTTTTAATTAAATTGTTAAAAGCTAAAACATAACCTGAAATAGATAAACACTGCATGGCAAAAAAGGAGACAACATGAAAACATAAAATATAACATAATCATGTAAACCTGCACTCACACTAGACTACTATGGTTAGTTCACCCAAAAACTCAACACACAGTCAGTGGTCAGGATTACAAAATATCGAACACATGGACAGCCAACTCTACATGCGTCGTTCTGTTCTTTCTTCGCCACTCCTCCGTCTGGTTATGTTTCGTGTCCGTTCAGTTGCGTGCTGTCATATTGTCTCGTTCCTCCTCTCCACGTGCCTGCTCACAGGATTGGCCATGCCACATATTCCCCTGCGTCACTCGTGCTCGGGGCGAGATCTGGCGGAATCCCTTTGCCACTATTGGCCCGGTGAAATGTCAATCACTCGAGTGGGTGGGCTCCGATTAGGTAGGGCGGGGCTTACTGCAGGTGGAGTTGTCATTCGGCAATTTTGACGTACGGGCTGGAGGAGGTTTAACAAACCCGAGCTGAAGACCATCAGAAAAAAGTACAGCAAAAGGTAATGTGGCTCGGTCACGCTGGGTGGTCATCATCCTTGTCAGCGAGATGACGGGAGGCACAGATTGTTCCTGGACAGGTAGTTAGGAGTGTGTGCACCCCTGGACGGAGAAGAGACGAACACTCGGGAACTGCATTGGACATTACTAAGGTAGGCAATAGGCTATTGGTGTGAATATTTATATTTCAGTTTTCTGCAAACAAATGATGTCTTTTTAGGTTTCTTTGGGTGTATATTTTATTACCCATTGGCATTAAGCTCCAGCTTTATTTGCACATAAAGGTTGTCTAAGTAAAGCACGTTGTTTTAACGGTGTATGTGGTGTCAACAGGAGGAAGTGGAGACTGAGCTCGGCTGTTGTAATATTACATAACAGTCAGGGGAAGGGAGGGCTCAGAGCTCCGTGTGTGTGTGTGTGTGTGTGTGTGTGTGTGTGTGTGTCTAAAATAACCTTCCTGGCAGGATAATTCATGCCACAGACCAAAGCAAGAACTATGAAACTATTTTGTATTGCTCATGATAATTTATGTTGACAGTTTTACATGAGAGATGGGGTAATGTAATAATTAGAGCTTCTCTGTTTCTTCAATCACTTCCGAATCTAACATTTTAGTGTAACTTTTTCCGAATTATTATTATTATTATTTTTTTTTACGGACAAAAGTCATTAAATTAAAACCAATGGCTAAAATCTCGGAATTTAGTGGCTTATCGTTGTTATAAAACCGAAAGAATAGCATTATGACAAAGCACTATTGTTCACTAAAATAGGCTAGTTATACAATTCAAAAAGTATTGTGCATTAGTATAACTGTAGGCTGTAGGTAGGCCTAAATGATTGCCAAGCAACGTCGCAACTTTTAGCGCATTAAATGCATCGGTTTTGGTCATAATGTAGCAGCCATAACATCGATGGACATATTTCAAATGTCCTCTTTTATATTTTACAGATTTGAGCACTAATGCAAAATGATGATTAAGCATTAGAGCTAATTAATTCAATTTTTGCCTTATCTATACATTTTATCATTCACATGCTGTAGTTTTTTTTCTGGCAAGGTTTATCACTGTTCTTCTTCAACAGTAGCCTACGCAAAATGCGTTATGGAATTGGCTGGTTGCTGGTAGATGCCAGAACTACACCATGACGGCAAAAATCATTTTTCTGCATTCAAACGTAACTATGTTCTGACAATATATATTTATTTTCCCGGTCAACATGTACAAAAATATGATTAAATATTTGTGATGAATATGTTGTAGATGCAGAGGCCAGTGGCAAATTATTTTTGAGGTCTCTTAAAAGTGTGAAATGGATTTTCCCCATTTTTCTGCTTTTGACAAGTGATCACATGACAAATTATCCCAGAACTCATGAGTGTTAATGAGCAAAGATGACAGTTTTTAGCAGTATTTTAAGGTGCCTTCAAGCCTATATGGGTCTGAAATGTTGGTCAATGAGAAGACATTACAATAATTACAATAAACAATTGTGTATCAGCAGTGAGTTCAGTGTTTACATATATGCATAATGTATGTGAGTTGTGGTCACTTTAGTAGTTAGTCATTTAGAAAAAGGCTACATTTTGTGCAGTAGCATTGAATACACTTTAATGGTCACTACAGAAAAGGCTGGCCATTCAGAAAATCCGCTACTAGTGAGAAAATGTGTACCTTGTGTTTTGAATTTACAATTTGCATACATTGAAGTGTTCTTTAAAAGCCTCTTAGCAGCTTCGGAACACAATATACACAATCATTACTTGAATTTGTTGATAATCTTTTTTTTTTTTTTGCTACCTATTTAAAAAAAAAAAAAAAAATCAATTCTCATCTAGACAACCCTTTGTGGACATAGGTGTTATTAGTGCTCCTGACCAAACATGTTTGTATGTAAGAAGCTTTAGAACAAACTCCATGTTAGAAATGGGTAAATACATTCTGCATGAGGTCACTGTCTGCCCAGCTGTGTATATCTGCTCCCAGGGCCCGGGATGCCCAAGGAACCAAGAGGAGATGCCCAAGGGTGTGTAGGGGAGAGGGAACGCACCTCTCGTCCAGCCAGTAAAAATGCTAAGGACAAAAGCAACAGTGCCGCCCTTTTGGCATCTAGAGCAAGAGCACACACTGAAAAGGAAACATATGGACGTGACTCCCGCTGCTCTGAGAAAGACTCTGGTTACTCAGGTGAGTATTGATTGACAGTCGGGTCACACTATTATTAGTATAATGCAAGTGTAGAACAAACAAGTGTACCAAGAACAACAATTGTCCTAACATACAATATATACAAAACCACAAAACAATCCCACCAGGTTTAAGTCCTCTTTAATTCTATATATATAGTAATATGTCAATAAATCAGTCTTACCTGGTAGTCAAATAGTGAGTGAAAGTTCTGGTGATTGGAACTCTTGTGATAAAATCTCTGTAATGAAAATAAATCCAAAAAGAAACAAGTATATTCCACTCTTGGTATATTTCATGATGTTTTATTAACAAATTTCGGGAGGAACACGTTCAAATTGCCTTGCCAATCAGCAAGAGATGAGGCCTGTATATATATATACATGGCCGACTCACCTATGTTCCTCGAAAGTTTTCTGCAGCACGTCAAATACGCATACGTTTTATTCTATCTGATTATTTGTAAGTGTGAACCCGTGAAATAGTTATTGGTGAGAGTAATCTAATAAAAGAGTGGAAGTCTGTAGTCATTGTAAATTCTTTAACTTGTACTCTCCCTAACCGGCTGTTCAACCTGCTTCAAAAGCACTTCCTTGATTTTGTCAGCGCCACATCCCAACATCACCAGTCCTTCTGAATATTGTGAGTACAAAAAAGGTGGTCTCTCACATTGATAGCATTAATAGAGAAAAACAAGGAACACATGTGCATACAAAAAAGATATATATCTCTCTGTTTATATGTGGCCATGTAACGACATACACTCTGCAAGTTTTATCCGCATTTCTCATCAGCCCTCATGTAGTTCCAAACTTGTATGACTTTCTTTCTATAGAACACTAAACGAGATTTTCCATACTCTTTTTCATACAACAAAGTGTCCAAAGGCTATTAAAGTGGTCATATGATGCTATTTTAAAAGTTTATTTTGTTTATTGGTGTACAAGAATAGGTTAACATGCTTTAATGTTCAAAAAACACATTATTTTCACATGCTGTATATTATTGCAGCACCTCTATTCTTAGTCTGTCTGAAATGCTCAGATTGAGGTCCGGTTTCTACAAAGGCCCTCATTCTGAAAAGCCCAGACTGCGCGTTATGATTGGCCAAACACCTCAAGTGTGTCAGAAATGTAACAGCCTTGTTTATGTGCTTGTTAACCATGTAATTTTAAAACCACGGGCAATAATAGGGAGTTGCTCCTCCCTTTGCTCCTATAACAGCTTCTACTCTTCTGAAAAGGCCTAGCAATAGATGTAGGATCATGTGTACAGGTGTTTTCTCCCAGTCAGAAACAAAAGCAGTGTTAAGGTCAAGCACTGACGCTGCATGAAAAAAAAAAAAATCAAAAACAGCATTCCAGTCAATCTCAAATGTGTTCAATAGTAAACACTTTTACTGTTTGCAGTTTATGACAGTCATGTTTTTTGATGAGCCCGATTCAACTGAAAATGTTTGCATAAGGAGATTTAATGGCTGTTGTATGCTTGAATTTATGCACATACTATTAATGAGTGCAGCTGAAAGAGTCAAACCTGTTCATTAGAAGTTGATGTACTTCTGACCATGTAGTGAAGCTCAAGTAACATCAGTGATACTTAATTTCATTTGTCATTAGTAGACTGAGACTGCTACCCCTCTCACTTTTGTTTTTCTCTTTCTTTGTTTCCCACCCTTCCTGTTGCCTTTCCTTCTTTCTCTGCTCCTCCTATTGCTCTTTTTCTCTCTCAGACACTGGCTCAGATTCCTTGCAAACTGATGCAGATGACCAGCAGAGCAGTGTGAATGAGCCTCAGGTCCGCGAAGATTTGGGTGGGGTGGATCAAGGCCCTCTACAGGGAAGCCACATACTGGTGTCCAGGACCCCTGAACTCACCCCCATATTCATCATTAAGAATGTGGTGTTGAAGCAGGTGAGACAATCCGAGTGGAAAGAGTAAGAGGCTCTGTTCCAAAACATAGTGAGCTGCCTATATATGTTTCCTGCCAATGTGAATTGTTCCAGGTTGGTCATTTATGAGTTTTCTCACAATCACAATGACAGTTAAGGCCCAGGTATACTTAATTTTCAGTTTTCCGCTCCGTCTCACGTAGTTTAGCATGGAAGCCTATTTAAAATATACTCAATTGAGCTCATCCTTATAAAAAATAAGTATACTTCAAGTTAATTTAATTAAGTATACTTAAAAAAAATGTCAAATATATTTTTAAGTATACTTTAGGTATACTAATATCAATGTACTAGAAGGATACTTGTCAGTACTCTTGGGACTAAATTGGCCCACTTTTTATTGTATAAAAGTATACTTTTAAGTATACTTTAAGTGTAACAGTAGTAAACTTTGAGTTTACAACCAAGTTATTCATTTGTCCTGCAACTATACTACAAGTGAACTTATATATAACTATAACGATAGTTTATTAGTTAAATACTTGTAGTACTTTTTTAGTTAATGAAAGTACACTTTGAAGTATTCTGAGTAAACTACTAGTTTAGTAGTTTTATACTGCAAGTATACTTGTAAATGTTCTTTAAGTGAACATAACATCATACTTATAGTTCATATAGTTCAAGTATACTACTATGTTCCTATTTTAAGTAGGCCTATACATTTTTTATACTTTAACTGTACTTTAAAAAATGTATTACTAGTTTCATGCATCCTTTTTTATCAAGTCAAGTCACCTTTATTTATATAGCGCTTTTTACAATACAGATTGTATCAAAGCAGCTTCACAGTGATAACATGAAAATAATACAAAAAAATTTGTTTCTAGAAGAAAATTGCGTCATCGTCCACCTTAAGTAAGGCAGATCAATAATATTGTTGAATATTAAATGTCCCCAACTAAGCAAGCCAAAAGCCAAGGCAACAGTGGCAAGGAACCAAAACTCCATCAGGTGACAGAATGGAGAACAAAACCTTGGGAGAACCCAGGCTCAGTCGGGGGCCAGTTCTCATCTGGCCAACGAACGGACAGTGTATGATTATGATTCAGGCAGCATTACAGGTCAGAATTCAGATTGGATCAGAACATTCAGAATATTTATCCAGTTCCATCTGGTTGGAAGTTGGAGTCATCACGCTGGTATGGAGACGAGTTGATATCGGCATATCAACACTTGAATGTAGGTACGTTTAAATGAATTTCAAAACGTAGGTTGGGGAGGAGCATAAACATTCAGTCCTGTCAATCGTCATTACGAGCATACTATATAAGCAGCAGACACCACGTCATCTCATTGACAAATTCTTCTGGCAGCCCTCCTCCTCCCCTTCTCCTCCAGTAAATTATCTCTATCCCCTTTTGCGCAATTTCAACATAGGTTTTTTTTTTTTAACTCAGAGCTAAAGCTGAGCCTCGGGTTCGAGCCTCCTCCAAGGACAGCAAGCCAAGTTAGATTACTATTAACCTTTAAGGCTGAATGGGTAGGCAAACTAGTGAAAAAATATTTTAAGCAAAAAGCTGAGAAATTTTGATTTGAAGTAGATTCCTATGTACACTATCAGTTGACTAGCCTACACACAAATTCGAAAACTCAGAATTAGGAACATATCAGGTTTCTTTATAAATAAATATTTTCAAACAATGTAAGTTTATAAGACAGTATGTAAAACTTTTAGAAAAAAGTAATTAATAGGCTACTCAATCAAAGAGTAAACACAACTACAAGCCAAGTATACTTAAAATAATTATAATTTAAAGTATATCTCGATCAAAATATTGAGTACAAGTATAGGCCAAATATACTTTTCTGTATAATTAAGTGTATATTTCTGAGTAGTACATAAAAAGTAGACTGAAAGTATACTTTCATATTTTTTAGTTTAAAATAACTAATAGCACACTTGAATAAACTTCTTTTTCGTAAGGGCAGTTGGATGCATTTGATGTATGTACACATGTGGACCTTTCTTTTCAAGCGTTCAAATCATTCGGACGACATCGCTCAGACACAAAAATTGAGTTGGACACAGTCGGCTTTAGACAGCTACCTTCTAAGGCAGAAACATATGTAGAAAGTAAAAAGGGCAGCTCACTATATTTTGAAACAAAAGCCAGAGAGAAAAATTAATTAGGCGGATGGTTGGAAAAGACTGATGAGAAAGAGCTACAAAGAAAACGGAATGATGCGTTAAATTGAAACAGATGGTAAGAGGTGTCCGAAGGTCCTAGGTGTTTGTGAACATAACCGTGGAAATGAGTCACATAAGAAATATTGGCATGCCATTTCTCATATAAAATGTGCTACGAAAGAGACAATTTACTTGATATTTCATATTGTGAAATTGCTCTGAACAAGAAATATTTCTGTCTCTCCTCTTTTTCTCTTTCCCAAGCCAGGGCAGTCTGGTCAGGACAACATCCACCCTTCATCACTGTCATGGGGTGGAGGTACTACAAGCAATCAGGGTGCCACCCATGTTCTTTTGCTACAACAGCCTGGCATCAATCAAAGCGCCCCAATGCACACCCTCAAACCCCACTCACAAAGATCTGAAAGCAAGGGTGTAAAGAAAAGCACTTACCTCCCCATCCTAAACTCCTACCCTCGAATTGCACCTCACCCTAATAAGAAAACCCCAGAGAAACCTACAACCAGTAGGGGAAGTAACACAGAGGAGCACAGCCTGAGTAAGAGAGTATGCACAGAGGAGAAAAGAGAGGAGGTGTCCACAACCACGCAAGCGACTAAGCAGCATCTGCACAAACAGCCAGATAACAACTTGCTGTTGCACTCTCATTCCCTTTCACGGTCACAGTCTGTGGGCCATGAGACACTTTCTGCCTCTCACCAGCACCGGAGCCCATGCCGCCCATCTAGTCCCTCCACTTCCCTCAGTGTGAGCTCTCCTTCAGTCTCAAGCACTCAGACTCCTTCCCCACCCACTTCCAACGACCTTATTCAATCCAGAAAAGAGCCCCATAAGCATTGCCAAGGACCGAAAAATGACACTGGTAAAGGGTCAAACACCCACAAAGGGACAGCACGGTATCGTCGCTTCCTCAACACAGTGGAGATTCTGAGCAAGTCGGGGTTACTTGACATCACCTTAAGAACGCAGGATCTGCTGCGACAAAATGCCGCCACCGAACGAGACATAGCCCAGCTCCGCCAACATGCCAATCTACTTTTCCAGGCCACTCAAGCAGGTGTTGATGCGCCGGCTGCCTGGGAGAAGCTCCAACAGGTCATGGCTGAGTCTGGACACTATCCCAGCCTCAAGTGCCTACCAACAGACAGCAATGATGGAGGGGACTGGTCTCAATCAAAGTTGGAAGTCGAGGCAGCCACTAGCACGAAACCTGATATTCATGTGGTATACAGATATGGAGTTAACGGGACTGAGGAGGTGGCGCCCCCATCTCCTCTCCTAGCTCCCATGCCAGATGCAGAATGGCAGTCAACAGGTCAATATGATTTTGCCAATGATAGCACCACCATTTATGAGCAAATCAGAGCCTACAGAGGAACTGCCAGTCTGCCGGATGATCCTATAATGCCTCCAGACAGCTCTACACATGGAAACCTGCTTTAGACTGCACCCAAAAACCTGCTAAGCACTGGGCCTTCCCAGCAGAGAAACAGCAAGGGAGACTTGATGACACTTTCTTGAACATCTCAAACATGATTTCAGAGATGTTATGTCTATGCCCCAAGATTCAGTAGTCTCCATGGTAACTCAGGGCTATGCTCAAGGACAGCAGCTCGACTGTGCTGCGAACCATCTTCCTGTCTGTCACGTTTCTACTCATCTGCATCAGAATCACCCAAAGTGTCTGATGAGAGATATGCAGAATTGAACACGCATGCTACAGACTGCCACTCTTTAGTTTAGTCACTGACATGGTTATCTGCATCAGCTTATCCTGCCCCATAACTGAATCAAGTTTTCAATGGCCACTTGCAAATGTGTTTTTGATTGCAACCCTTCATGCAGTCGATTAGAGAGTAATCACACATACAGTAGCAGTCTGTTTCATAATTTATGTTGATTTATATCATAGGCAAGTTGAATTCGCACCTGCTGTCACAGTTTGTAGCATGTAGTGTTTTTAAAGAACATGTTCACCTGTGACTGGGAATGGTTTTTTGCTAAAATGTGGTATTACTGGTGAGATCTGCTTTCCTCTGTGAGGCCTTAAAATAGCATGAGGATGGTGCATGAAGATTCCAAAAGTTAAAGCTTGAACTAGTGATGGGGACGAGACCGCCTATGCCGAGTCCGAGTCAAGACCGAGTCTTTGAAGGGTCGAGTCCGAGTCGAGACCGAGTCCGTTGGTTTTCAAATTCAGTCGAGTCCGAGTCAAGTCCGAGTCTTTGAAGGGTCGAGTCCGAGTCGAGACCGAGTCCGTTGGTTAACATGGGAGGATTTGAACTTGAAACACGGAGTGTACTGACGCCTTTCCGTGGTTAAAACAACATTACTTCTTATGTTTGTTCATGTTTATTTGAGGCTATAAATTAACTAGAAGGAAGAGATGATCGGTTCACGAGCAACTTTAACTGATGCTCTACAGCGATCTGTCACTACACATTTAAGAGCCACAAAACGGTATTTATTGTTTAAATTTCTTTTAAAAAATGACCAAGTTTGAAAGGCGAGACTTTGTTTAATATGTTTAATATCAAAAGTAACCGAAAAGTAACCTGGTCTGTCCTGTCTGTCAGCGTGTTGTCAGTCTCCTCTCTGCTCCGCGATGTATTTTTCACTGCGTGAGAACATGGTGTGGCGTGAGAACGGTGTAGCTTGTCGGACATAGCGACAGTAACTAAGGGGGGCGGGTCTTTGCGAACAGTCAATTAAAATTTTCTAGTGGTATGTATTCTAGTGGACTAGTGATGGGACGAGACCGCCTATGCCGAGTCCGAGTCAAGACCGAGTCTTTGAAGGGTCGAGTCCGAGTCAAGACCGAGTCTTTGAAGGGTCGAGTCCGAGTCGAGTCCGAGAAAGCAGAAATCGGTCTCGAGACCGGACTTGAGTCCGAGACCGGACTCGAGTACTACATCACTAGCTTGAACTGAACACACGTGCAAAGACACTTAGAATTGTGTGAGAACTATTCTCACAGTGATCTTGGTAAGGTCCACGAAGCTTGTGTTCTTCTATGCAGTACGCACTTCATTAATCTGCTTGCTTTACATCTTCATCTTTAACCATGGACCAAGACAACCATTACTGAAGCCGTTTGAATTGGCTTCCCTCTGAGATGAAGGGTCAATTTTGAGTGTTAATGTGAGCTTATTTCCCATTTGTTTGATCAAAGATCTTGACGTCTGTATTTGTGAGTTTGCTTGTGTTAATGGTGTTTTGTGACAGTCTTAATGTATTCTACAACAGCTTTACGTTTTGTCCCCAATTCTCCACTACTGCACCAAGCTTTTTGGCACATTTTGACACTCCAGAGGTGTAAAGTCCAGGAGTCAGAAAGTAAAAATCCTGCCATATGTTTATTCCACCAATGAACTCAGCCAGCTGATTTCACTAATTAGTTCTATCTCCTGGCTGAAAAACTGTGCTAATTAGCAAATCCAGGTGATTGGAACAAAATACTGAGGATGACTTTTACTTTCTAAACCTGGACTTTACACCTCTGCTCTTCACATGACACTAATATATTATTTGTTGCTGTTTTGGTATATTTTCATTTATTTACTTACTGAGTATTTCTGAGCAATCAGAGTCACTGATTTGTGTCTAAGGAAGCCGTCAGGCCCACATAGAGATTTTGCAGAATTTTGCTGTCATTCACAAAATTGTATACATAATCATTGCATATTCATTTATGAAATATATTGGCTAATTTGATTATGCTTCCAGTTTAGTACTTTCAGCTTAGTTTAACATTTTATGTTTCAATGCTGCATACTTTACAATCAGTAAAGAAAAGGATGAAAAAACTGCAGTCCTTCTTTATGACAGATATTCTTCTTCTACCTTAGCTCTTAATTTTTTTCTTTAAATAGATTTTGATGGGGTGTTTGTACACAGCAATGATCTCAAGTCCAAATAAATGGCAGTACAGTAGGGATGTTCTGAGCCGTGTTTGTGTATGTCCAGGTAAAGCAGATAATGAGTTTGTGTTTGAAATGAATGGCATGCAATGTCATGATCGATATTTGTGCTTCCCCATGTAGCAGCACAAGGAGTATGTGATGCAATTCTAATGCATCGAAAGAATGATTCTTTCAATGTTTCCATGTAGTATGTTTGCTGAAGTCAGGATCACTGCAACAGATGCGCTATTAGATTCTAATAAAAAGCTTAATTAAAAGGCTTTTGTTTTGTTGTATATACATTTAATGCCACATTTGTTCTCTTGGGAATATGAATATAGTCGATCTTACTTTTTCCCAAACTATGAGCAGTTTGATCTCGAATCTACCTTTTCTGTAAAAGATACTAGACAAGGCGGTATCCTCACAACTATGTTCCTTTTTAGAAAGAAATGATATCTGTGAGGATTTTCAGTCAGGATTTAGACCGTACCATAGTACTGAGACTGCTCTCATTAGAGTTACAAATGATTTGCTCTTATCATCCGATCGTGGTTGTATCTATCTATTAGTGTTACTCGATCTTAGTGCTGCATTTGATACTATTGACCACAACATTCTTTTAAATAGACTCAAAAATTATGTTGGCATTAGTGGAATTGCATTAGCATGGTTTAAATCATACTTATCAGTTTGTAGCAGTAAATGAAGAGATGTCTCTTCGATCACAAGTTCAGTATGGCGTACCACAAGGCTCAGTACTAGGACCGTTGCTGTTCACTCTGTACATGCTACCCTTGGGAGACATCATTAGGAAGCATGGCATTAGTTTTCACTGTTATGCTGATGATACTCAGCTCTATATTTCTTCACGCCCTGACGAAACTTACCAACTTACAAAATTAACAGAATGCATAGGTGATGTATAAAATTGGATGACTAGTCATTTCCTACTATTAATTTCCTACTACTAATTCTGAAAAAACAGAGATTCTAATTATTGGACAAAAAACGTCCTCACGTAATAATCTAGAATACTATCTAACACTTGATGGCTGCTCTGTCAAGTCTTCGTCGTCGGTTAGGAACCTGGGTGTACTCTTTGATACCAATCTTTCATTTGAAAGTCACGTGTCTAGTATCTGTAAAACCGCATTTTTCCAACTTAAAAATAAATCTAAATTATGTCATATACTCTCATTGACAAATGCGGAACAATTAGTCCATGGTTCATGACATCAAGGCTAGATTATTGTAATGCTATTATGGGTGGTTGCCCAGCATGCTTAATAAACAAACTACAGCTGGTCCAAAACGCAGCAGCTCGAGTTATTACTAGAATCAGGAAGTATGACCATATTAGCCCAGTTCTGTCAACACTGCATTGGCTCCCTATTAAACATTGTATAAATTTTAAAATATTGCTGATTACTTACAAAGCACTAAATGGTTTAGCTCCGCAGTACTTGAGCGAGCTCTTAATGCATTATAGTCCTTCACGTCTATTGCGATCTGAAAATTCCGGCCAGTTGATAATACCTAGAATATCAAAATCGACTGCTGGCGGTAGATCCTTTTCCTATTTAGCACCAAAACTTTGGAACAGTCTTCCTAACATTGTCCGGGAAGCAGACACACTCTGTCAGTTCAAAGCTAGACTAAAGACACATCTCTTTGACCTAGCATATGTAACCGGTGGCTCGCGACACCAGTTATAAAATCACTTTTCTGCGTTGTGTAGTGTAGTGGAGACAGACACGGGACAACAGGCGGCGGTGGTTTCACTGGGTTTTATCTGATGTAAAACAAATAAAAGCAGCTTCTGAGTACAATCACCCTTATTTTGCTCAGTACAATCACCCTTATTTTGCTCTCTTCCATGCATTAACAATGCCAAGAGAAGAATACAGAGAAAACATACCTGATGTAAAACAAATAAAAGCAGCCTCTGAGTACAATCACCCTTATTTTGCTCTATAAAACAAATGTGATGTAGATTTAATTACCATGTGCTTTTCATCTCCACATATAGGCCAAAGACACAAATATAACTTAAATTGGGCAAAATGACAAAAATAACCACACAGGTAAGTAAAATATCCCTCTACTGCATGCATTTTGATGGCACATGAGAAAAATTATTTCACATCATTTCTTGGCTCATTTGGGAACATTTTATTGATTTATTGAAAAATATCCCTCCCCCAACCCCCCCACCCCAAAATATTTTTTGTTGCCTGAGGGCAACGTTATGCAACAATGGTAAAGAATCATAGAGAAAATTATCATTATACAATTCTCAGAGAGCAATAAAAAAAATAAAAATAAAAATAAAAAATGTCAAGAAATCATTTAAGTAAAAAGGGAAATACACTTGAAACACATCAATATATTTGATTTGATACAGACATAGGTTTGTATCATGTAGTGTGTCATGCCATATCATGTACTTCATGTATCCTAAACAACCCCATATACACTACTGTATATTGACAAAAGTATTGGGACACCCCTCCAAATAATTGAATTCAGGTGTTCCAATCACTTCCATGGCCACAGTTGTTTAAAATCAAGAACCTAGGCATACAGACGCTTCAACAAACACTCTCAGGAGCTCAGTTAATTCAAGCGCGGTGATAGGTTGCCACCTGTGCAATAAGTCACCAAATTTCTGCAGAGTCAATAGCTACAGACCTCCAAACTTTGTAGAGAGCTTCATGGAATGGGTTTTCATGGCTGAGCAGCTGCTTCAAAGCCTTACATCACCAAGTGCAATGCAAAGTGTGGGATGCAGTGGTGTAAAGCACGCCGCCACTGGACTCTGGAGTGACCAATCACGCTTCTCTGACTGGCAATCCAATGGACGAGTCTGGGTTTGGCAGGAAAACGGTACTTGCCTGACTGCATTGTGCCAAGTGTAAAGTTTTGTAGAGGGGGGATTATGGTGTGGGGTTGTTTGGTGGAGGGGGGATTATGGTGTGGGGTTGTTTTTCAGGGGTTGGGCTTGGCCCCTTAGGTCCAGTGAAAGGAACTCCTAATGCTTTAGCATACCAAGACAATTTGGACAATTTCATGCTCCCAACTTTGTGGGAACAGTTTGTAGATGGCCCCTTTCTGTTCTAACATGACTGTGGATGCTGCACATTAGTGTCACTTTGGTGACTTTGGGCGTTCCTGTGCACCCAGGAACCCTACATCTTCCCTACTTGTAACACATTATTTGCCATTGTGAGGTATTGTCCAAGACATCCTTGAAAAGTACCCCTTATCGCATAACGTTGCCCTGAGGCAACAAAAAGAAAAACTGAATTTGTGAACATGCAAAATAAAAAAAACTTCACAAAACCTGCCAAAAGGCTTCTCTACACCTTCATACACACACACACATATTTTTTATGTACAGTTCATGTCATTTTAAACATGATTACTAAAGCAAATAATCTTGCTTTCATCTCACACCATGTGCTCCTGTGACCATGTGTCAGAAAAGGACGTCCCGCCTTCAAATGGTGCTTGATAGTGACTCCCAAACCTTATTGGACTGTTCTTTGATACTTTTTCAAACATTCTAATTGGTTGCAATCATTTAAAGAAAAATGTACTGAACATAGGGCTTAAGAAAACTTTCCGTTGCCTGGGGGCAACGCTATGCAGTACAGGGATAACATAATACACATAATTTGCAATAAAGATATAGACATAAAAGCAACAATTAAAATAAAGATTAATGAGGATTAGCAGGAGCCAAAAATAACCCACCTCTTCCATGCATTAACAATGCCAAGAGGAAGAGGAGACAAAACAGGAAATTATGTAGGCTCATGATGACATCACAGCAATTAAAGGGGAAAGATGCTCATTCAGGCAGGTACACCAGATATATGAAAAACCATTTTGTGAGAATTATAACAATCAATACACGTTTTAACAGAACACTTTCTGTACCCGTTACACTCACCCCCCAGAATTCACACAAAATTCTCAGAGTATAACAAATAAAACACTGGTCACTTGAATTACATGGTCCACACTTTAAAAGCAGTGAAGACTCCACATAGAAAGTTACCCAACCAAAAGGGATACAAATATGGAGAAAGTTGGCCAAGTGCCCATTACACTTTGAAAAACTCAGACCAGGTACATAAACAGGATTAATATACACAATACAATAGAGAAGATTACACTTTGGTTGAGGTGTATTACCAGAGATTGTGTAATATAATACACAAACCTATACATGAATAACAGGAGATACAGACTCCACACCAAGTAAGGTTTCGAGTTGAACCATTGACTCAATCAGCCTATGAACAGGTCTAAGTACTCTACCAAACCTGGTAGTGTAACGATCGTCAGAGTTACGGTCAACCAAAGGATCATGTGAACTGTTAGGAACAGGAACAGTAGAAAAAGCACTAGCTACAGTGTCAAGGTCAACAGAAAAACCATCTTGTGCTTCAGAAACAGTTTGAGAAGAATGGGTTGAGACCCAAGAAGCAGTACGATCATCATCACAAACAGCAATGTGAGAAATGAC
Source organism: Squalius cephalus (assembly GCF_949319135.1). Classification (NCBI taxonomy): domain Eukaryota; kingdom Metazoa; phylum Chordata; class Actinopteri; order Cypriniformes; family Leuciscidae; genus Squalius; species Squalius cephalus. The sequence continues at coordinate 40,139,343 of NC_137127.1, read as the reverse complement.
AGACATGGACTCTGCATGTGACAAATCATAAGTGACAGGTAAGGTTGACTCAACCACATCACATACAGATTGAGAAGGTGTGGAACAAGGACCACCACTAGCACTTTCACCAACAGAAAAATCAGTTGAGGGCAAAGGAAGAAAGTTAATTGGCAACAATAGATTCCAATGTACCACTTTCTCATGACCAGATTTGTAACGGATCTTGTAAATGTGCAGTGAAGGTTTGGAGGCAACAACAGAATACATGGTGGGTTCCCATTTATCGGCAAGCTTCCGTTTACCTCTACAGCCTCTGTTGGCAATGAGAACATGATCACCAACTGACAGGGGCAATCCTTTGACTCTCTTATTGTACTGATCAGACTGATGTTTTTGTTCAGCAGTAGAGTTCTTTTGAGCCATGCAGCGCCATAGCAGACTGTAAATCACTGACAAGAGATTGAACATAGTCATTGTAATCACAGATTGACTCATCACGAAGCACGCTTTGAAACATAAGGTCAACAGGTAATCTCGGCACCCTCCCGAACATCAGGTAAAAAGGGGCAAACCCAGTTGTTTCATGGGCAGTGCAGTTATACATGAATGTCATTGTTTGTACCAACTGTGGCCACTTTTGCTTGGATCTGGGTGGAAGCAATCTCAGCATGTTACCTAACGTTCTGTTGAACCTCTCAGTCCCACCATTCCCCATTGGGTGGTACGGTGAAGTCCGTGACTTGTCAACGCCGGCAATATCAAGAAGCTCTGCTATCAGCTCACTCTCAAAATTTGCACCCTGGTCTGAATGGATACGCTGGGGAAATCCATAGATACAAAAGAAGCCATCCCACAGTTTCTTAGCAACACTTTTAGCACACTGATTTCAGCAAGGAAAAGCGTGAGCTAACTTGGTATAATGATCTGTAATTACCAAGACATCCACAGATTTATTGTGCCTATCTTTAGCAGACCAGAAATCAATACAGACAAGCTCCAATGGGGCAGTGGTCTTGATGCTCTCCAAGGGCGCTCTTGCTGCTGGCTCTGGAGTTTTACTCAGGACACAACGGGCACAAGTCTTGACGTAATCACGCACATCACGTTCCATCCCAGGCCAACAGAACCTCTGGCGGGCTAAAGACAGGGTACGTGGCTGACCTTGGTGACCGGCCAAATCATGAACACCAGAGAGTGCTTGCTGTTTCAGGGAGCCAGGCAGGACGAACTGAAACTTTTTATGCCTAGTGAGCGGATCTTTGACAGCTCTATACAGGATGCCATGAAGCAAAAAGAGTTTTTCCCACTGCCTCAAAATGAGCAAATCCTCATTCGCACGCTCACGCCTGGTAGGTCTGCGCTTCCTGCTGACATAGAAAGCCACCCTCGAAATAACTGCATCTTTGTGCTGCTGACACTGCAGTTCAGACAATGAAAAGGCATGGATTACGTCTTGACAGTCGGAAATCAAAGAAGACAAATGACCACCCACGGATGTTGCTCTGGATGCAGCTCCTGAATCCCAATCATCACAGACAGACAAGATAGACGAAACATCCTCAGAAGTCATGGAAAAGTTTATCTCAGAGCTTAGATTGAGTTCAGTGTCAACTGTCTGTGGCTGCCACGTGAGACGGAATGTCCTCTGCACAGAATCATCTCCCACACTGTGTACATACTTCAGTAGTTCAGAGTAAGGCTCGGACAGAAGTCGCTGACTCACTGGGTTGACGAATGGGTCACGACTGAGCGCATCCGCCACGACATTCAATCGTCCAGGAACGTACTTGATTTTAAAGTTGTACGGGGCAAGCTTTGAAACCCAGCGCTGCTCACAAGCATCCAATTTAGGTTTTGTCAAGATGTACGTGAGCGGATTATTGTCCGTCCACACGGTAAACTCATGACCTTTTAGCCAGTGACTGAACTTGTCGCACACTGCCCACTTGAGGGCCAAGAATTCTAGTCTGTGTGCAGGGTAATTGGCTTGGCTGCGGCTCAAAGACTTGCTGGCGAAGGCTATGGGACGTGCTTTGTCCTCACCACTGGGAACTTGAGAAAGTACTGCACCTAAGCCGTCCAACGATGCATCAGTGCAGAGAATAAATGGACGCTCAAAGTCAGGGTGTGCCAGGACCACGCTCTCGACAAGGGCTCTCTTTAACTCCTCGAAGGCGACATCACAATCAGGAGTCCAGTCCTGGGGAGACAACTCCCGATAAGTGCCAGATCGATTACGGCTACTTGTGCCTTTCGCCAAACGTTTTTGACCGGCCGTCAAATTGAACAATGGCTTTGCGACATGTGTACAGCCAGGGATGAAGCTCTGGTAGTATAGAACCATGCCCAGAAATGATCTTAGTTTCTTTGGCGAAGGTGTGACATTATCTTCCTTCATCAGGTCATTCTTTTGAAAGGCTGAAATGACTGCTACCTTGTCTTCATCCACGGAAACTCCAGATCCGCTGATCACATGGCCCAGAAATTTGATGGAGCGCCTGAGAAAGTGACACTTTTTCAGAGCCAACTTCAAATTACTAGCTCTCAACCGTGAAAACACTACTTCCAAGCGTTTCAAAGCCTCCTCTTCAGAGCGGGCGAAAACCAGCAAATCATCCAGATAGCAAAGGAGGCTGGAAAAATTTAGATCTCCAAACACACTGAGCATCATGCGCATAAAGGATGCTGGGCAGTTACACAGGCCTTGGGGAAGACGGTTGTATTCGTACAAGCCCATTGGTGTTGTAAATGCTGTGTAATGACGATCAGAAACATGGAGCGGGACGTTGTAAAATCCTGACGTCAAATCAACAGAGCTGAAGAGAAGATTGCCTCCTAGAGCAGCCAGGCAGTCTGCCTGATGTGGCAAAGGATGAGCATCCTTAATGGTCTTTGCATTAAGCCAGCGAAAGTCCGTACAGACTCTGAGAGATCCATCCTTCTTCCATACCATTACCAAAGGAGATGCATACTCGCTGACGGATTTGCTAATGATGCCTTTCTCTTCCATTTCAGAAAGTACCTCTCACAACTTCTGGTAGTGGGCAGGAGGGGTTCGGCGATATGGCAGACGAAACGGACGCTCATCGCTCAGATGAATTCGATGTAGAAAGTCTTTCACCTCTCCACAATCGAGTCCGTCTCTGGAGAAAACATCACGATAGGACACGATAAGACTCGTCAACTCCTCCTTCCATGACTTGGAGACCTCACACACCCTTCGATATCAGTGCCCTCCAAACCATATTCATGCAGTAAATGCACAGGATCAACAGTTGGAATAGACTTGGGGAAAGCTGCATCAGAAACTTGAGGTCTGCACACATCTTGTGAAACTGTAACATCCTCCACTGCCAAACAAGGAGACACATCAGCCAGCTTAGCATTACGTCGAAGAGTTATTGGAGACTGGGTGGGGTTCAAGATCTTCATCGGCACCCATCGATCACCCCACATAGGAGTCACTACACGTCCAACAAGAACATGACGCGGCGCTGAACGTGACGTAGTAGGCTCGACGATGACGGAGCTTCCTGGGGAATCATTAGTGTTAGCTGGTAGTTTTCCCCAGACAAGGTGCTCACATCTGGGAAGCAAAGTAACCGCCTGACAAAGCCTAACTGTGCCGAGCTTAGCGGGCTGTTGGGGACCAGACCAACGAGCAGAGCCGGCGGCAGAAACAAATCAATGGACGGGCATTTAATATTCTTGGGGGGGCCTAATTATGACATCCAATACATTTTTCTATAGGACAACAACCAACTATTGCTACAACAGTTTCACGGCGATTTCAATATATTAACTACAATTAGCCTATTGCCCACTCATATTTCGGCTACTCAGGATATCATGTTACAGTTATAGCCTTGGTCTGCATTGTTCCGTGAACACAGCATGCTATAAGGCAACTTCCTATAAAAACAGCCTAATAGTCACAAATCTCAAGTTAAGTATTAAATCAACCATGCATAATCAACTACGACACACTCACACATAGGGCTGGGTACCGAGTTCGATACTTTTTAGGTACCGACCGAATTGCCTCGATACTATCGAGTATCGAAAAATGACATGTTGTTCGGTTCCAGATTTCGATACCTAAGGAGTTAACTCGTCAACGTCAGTGCTCAAACAAATACATATGAAATGCACAACGACACACATAAAGGCGCTCACGCACATACAGGCGCTCACGCACATACACGCAAACTCTACACACACGAGACGCGCGGAACTCTCCTCGCACATACTCATATAAGACGCGCGCGAACGCACAAACTCTCCACGCGCATACTTCTATGAGACGCGAGCACACACACAAACTCGCGCACATACTCAATGAGACGCGAGCACACACACACAAACTGTCCGCGCACATATTCATATGAGACGCGAGCACACACACATAATCGGCTACCTTAAAGATGTGGAAAAGTCGATCAAAAGTGTGGGTACATTTCTCCAGGCTCGATGCCAACAGCGCGCGATGCAGTATTTGCGGTAAAAATAATTGCTGCAAAGACCGGTAGGCTACCATGACAAATATGATGAAGACATTGACAGTGCACGGAGTAAACATAAGAGCTGAAAGTTGCTCCGTCTTCGACTGGTAAATGAAGAGATACCTTGTTGATCACTCTGACAGTGTTTATATTGCAATAAATAATAACCTGAATGTACACTGCCGTTCAAAAATGTGTTGGTTAGTCAGATTTTTTTTTCCAGTAAGGATGCATTAAAGTTATCAAAGGTGACATTAAAACATGTGTAATGTTACAAAATATTTCATTTTTAAATAAATGCTGTTCTTTTGAATTTTTTATTCATCAAAGAATCATGAAAAAATGTATCATAGTTTCCAAAATATTAAGCAGCAAACTGTTTTCATATTTCTGAAGGGTCATGTGACACTGAAGTAATGATTTTGAAAATTCAGCTTTGACATCACAGGAATAAATTACATTTTGAAATATATTCAAATAAGATTTTAAATTGTAATACTATTTCCACTTTCATGATTAATTTAACCTAGCTAGCTAGCTTAGGCAAAACAGAGCGCATGTTGCTTCACGATAACTTTACGAGATGCTGCTGTTAGAGCGGGTCAGCGGAAAACCCCTTTTTTGTAAACAACCAGTCAAACTTCCAGGTGTTTTTTTTATTTTTATTATGAGTCAAACATTACACTTAAATACACACATCAATAAATCTATAAATACTACACGTAAATTATTATTATTTTTAAATAAATTTATTAAATGCAAATTGGATGGAGGGGGGGCACAGGAGCTCTGTAGGCGGGCCCGGCCCCCTAAGGCCTGCCCATAGCGCCGGGTATGCCAACGAGAAACACCGCTCAAGAGCTCAAGAAATTTTTCACATTCAGGGTTGCTGTTTTGGCAGGAAATTAGTTCCCAGTATCTCTTTTCGGCTTTCATCTTCTGAAGCACACATTTGATAACATTACTGCCGATAATGAACTCATCCTTCTGTCCAGGCACTACTAAGGTTGGCACGGCAAACTTGAACCCGTAGACTTCGATTTCCAGGTCATATGTGCACTTAGGCTGAGTAGTCAGACCACCGCAGCCCACCAGGAATCACTGAGGGTTGAGGGAGAACTCCATCGGCACGCAACTTGGATTCACTTTCCATACTCAGTGTGCAAGCCATACTGCCAGAATCTAGCATACCGTTCAGCACGGACTGGCCACCGACAGTCACAGGAGCATAAAAGAGTTCACTAGCTCCATCAATTTTCTGAGATCCCACATACAGCACTGTTTTGTCGGGTGGAAACAATTTGCAACTATTTACAAAAATCTCATGTGGGTCTGACTCATCTTTTAGGGGAAATACGCCACTGCCCATGTTATCCCCCTCCGCACATGGGCTATTTAGTTTAACTGAATGGCTGAAGGCGGCAGCTCAAGGCCTGTCGTCCTAGGACAATTGCTCTTAAAGTGTCCAGGTTTGAAGCGGTTACGACAAAGCCTCTGGCGCATACAATGAGTATGTGTAGTGTGCTCTTTAGATTGACATACTCTACATGCTGAGCTCAGACTGGGCTTGGGGTCTGAAGTTCTGACAGGACAGTTTGGAGTGGACGAGGACAGTGAGGCAGTGCAGAGAGATAAGACTTTGTCCATCATGCCAACCAACTGCTGCATACTAACATCAGGAGTAAAAGGAGCAGCGTTGGGGTTCAACTGACCAGTTAAACTTGGTATCTGACTTGAGAGTTCAGGCTGTTTGGGAGAACTTGACACAGAATTGTCACAGACAGTTACAGTGTTCTGATGGCAAGCAGACACAGGCAATGAGCGTGAAGTTCTAGCAAAAGCTCTCTTCAGAGTCCTGCGATGACTATCCAGTCGCTCTTGAACTTCAGCAGCACTCCACAGTTCAGCAGGCTTGAACTGAAAAGACAAAGCAAGGCCAGGATCTGGACAGTGTGAGATAAACATCATAAGAGCTTCAGTAGCAGGGTCCTCAACACACTTGTTCCGTCTACTCATCAGCCACATCAATCGCCTTATTGAGCCGTATCCAGTAGTCCATTGGGCTCTCGTCCGCCCTAGGCAGGGTGTTATAAAAGTCAGACATAGGCATATTTGAATACATGTCACGGTTCATGAATCGGCTGTCTCTCACTGATGTGTCTGCGTGAGTGTAATTGTGTGGGTGTGGTTACTCGTTGTGTTAATTAGTGTCACCAGCTGTCATCAATCCCAGGTTCCTTTATATGCCCAGTAACTTCACTCTCATGTTGTCAGATCGTTGTGGTTGTTTCCCGGTGTGTGTCCTGTGCTCGTGCCTCGTCTACAAGGTTCCTCGTCTGGATTTCGTCAGTTCTTCGTGTCGTCTGGATTTCGTCAGTTCCTCGTGTCGTCTGGATGTTCCACGGTTCCTGGGTTTCACTCGAGCACGCTTACCACTGCACCACCACCGGATCGCCATCTCGTCCCTGCTTCAACAGCCACCTGAGTGTTTGTCCCCGACCTGTGTGTTTACATCTTACCACCAACAATAAACTGAGTTTTACTTGCATCTTGCATCCTCCTATTATTTCCTCACAGAACGATCTGACCAATCATGGACGCAGCAAGCACAACTCAACTCAACGATTTCATCGCTCAATGCATCACACGTATGGACCAACAAGAGGAGAACGTCTCGGGCACAGGTCGTGCGGTACAAGCACTCATGAAGCAGGTGTCCGAGCTCTCCCAACAGGTACAACAGCTACGGATTCCCACTGCGCCCCCCACACCGCCCGTTCCCCCACCACCAGCGCCCGCAGCAGCGGAAGGACCGGAGCCACGCCTACCTACACCTGAGGGGTATTCCGGTGAGCCTGAATATTGCAGAGCATTCCTCACGAGATGTTCCATGCATTTTGCATTGCAGCCACGCACTTTCCAGAGTGAACATGCAAAGGTGGCATTTGTATTGACCCTTCTGTCAGGGAAAGCAGCGCTTTGGGGAACGGCGGTGTGGGAGAACGGAAACAACTGCTGCACCTCGTTCCAGGCACTCTCCGAGGAGATGAGGAGAGTGTTCGATCGTGCAGTGGCGGGTAAGGAGGCGGCCAGATTACTCGCCGAACTGCGACAGGGGGAAGGCTCGGTGGCGGACTATTCCATTCAGTTCCGCACCCTGGCCGCAGAGTGCCGTTGGAACGAGGAGGCGCAGTGGGATATGTTCCTGCATGGGCTGGCTGACCGCGTTCAAAAGGAGATATATACTTTGGACTTACCTGAGTCATTGAACGGACTGGTGGATCTTGCTCTGAGAGTGGACGCTCGACTGAATCGTGTGACCAGATTGACGCATCCCAGCCGTCCACAGCCCGACACGGGGGACCACCAGCCCGGTGGTGTGAGCGCGGTCAGCCCCGCATTCGACCACGAGCCCATGCAGGTGGGGAGAGCTCGGCTTTCCCGGGAGGAGAGGGAAAGGCGGAGATCCCAAGGACTCTGCCTATACTGTGGCCGGGCGGGCCATTTCATCCACTCCTGCCCGGCAAAAGAAGCAAGCCCGGTAGTAAGTATGAGGCTACTATCGGGTGGGATCTCCGCCGAAAAGACCTCATCACCATCATCGACCCTCCTCCCGGTAAGACTGAGATGGCGAACGTCGACGCACTGCACCAATGCACTACTGGATTCGGGAGCGGAGGGTAATTTCATGGACTCCAAACTTGCACTTAAACTTCAGATTCCCGTCACTCCCCTCCCGCACCAGATTATCGTCAACGCACTCAATGGACAGGAACTTCCCCGGATTACGCATTCTACTGAAAACATCACCCTCATCACTTCTGGCAATCACACAGAACTCATCTCATTTTTACTCATGGACTCACCACTTGCACCAGTGGTTTTGGGACACCCGTGGCTTTCAAGACACAACCCCCGTGTCGACTGGTGCACTAATACTGTTTCCACATGGAGTAACCACTGTCATGAGTCCTGTTTAGTGTCTGCCTGTCCCTCTGTGTCTGGTTCTGTGTTTCAGGGTGAGGCAGCGGATTTGTCTAACGTGCCCGCGGAGTACCTCGACCTGAAGGAAGTGTTCAGTAAGTCTCGTGCTGCTTCTCTCCCTCCGCATCGTTCCTATGACTGTGCGATAGATCTACTGCCAGGTAAATCTCCGCCTAAGGGCAAACTTTACTCTCTTTCTGTTCCCGAGAGGGAGGCCATGGAGAAATATATTTCTGATTCTCTAGCCTCTGGATTCATCCAGCCTTCCTCTTCTCCTGCGGGGGCGGGGTTCTTTTTCGTTGGGAAGAAGGATGGTTCTCTGCGACCTTGCATTGATTACCGAGAGCTGAACAACATCACGGTAAAGAATTCTTATCCTTTGCCGTTGATGTCTTCAGCTTTCGAGAGGTTGCAGGGAGCATCCATTTTCACGAAACTGGACTTACGCAATGCATATCATTTGGTTCGCATCAGGAAGGGGGATGAATGGAAAACCGCTTTTAATACCCCCAGGGGGCACTTTGAATATTTGGTTATGCCTTTCGGGCTTTCCAACAGCCCAGCGGTTTTCCAGGCACTCGTGAATGACGTGTTGAGAGACATGGTAGATCAGTTCATATATGTTTACCTGGATGACATATTGATTTTTTCTTCGTCTCTCCAGGAACACGTTCAACACGTCAGACGAGTGCTCCAGAGACTGTTAGAGAATGGGCTTTTTGTCAAGGCGGAGAAATGCGCGTTTCATGCACAGTCTGTTCCCTTCCTAGGGTACATCATCTCTTCTGAGGGAGTGCGCATGGATCCTGACAAGGTTAAGGCTGTGGTTGATTGGCCAAGTCCAGATTCCCGTAAGGCCCTACAGCGGTTTCTGGGGTTCGCCAATTTTTACCGGCGTTTCATTCGCAATTTCAGCCAACTAGTCGCACCTCTGACTGCCTTGACCTCCCCCCGAACGACGTTCAGGTGGTCGAACACTGCCGAGGCAGTGTTCACCAACCTCAAGAGTCGCTTCGTTTCGGCTCCAATTCTTGTCACCCCTGATCCCACACGTCAGTTCGTGGTGGAGGTCGACGCGTCAGAGGTGGGAGTAGGAGCAGTGCTTTCACAACGCGCTTCCTCAGACGACAAGATGCATCCCTGCGCGTTTTTTTCTCATCGACTATCGCCTGCCGAACGTAATTATGACATTGGTAACAGAGAGTTGTTGGCGGTCAAGTTAGCGTTGGAGGAGTGGCGTCATTGGTTAGAGGGTTCGGGGGTACCCTTTATCGTTTGGACCGATCACAAGAATCTTGAATACATCAGATCTGCTAAAAGACTCAACTCCAGGCAAGCTCGGTGGGCTCTTTTTTTCGGACGTTTTGATTTTGTTCTCTCGTACCGCCCGGGTTCCAAGAACATCAAACCCGACTCTTTATCTCGTATTTTTGATCCATCCGAACGCCCGGTGACTCCCGAGTGTATTTTACCTGAGAAGGTTGTCATCTCCACTCTGGTATGGGAGGTCGAATCGAGGGTCAAGACAGCCCTAGAAGGGGTAACGCCTCCGCCTGGTTGCCCACCGAGTCGTTTGTTTGTTCCGGAGTCCCAGACGGGTTACTTCGACCGCTGCCTGTCCCTTCGAGACCCTGGTCCCATATCGCTCTAGATTTTGTCACCGCCCTCCCGCCCTCCAAAGGCATGACGGTTGTTTTAACCGTAGTGGACCGGTTCTCGAAGGCGGCACATTTCATCCCCTTGCCCAAATTACCTTCAGCCAAGGAGACAGCGGTCACAGTCATAGATCACGTCTTTCGGTTACATGGCCTCCCGATGGACGTGGTCTCTGACAGAGGTTCCCAATTCGTATCCAAATTTTGGCGAGAATTTTGTAAGTTACTGGGGGCCACGGTCAGTCTGTCCTCGGGCTATCATCCACAGAGCAATGGTCAGTCTGAACGAGCCAACCAGGACCTCGAGAGAATGTTGCGATGTTTGGTTGCCAAGAATCCGTCGTCCTGGAGCCAACAGCTTTCTATGGTGGAGTACGCCCACAATTCATTACCAGTGTCATCCACGGGCCTTTCGCCATTTAAGTGTAGTTTAGGTTACCAGCCACCAATTTTTCCGAGTCTGGAATCCGAGGTCGCGGTCCCCTCCGCTCACGCATTCGTCCAGAGGTGCCGCCGTACTTGGACTAGAGCCCGTGAGACTCTACTCCAAGCGGGGGGGCGCATGAAGGCCAAGGCCGATCGCCACCGGTCAAAGCCTCCCGTCTACGTCGTGGGTCAAAAAGTGTGGCTTTCTACCAAGAATATTCCGCTCCGCTCCGTGTCTAACAAGTTAGCTCCCAAATTCATTGGCCCGTTTCCTGTCACCAAGATTATTAGTCCGGTGACAGTCCGACTCAAACTCCCTCCTGCGTACAGGAGAATTCACCCCGCCTTCCATGTGTCTAAAGTCAAGCCCGTGTTTTATTCTCACTTTAATCCGCCTGCCCCGGTTCCCCCCCCGCCGCGACTCGTAGATGGGGAACCTACGTATTTGGTACACCGTATTCTGGACTCGAGACGGAGGGGACGCGGATTTCAGTACTTGGTGGACTGGGAGGGTTACGGTCCGGAGGAGAGAAGTTGGGTACCTGCTAGAGACATTCTGGATCACTCCCTTATCGATGATTACAATCGACAGGTAAGGTTGTCTGGGAACGCCAGGAGGCGTTCCTAGGGAGGGGGGTACTGTCACGGTTCATGAATCGGCTGTCTCTCACTGATGTGTCTGCGTGAGTGTAATTGTGTGGGTGTGGTTACTCGTTGTGTTAATTAGTGTCACCAGCTGTCATCAATCCCAGGTTCCTTTATATGCCCAGTAACTTCACTCTCATGTTGTCAGATCGTTGTGGTTGTTTCCCGGTGTGTGTCCTGTGCTCGTGCCTCGTCTACAAGGTTCCTCGTCTGGATTTCGTCAGTTCTTCGTGTCGTCTGGATTTCGTCAGTTCCTCGTGTCGTCTGGATGTTCCACGGTTCCTGGGTTTCACTCGAGCACGCTTACCACTGCACCACCACCGGATCGCCATCTCGTCCCTGCTTCAACAGCCACCTGAGTGTTTGTCCCCGACCTGTGTGTTTACATCTTACCACCAACAATAAACTGAGTTTTACTTGCATCTTGCATCCTCCTATTATTTCCTCACAATACATCAACTCACTGAAATTGCGCTTCAGTATATCGAACACGGTGGTGGGGAGCACTGCAGCAGTCGGCCCAGGGAAGCTGCGCAAGGACACTTTGACTACATCTCTCGCTTTTCCAGCTAACCTGCTCAAAATGAGATCAGAGGCAGTTTCATCAGTGCATTTCTTTCTGTTCAAATAACTGTACATCAAATCTTCCCATTCATGTACAGTAAATGAATCACTTTGATCACCTCTAAAGAACGGTGGAGGCGCAACATCATGTTGGACAATGACTTTCAAATTACAAGCATCAAAACATTCACCTGAATGCTGTACATTTGACTTAGATTGCACTGGGCTGGGCTGTTGCGTTAAGTTGAGACTGGCTGAAATGCTTTCACCAATTTTCTGTGCCAAATCAGAAATAATACTCCCCAAAGACTCAGAGGTAACTGCACGATCAGTGTTAGGGAATGCAAAAGGGGTAGAACAAGCAGCGGGGCTCACAGAGGTACCAATTGCTGAATCAGATGTAAGTACATGGTCAATTTCTGCATTAAAGAATGTCCTCCCTCTTCCAAAACATCGAGGGCAAACTCCAGACATATTGTCAGGACGATTAAGAACAGCCCCACTACCCCTGCCTACTGGGAACATGGCACTAGGCCGTTGCACAGGGCTATAATTATCCTGACTAACAGTGTCCTCAAACATGACTCAGTTTGAATAGAGAAAAAAAAAAAAAAAAAAAAAAATGTAATAACAGTTTCAGAAAATGAGAAAAAAAACAAAACAAACAAAACAAAACAAAACACTGAAATCACAACTAATATGCAGATAAGTGTAGTTTGCAGAAATACTCATTTAGACTCAAAACAGTTCAGTGTGACGTTTCACGGAGGAAAACAAACTATGTGACTTTCACAAACACTCAGTCATCGAGTGTGCAGCAGCGCAAAAAAAAAAAGTTCAATACAGCTTTGCACGGAGAAGAGAAAGAAAAAAAAAAAAATCCCGTGATGATCACAAAAACACCGTCATTGAGGAGCGTGCAGCAACAAAAAAAAAAAAAAAAAAATAAAAAATAAAAAATAACTTCTACACATCAAAGCCCATTTACAGCGAATAGTCATTAATAAAAACCAAAACAGTTGTTCATCATACTTCATAACGGCAACCGTTCAACCTTTACCGTCTGTGATATGAGCAACAGAAGATAGAACACTGATGACGAGATCGGACAAGATGAAATGAGCTGCGGCCTCCGCGATCAGCGAAACACTCTCACATCCAGCGATCTTTCACGGCACACCGTCGTCTGTTGAAGCAGCAACTCCGGCGATCGGTAATCAGCCGATCATGCGAAATCCGAAGGGTTATGGCACCACGTGTAACCGGTGGCTCGCGACACCAGTTATAAAATCACTTTTCTGCGTTGTGTAGTGTAGTGGAGACAGACACGGGACAACAGGCGGCGGTTTCACTGGGTTTTATCTGATGTAAAACAAATAAAAGCAGCCTCTGAGTACAATCACCCTTATTTTGCTCTCTTCCATGCATTAACAATGCCAAGAGAAGAATACAGAGAAAACATACCTGATGTAAAACAAATAAAAGCAGCCTCTGAGTCCAATCACTCTTATTTTGCTCTATAAAACAAATGTGATGTAGATTTAATTACCATGTGCTTTTCATCTCCACATATAGGCCAAAGACATAACTTAAATTGGGCAAAATGACAAAAATAACCACACAGGTAAGTAAAATAACATAATACACATAATTTGCAATAAAGATATAGACATAAAAGCAACAATTAAAATAAAGATTAATGAGGATTAGCAGGAGCCAAAAATAACCCACCTCTTCCATGCATTAACAATGCCAAGAGGAAGAGGAGACAAAACAGGAAATTATGTAGGCTCATGATGACATCACAGCAATTAAAGGGGAAAGATGCTCATTCAGGCAGGTACACCAGATATATGAAAAACCATTTTGTGAGAATTATAACAATCAATACACATGTTTTAACAGAACACTTTCTGTACCTGTTACACATACACATAACACATTATAGACTTTTATAATTCAATGTTAGGCTGCATAGATTAGGTCAGCTGGAACCGGGAACACTTCCCATAAATCCTGATGTACTCGTTACATAATAAGAAGAATGGCATCTATGCATATATTAGTCTCTCTGTTTATTCCGAGGGGGGCGCTTGTCTGAAGTTTAAAATCATTGGTTACCCGTAAGCCAATCACATAACGTTTGGTTATGACGTGTGTTATGCGCAGGCTCAGCCGCATCTAACTTCCACTGTAAACACATGTATGAAGCGAAAACAAAACCATCGAGCAAAATACCGGAGTGAACATGGCTGTGAACGACTTTTGCAGATTATGTGAAGTAAATCTACGCATCCACGGTAAACAGCGTCTACGTCACGGCTCTCAGCCCGCCCTCTGTTCGTTGATTGGCCGGCTGTTTTGAGGCCGGAGGAAAACGGGGAGATAGGTCGCTATCTCAGACTGAGTACAGAAGCAAACTTAAATTGAGCGGAAGTACGAAGTCTGACGTAGTCAGGCTACATGTTAGCGGCCCCTAAGTTAATAACTAATGATCGTTGCGACAGAAGTGAATCAATCAAACTAACTTTAGCTGGACAATAACTTTATTCTAGAGCTGCTATAAAGCCAAAACAATCTCTGTTACTTTAATTTCCTATTATCAATGTAAAGCCGCTTTGGAACAATCTACATTGTTAACAGCGCTATATAAATGAAGATGACTGACTTGACTTGATCGAGACTGAATTGCCTTGAGGTTTTTGGATCACATGACATTACTTTTATTCTGCATAAAGAGCCAATCAATTGTTTTATGGCTTTAGATAAAAGAGACATTAATATTTTGTATGCAACTGATATTATTTGTCTAAAATCTCTCAAAGGCCTAAACTGATAAAAATATTTGTTATTTGTATATAATTGTATTAGCTCTGCTTAAAAGGCCTACTTTTACTCAAAGGTGCTGTATGTAAATTTAGCTTACTAAAGCATAGCAATAATAATATGTTTGCAGATATTTAGGAACACAGGTTGCCAGTTGGTGGAAAACACAGCATGTTCCAGCCATGGAAGCCAGCCCAGCAAACAAACTGGGTCAGAGATCGCAGATTCTACACGACCTAAAAAGCCTCAGCACCCATCTAAAAATCTCTAACGGGTGCATATTAAAACGCGATATCAACTCATCACAAATCAACTCATCAATTTACATCAAATCAACTCCTCACCTTCCATTGTCAATTGACCTATGGCTAAGCCACGCCCCCTCAACTCACTCGGACAAAGTCAACATTCTGTAACAGGCACTATGGCAACTGTCACAGTAGTAGACATTTCACAGGAGGCAATTGATGATTTTTGGAGACAGAAAGATTATATATCATCTCGAAGTCACCAAAAGGGCCTTAACTATGCATTGGAGGGTTATATTAATAATTTTATTGTTGAGAAGGTCGATAAGCTTCAGTTCCAGACAAAGATTTACAGTTCACAGTGTAAACGTTATAGCAGTTATAGTTTGGTGCTATTTCGCTTCAAACACTCGCTTTATACGCGCGTCCTATTCGCAAAATGTTCAAGCGTTGAACTAGACGCGATGCACGCTAATTTGACGCTCTATTCCCGTTTGGTGTGAACGCAGAATAATGAACAGGCTGCGATGTCAAGATTGCAATGCTGGAATGTGTGTGTGTGTGTGTGTGTGTGTGTGTGTGTGTCAGAGAGAGAGAGGCGCGGCATAAAAACATACTCCAGTCCGTTTTGTTCATACAGGATATCATTAAAACTGCAAAGTGTTTATCCTACTTATATTTGTGTAAAACACAACATTGTGCTTTTGTCAAACTGTAAACTCTTGTCAAACTGTAACCTACAACTGTCACCCAACCAAAATCACACACACACACTTTTTTTCTTTTGCAAGAATCTGCGACTTGTGAAATCATCACTTTGGGAAAAGAGGGTTTTGTTTAAAAATATCTTTTGTCTTGAAAAAGAAGAACAGCTTGTCATATGCAGCTTCTCTTCGTTACACAGTTAAATAAAATCCTAAATTCATTCTGTTCATCATATAAAGCGATCGTATATATAGAAAATTTGAGCGAAACCTATTAAATCTATTACTATAGATATAGTTAGCAGAACAAAAGTGGTACGGTTTGGAACGACATGAAGGTGAGTAATGCTTTTAAAGCTGCTTTTAAATGCAAAAAAGACGAAAGCAATGATATTTGCCCCCGTAGGTACTAAAGTCCCAGTTCTTGCTATTAAGACACTCCAAGATGAAGCTATTGAACTTGTTGATACTTACAAGTATTTGGGTATCTGGCTTGATAAAGGATTTACCTTTAAAAAACACATTGAAGCTCTCGCTATGAAACTTAAATTCACTCTGGCATTCTTATATAGATTAAAATCTTGCTTTTTTAGGACTATAAGAAAAAGACTGGTTGCAGGACTATTCCTGTCTCAGATCGATTATGGGGATATCATCTATCAATTTGCTTGTCCATCTACTCTGTCAATACTAGACCCTCTTTATCATGCGGCTCTCAGGTTCATTACAAATGCTGGCTATCAGACACATCATTGCATCTTATACAATATGGTAAATTGGCCTTCACTTAAATCGCGCAGGATGCGACATTGGCACATTTTTATTTATAAAGCGATTTTAGGTATCTTGCCGTCTTATATTTGTTTAAAATTTGTTCGTACCCAAAGTACATATCAATTAAGATCTAGTGATGTACTACTTTTTAAGGTACCAAGAATGAGGACAGAAGCAGGAAAGAGGGGTCTGTCTTACTATGGTTCTTCGTCCTGGAATGAACTCCAGTCTAGACTTAAGATTGGTGCGCTAATTTCCTTAGCTGCTTTTAAAAAAAGAATATCTGATATGCGGACGGACATGTGCAATTGCTTTAATTAATGGTGGGTGGATATTGACTTCTAGTCCCTATTTCGTTTGTTTATATATTTTAAACTCATTGCATATTCACATGCAAATATTTAGTACATTTTGTGTAAATCTGCTTTGTATTTTATATTGTAATTTATTGTCTGCAGTTGCAACCTATGATTGAACGTGCTATACAGGACTCCCTTGTAAAAGAGACTCAATGTCTCAATGGGACTTTTCCTGTTTAAATAAAGGTTATATATATATATATATATATATATATATATATATATATATATATATATATATATATATATATGTAAAGCCTGTATAATCTAAATCGTAAAATAAACTTTGTTGCAAGTAGAGAATCAGAACCAAGTACGTATTGTGCACAAGTTTTATTAACTAAATCACAAACATAACTAAACTAAACACACATAGCCTACACACAAAAATGGTAAGTGACAGTATGAAACCGGAAGCAGGAAATGGAACTATAAGATCCATCTAACTATGAAAAGAACCATCAGCATATTATTTTCAGAGCACCTCATTAAATGTATGCTTCCATTGCCTTTGCAGTGAAAGCATTTCGTGAATTTCCTTAAGAAGGATTTTGATGGTTCCATGAGTCTCAATCGTTTTCTACCGCGTTGAAGGAAAAAAATGGTGATAAACTCGAATGGTTTATTTGACTCTGTTCTGGTCGAAAGTTTCTCTCTCTCCATGAGCACGTGGCTGGATTGCAGATTGTGGCCTGCTGGCCCTGGGCCAGAGAAGCCATGCAGAGCAACCAGGAGAAGGGAGGAAGTCGGAAGAGTTAATGGTGGTCCATTCAGTGATGGTAAAGTTGCAGTTTTCTTCTGAGTTGGAATGAAGAATTTACAGTCTGACTGTTGGGAGAGTGAAGAACTAGCAGGCTGTGGTCAAGGCCTGCCGACGCCCATGGGCCCCGGTGGGGGTCCCCACATCAACCCGAAGAAGCAGCAGTAGAAACCAGAAATAGAAGAGCAGGGGTCACTGTGAATTTGTCTCTAATAAAGCCTAAGAAAAGTCCCACCTGTCCGGGTTTGCTTGACCAATGAGAAAGGTGGAATTTCCAAGCGAGAAAATTCCTCTGTTGACGATTTATAGATCTTTTGTTTCAAAAGCATGCTCATTTGCATGTGCAGCTGGATTGGTTGCTGATGAAGAAACTATGAAAGATTAATACTAATATGTTGTGCAGCTATCAACATATCATATACACGATCATTTCGATCTTCAATGTACCAATTTATAGAGACCAAACATGGTATAGATGAGGTTACATTGACCATTGATTCTATTGTAAAATACATATAAAAAAAATAATAGTATTAAAAGACATTACACAAGACAGTAAATCATAAACAAAATGTTTATTTATAGATCAGTTTGTCGATAAATTAATGCAGGAAATGCTGGTTCTTCTGCTCCTTCCACCATCCCAATCCCGGATGACTGAGCCACGACAGAAGTTTTTACTTTGAATGCTTTAGCCTGGCTGTTTTTTCTCCAACATCTAAAATGAGAAAGAAAACAATAACCAAAATGTAAATGTAAAAAAACCATAACAATGGTTGTCCAAAATGTAAAGTATACACTTGATTTTTTCCTATACATACGTGCAAGAGCTCAGTCATAGATAAATTGTAAATGTTTGCTTGATTAGACATTACCTGTCTAGCGATGTATGTTTATCCTGAAATGTAATATTGGTTTGTGTTTTAAAATCATCTATCATGTGTCATTTTGTTGCGAACTGTCTCGTGTGATTAAAGTTTTGAGCTTCAGAACTTCCGATAAGGGAACATTAAAGTTTTTAGGGAGCGAATGTTTCAGTGCACTGTAAGGATTTTGTGATTAAGACAGCCCTTAACCATTGACTACTGAGCTAAGGACCTGAGTGATACACACCCGGAGTTTAGCACCTTGATTAGCTTGTTCAGGTGTGCTGGACTAGGTTGGAGCAAAACTCTGCATGTAAGTGGACCTTGAGAGACAATGTTGTGATCTCCTGCAATATGTTCTGAACATGACACATCAAAGATGCAGGATGACTGCTAGATTGATGACTTACAAAAGTGGCATCCTGACCAACGCTCTGCAGAGTTTCTGGTGATCCTCGTTCAGCTGCTCAGGTCTGATTAATTGGGGTTGGAGCTAAACTCTGTAATCAAGACTAGATGGCAAACAATACTGAAAAGAGAAAGAAGACAACCAATATTATTACATTATAAATAATTTATTCTATAGGTAAGCAGTGTTGTATAGGTAAGGTTATTGTATAGGTAAGCAGTGTTCATCTGCTTACCTATACAAAGTATGCATCATCAATAAGCTGTATTGAATTTTATATTTTAATAACACTGTATTACTACATTAATAACAAACCTGATATAAATGACTGGTGGGCAATGGAGGAAAACCTTATTTTGCCCTCCAGGTGGGCGTTCCTATAATGGTGTGACGTCACGTGGAACTATGAATTAACCGTACTGAGCATACTTTTAGGTTAAATAAATTAGCTTACTTCCATTCAGTGTTGCCAACTTAACAACTTTGTCGCTAGATTTAGCAACTTTTCAGACCCCTTTAACGACTTTTTTCCAAAAAAACGACTAGCGACAAATCTAGCGACTTTTTGGACAAACCTTAGCAACGTTCCAAATATCGTCAGTACTGCAAGTGTGAGGTCTTACTTCCCCGCTGCAGCCACATCTCTCTCTGTGTGACTGCGTCTGCTCTGTTCAGTGAGCGGTTGAGAGGAGCAGCACATTCCGTTGACCGCATGACAGCTGACATAGACATGAATGAGCTGCGCATGTGCACGCTGTGTTGCCATGGACCATTCAGTGAGCACTTATCAGCTTCAAACACAATTTGACTGTTTTTTTCTTGTCATGCGCTTATATTACTATCACAGGGCTTTAGTTCATTCCAATTTCAGAACTCTCCAACTTCATATTGTATATTAGAGACTGTACATTGTACTTATCCAAACACAACAATTAACTTCCTCAAACTCATAGACACATACAAAAAACACACAATATAAATTCAACTTTATTAAACATATACACATAATATAAATATAAAAAGTGCATATATACACAAGTAAATATAATACACACAGCTAGAACATTACACACATTTAAAATAGCAAACATGTCACACTAAGATATATTCACAAAAGTACAGGAAAGAATGGGAGTTAATCCCTGAATGTAAGGGGTGGCTGAAGCCCTATGTGGGCAATGACACAAGGGCTTACTGTCTGTATTGCAAGACAGAATTTTTTTTTATGCCAAGTTGTCGGATGATAAAAATCATGCATCAACTCAGAAGCACAATGAAAAGTCCAAGCCCTTCAATCAATCCAAACAAACTACATTAACAATTGCTCCAAAAAATGCAGACTCTTACAAACAGGCAGAGGCAACAATGGCAATGGCGATTGCAAAGCACGGTTCCATTCTGTCTTGTGACCACATTGGTAAGGCATGCAAAGCTGCTTTTTCAGATTCCAGTGCAGCCCAACATTTTCGGATGCAACGTACCAAGTGTACCGAAATGATAAATGGGGTGTTGGCACCATATTTCATTAAAAGACTGGTGGCTGATATTGGTGACCGCAAATACAGCCTCCTTCTTGATGAAAGCACCGATGTAAGTGTCTCAAAGTACCTTGGAAACTTAATTCGGTATTTTAGTGAGGACAAGGCAAATGTGGTGGCCACCTACCTAGGCCTTGTTGAGCTGGAGGGAGGGGATGCTAGGGGGATGCTAGATCAATAGCCAGAGCAGTTCTAGCTTTTCTTGGGAAGTGTGGCCTCAAGAAGGAGAACTTGCTTGGCATTGGCACAGATGACGCATCTGTAATGACAGGAGTGTACAATGGTGTACACAAAATTCTGAGAGAGGAGGAAGGCTTACAACATCTAGTCCTTATCTGCTGTGTGTGTCATTCACTACAGTTAGCTGTAAGCTCTGCCTCCAAAAACACTCTTCCACGTAGTGTGGAATTTCTTGTTAGAGAAACATATAATTGGTTCTCTATTTCTCCACAGCGCAGAGCCATACAAGGCTGTCTATCAGACAATAAACTGTGGGGAGAAGCCTTTGCTGATAACAAAGGTCTGTGCCACACGCTGGCTTTCCATAGAGCCTGTGTCCAGAATCCTGGATCAGTGGGAGGAGTTAAAATTGCATTTCAGCCTAATCATGTCAAGTGAACACTGTTACATGGCAGATGTTCTACATTCCAAGTACAGTGACCCACAGAACCTCCTGTATCTCCAGAGATGGCAAAAGTACTCACGTCCCGTACTCAAGTAGTACAGATACTTGTGTTAAAAAGTACTGCTTCTTTACTCAAGTAAAAGTAAAGTACAGGCTTGGAAATTTACTTAAAGTATAAAAGTAAAAGTAGCCATTCGAATGACAACCATTTTTTTATGCAAGGCTACCTGGACCACACAAATGTTACTAGAGTGCAAGCTGAGAAACTTAAGTGGATTTGGAAAAAAGGTTCTTTATATGCCATTGCCTACATTTTAAAAGGATGTCTGCCAACAGGCCTAAAACATCATATAGCCTATATGATTATTGTGACAGACTGGGACTTAAGATTCTGACTGAGTAGCAAGATATGAATTCAATTGTGATTCTGTGAGAATTCACAGATCCAGTTTCTCTTTTTTAATCTTCCCCATAACATTTAAAGGAATCTACATGTAAGTAATTATTTGCCGCGAATGAATGCCGCCGAATCAGTCGAGTCGTCTTGTAGTGGTGTTTCAAATGTGACGTATATTCCCATCCATTTGACCGTTCGCAAAGACCCGCCCCTTTAGTTACCGTTGCTATGTCCGACAAGGGATGCCGTTCTCACGCCACACCATGTTCTCACGCAGTGAAAAATACATCGCGGAAGCAGAAAGGACACTGACAACACACTGACAGACAGGACAGACCAGGTTATTTTTTATATGAAACAAAGTCTCACCTTTTAAATTTAGTCATTTTTTAAAGAAATTTAAACAATAAATACCGTTTAGTGTCTCTTTAATGTGTCTGACAGATCGATCAGTTAAAGCTGCTCGTGAACCGATCATCTCTTCCTTCTAGTTAATTTAGCATCAAATAAACATGAATGAACATAGGAAGGAATGTTGTTTTAACCGCGGAAAGACGTCGGTACACTTCGTTTTTCAAGTTTAAATCCTCCAATGTTAATCTACTAACTCTCCTGACTGCTTTGTCGGACAAAATGGCAGATGGCGGATTATGATTGGTCAGATCGCCTGTCAATCAAACTCCATGTGAAGGGTTGATGATAATAATAATGGTAACTCCACTGAAATTATTTGAAACTAAAGTAATGAGCCAATTTTGTAAAATGTAAGGAGTAGAAAGTACCGATATTCGTGTTAAAAATGTAAGGAGTAAAAGTAAAAAAGTTGGAACAAAAATAAATAGTAGGGGAGAGCGGGGTAAGTTGTCACACTGTTCATAACTCCAACACAAGAGGCTCTATCTCAAAAATCAAATAGCCACTTTATGTGACTTCTATAGTCAACTCCCTGTTTACATGTGGTCAAGATCACTGTAATCTGAGGTTAGCACAATTTTCTTATTGTTCTGCTTAAAAAGTAAAAAAATGTGCACTTTACATTTTATGCAATACAACTTTGTTAGGTATGAATGTTTAAAATGATTATTTTTAATAGAGGAGACAGTAATGTGTCTTTTGATACTTTAGCTAAAGTGATATGTTGAGCTAAACTTTAGATTTAGCCAACATTAGCACACATGTCAGTATGGGGCAAGTTGTCTCAATGACTTTGGGGCAAGTCGTCATATGTGACAACTTCCCCTTGTACAAATAAACACATAGAACATGATAAATTGTGATATTGTAATTTATTTCTAATTGCAATAAGGTGTTTGAAGGAAGGAAGGAAAGTCAGGAATTAAGGAAGGAAAGACAGGAAGGAAGATGGTTCGAAATTATCAACGAAAGACAGAGCATGGCAGTACACCACCTGACATAATGTTAAAGGCAGTCAGGCAGGTAAAGTACAGCAAAGGATTTTGACATAAATTACCGTACTCTGACTCGGTATTGTCAAAAGATTACCAGAGCAGAAATTGAAAGTCAGACAGCCATACCAACAACAATGGTTGGTTATACAACGCCACGGAAGATTTTTTCACCTGATTTGGAAAAGCAGTTTGTTGCGTATATTACTAGGTCAGCTGACATTTATTTTGGTCTGTCACCAAGTGAGGTCAGAAAACTTGCCTACCTGTTTGTTGTGGCACACCAGCTGAATTTTGCGCCTTTGTGGGCAGAAAAAGAAAAGGCCAGCAAAGACTGGTTTACAGGCTTCTTAAAGCGGCATACGCTACATTAAGCGTCACTGAGAAAGCCAGAGGCAACTAGCCTTGCCAGGGCAAGTAGCTTCAACAGAGAGAATGTTAATGCTTTCTTTGACAACTTAGAGATTGTGTTATGCAAATATGAATTTGGACCAGGAGACATTTGGAATGTTGATGAAACTGGGGTCACCACTGTACATAAACCAGATGTAAGAAGGAGAAGGAGAGGAGAAGGAGAAAGGAGAAGCCCTGTTTACTCCTTTTGGACAACCACGAGTCTCATCTGTCCATTGATGGACTCAATTATGCCAAAGAAAATGGCATAATCATGCTGTCATTCCCACCCCACTGCTCACATCGGCTCCAACCATTAGACAGGTCTGTCTACGGGCCACTAAAGAGGCACATCAACAGCACATGTGATGCCTGAATGAGGAACAACCCTGGGAAGACAATGTCGATTTATGACATTCCTGGGATTGTGGCAATTGCCTATCCTCTGGCTGCAACCCCCTTAAACATTCAGACTGGCTTTAGGGTGGCTGGGGTTCAACCTTACAACAGAGATGTATTTATGGAAACCGAGTTTGTACCATCCTACGTCACAGATAGCCCCATTCAGAACCCTGCCTTGCAAGGCTCCAGCACCAACCCTGCCCTGCCAGGCTCCAGCACCAATTCTGCCCTGCCAGGCCCCAGCACCAATTCTGCCCTGCCAGGCCCCAGCACCAACCCTGCCCTACCCTGCCAGGCCCCAGCACCAACCCTGCCCTGCCAGGCTCCAGCACCAATTCTGCCCTGCCAGGCTCCAGCACCAACCCTGCCCCCTCCAGGCTCCAGCACCAACCCTGCCCTGCCAGGCTCCATCACCAATTCTGCCCTGCCAGGCTCCAGCACCAACTCTGCACTGCCTAGCACGCCCAGTTATGCTTCTGCTATCCCCAGCTCACCCTTACCCAGCAATGCTATTGCTGACAGTGGGCTACCAACTCCCGAGGACATCCGGCCATATCCAAAAGCTGGCCGAAAACCAGCCAGCAAAGGAAGAAAACGATGCAAATCAGCAATACTTACTGACACGCCAGTGAAGCAGCAACTAGAAATAGAAAAGAATAAGCCTCAATCTAGCAAAAAGCTGTTTCAAAAGAAAGGGAAGCAGAAATCTGGACCTATGAAAAACAAGGCAGCTAAATGAAGAAAAATCATGCAAGAGTCATCATCAGATGATGAAGAGTGCTTCTGCCTCGTCTGTGTAGAGCCATTTTCAAACAGTCGTCCAAAGGAGACCTGGGTGAAATGTGTAAAATGCAACAATTGGGCCCATGATGCTTGCACCTCAGGCCAGGCAATTTATGTGTGTCAGAATTGCGACTCTGGAGATGAGTCCGATTAGTCAGATACAGGGCATCTGTTTTGTTCAGAGGTTAAACATGTTAAGTTAAGCAAGTTATCTGCAGCATTCCATTCAGTTATCAGGATCTATGTGCAAGCCATAGAACGTTTGAGTTTAAAGTTCAAAGTAAAGTGGTCTTGCCACTTAATTGAAATGTGCATTATTTGGATTGAAATAATTGTTTTTCCAGATTCTCCAGGCACGGATGTTTATATTTCCAGTCCTGGTTTGAGTTTAAAAATTAAAATCAATATTCACAATTAAGTAGTTGTGTTCTTATTTTTAGATAATCTAGTGTGACAACTTACTCGCCGATGGGGCAAATTGTCACAAGTGCACACTCGCTATTCAACAGTCTACAACTCCGTAATGAGATAAGATATGAAGATGTTATGAATACAACATATGTGCCCAAGACTTCCTTCTTTCATTTGGTATGAGATTTATACCATTTTGATGTATGGTGCTCAGTAAATGTTAGACAGTGTGAAAAGTGTGACAACATACCCCGCTCTCCCCTAAAGTAAAAATATCTGTAAAATCTACTTGAGTACAGTGACGAAGTATTTGTACTTCGTTACTTCCCATCTCTGTGTATCTCACTTTTTTTTTTAAATCTATCATTAGTGAGGTGCAGTCTGCTGTTAAAGCTTTTGAGGGGGAACAGTCAGATAATGAGGCTAATGAAGTCTGTCTGCAGCAGGG
Organism: Squalius cephalus; assembly: GCF_949319135.1. NCBI lineage: Eukaryota > Metazoa > Chordata > Actinopteri > Cypriniformes > Leuciscidae > Squalius > Squalius cephalus. The sequence goes on along the minus strand of NC_137127.1, from coordinate 40,114,236 downwards.
TCATTAACCCAATGGCAAAAATTGATGTCCTTAAAGAATCAATAGATGGCCACATTTCTCCCAAGCCATACCTTGGCTATACATTTGAGTCCAAGGCAGCACAGCTAAACCTCTCTCCAGAGGAGGACGGTGTGCGAAGGAGATGTGTGAGCTACTGCAGCACATGTCTTTGTTCAATGTGGGGGAGACACTAAACCACAACAAGAGCTTGACAGACATGGTCAAATTTGCAAACCTTTTAGGATATTGCCAATTATTAATCAGTGGAGGTCTATTCACCTTCAGAAATGGTAGGAAACAACAAACACCTTGGCATCCTGGGCTGAAGTTAAAAAGTACAGAGATTCAGCTGGCATAAACCCATATGAAGACTTGGCTTCTGCTGCAGTTTCTGTCCTCTCACTCCCACACTCAAACGCTGAGGTAGAAAGGCTGTTCAGTCAAATGAGTGTCATCAAAAACAAACAGAGGAACCGCATGTCCCTGCAGACCCTCAGCTCTATTCTGTATCCGATATGGTTTGAGGTTGGCTCGAGAAGCATGCTATGAGCACAAACTGCCTGATAAAGTGCTGCAGCTCTTTGGAACTTTAGCTGCTTATTCTTTTAAGTCCTGTCCAGGTTATCTAATATCACAATATCAATTTTTTTTTTTTTTTTTAAATATGCACACAGTTTTTTGTAAATGTTCCCAGGTTTGCTTTTGTTTTTGTACATATGCACATTTTTTTTTTTGTAAATATGCACATAGTTCCTTTGTAAATATGCAATTAATTCAACCAAAGGTTTACCTTCTAGGGGCAGATTATCCTTAACGTCTCTGACTGAAACTGAATATCATTGTATGTGTCATATCATTGTTGTTTGACATGATTTCAATCGGAGATCGACTATTTTTGACTGTCAAAATGACGGCGGACAAAGCTACAGTGAGTTGTTCAAAATCTTTCTTTTTAGTAAACTCTTTGTACACAAACAATGCTCTCAATGCTTGAGTTCATGTGTAGATCCCCTGGTGATACTTTGAGCAAAGTTTCATGTTGTGTCGAGCCTTCTTAGTGTTTTAAAAATAGCGATTTTTGTTGCTATCATAGAAGTGCCCCAAGCACTCCCATTCAAACGGCAAACTTTTCAAACGAAAATACGGTCAAACTTAAAAGTTGCGTTTCCATTCTAATTATGTTTTTAAACGAAAGTTTGCCTCGGGTAGATTAACAAAAAGACCCTAGGTTGCATTTTGGTGACAGTTATCCTTTAATTAAATGTCATTTTATTCTCAAATAATACAAGACCTTAGAAGCTGCTTTGGAGTTCAGTGCAAACTGCCATAAAGTATGTAAAATATGCAATCAGATTTTTCTCAAAAAATGTCATTATTAGTCGGAAGAATAGAGCAATTAGAAAATAGCTGTGCTGCTCCAGAACTAGTGAATGTACTTTCTAGCTGATTAGTTACGTTTGCTTCCTAGCTAATGACAGCTAGCCTACTTTTGTTTCTTCTTACTAAATTATTTTTAACTGCTAAATATTGCCATTTTTAGCAGTTAATCTTCATTGTTGTCAGCGAAATCATGTTAAAATCAAGTCAAATTGACAAAATCAAGTTGTAACCACAAAGATTGCACAAAATAGGACAATTTATAACTGACACACATCTACTCAATTTATTATGTTTTATTGTTATTTTTGTATTATTAAAATTATTGCAATGAAATTGGGTGGAGTTATGGGAAGTAGCCTACTTGTTAATCATTATTTGAATACTATATCAAGTTAATTGTTATTAAAATAAATACATGTTCAAAATTAACAACCATACTCCGGTTTCCCCAATATTATGAATCATGCCAGGGAAGTTATGCAAACCTACAGGTCACCAAAAAAATGTACACTCAACTTTATGATTTTTGTTCTGTCCTGTAAGGATTATGTACACAGAACTATACAATCCTCAAGATTGAAGATTTCTGCTGGATTTGTTTGCGTAATTATGTCCAAATCTAAAAGATGTCTGGCTCTCTCTGGTGGCTGTGAAAGGAAACACGAGCCACTGAATCATGCTGAATTAACATGGAATTAAGTTTATTTGGTGAATAATACTTTGTAAACTTCAAATAATCTTCAAAAACATATGTTGTCAAATGGTCACATGGTCTATATCTCGTCTCTGTAGCTATAAGATTAGTGTTGATTTCAAACACCAAAATATAAGTTTATCAATTCTATATTTCAAACTAAATTTACAATATAAACAAATGCTATAGTTGTTGGAGCTATTGTAGTTGTTTTTTTAATTCTAAATATGTAAGGCTTTAGTTTGTGTTGCTCCTGACTAAGTCTTCCATCTCTGCAGTAAAAGTTGTATCCTGTATTTCAGCTCGTTGCTTACAGGTGAGAGGGAGGTTTGTGTCAGGACTACACAAGTGGCGCCAACGCTGTCAAAAAACACAGACAAAGGGAAACAAGATCATATAATTTAAATATTTATTTTTTATTAGCTTGCTTTGGTTAAATTATTAGTTTGCATCCATCTTTTGCAAAGTTTCATTGTTTAATTCCAATGGGAATGTACCTGATTAAATGTATACCTCAAATGCAAATGTAAATGTCTTTGGATAAAAGCGTCAGCAAAATACATAAATGTAATGGTTGAACATTATCATCCTCACCTGTTTCAGACTCCCTTTCCCAGCACACATTTGGCCAAGCGCCCATCCAGGCACCAGCAGAATGGAGGACAGGGCCAGTAACCAACCTAGTGCGTATGCCCAGTCCGGGTACACATACCAGCGGTTAAAAGTGAGAGGCTTGTACTTAACTATTGAACAGACAAAAGACACCTGAAAATGGACAGAAGTGAAAGATACTGTGAAGAAAGAATGGGAAAGACTGTACGTAAGAACAGAGTAAGCTCAACTGAGGCATATCATAGCCCCTTGTGGTAAAGAAATAATCCAGTTTTTCCTCAACTGATTTACACATTCTTCCAAACTAAGGTAATTGGGATTGGGTTTATTCACTAATAATTGTGTGGATTGTTTTTATTTATACACACAGGAAAACTCACAACACGTGCATATGCACATGGATTTGTTCTTAACCATATACATAAAAAAAGATGGACGACACACCTTCACTCTCTTCCATTTTAGAAAAGTGAATCCACGAATATCCCGATATGGCACTGATATTTTGCGCTGATTACGCAGACTTGGAGCCAGAGTCTGTGCAGTAATGAGCCTGAAGTGGAACTGCAGTATCAAGGCCCCGCCCACACTTCCACAGAATCGGTTAGTACAGTTTAAATTCTTCTGTCAGCGTGCCAGCAACCAGGCATCTGCCCAAAGTAGTTTGACCTGCAGCTATCCCTGTCTCTGAAGAGCTGAGTAATGGGCGTGCCGAAAGGTTAATTGCTACAACAGAAACTGTTGCATGTTCCATTCTACTCACGTCAGGTGTACAGTCTAAGATAATTGAAAAGTAATTGACCGATTTGAGCATTTTTATAATTTCCCGTTGCATCTGAGATGCAAGAATACCTATGATTTCATTTTGAATCTCTTTGCCCAAATAGTGAACATGAGCTTCTTCTGATGTAAAAGCGTAATTTTTTAAAAAACGCCTCGGGTTCGTTTTTTTTGGTTTGACGCGCCGCGTCAAAAACTATCCGACCGATGAGATTGGTGCTTTTGCTCACGTGTCTGGAGCTTCTGAAGTTACAGTAAAACACAACTTGGGGGCGCTCAAACACAAAACGGTCTTGCCGAGCACACATACGTAACGGCGAAGAAGATATACGCCAAGTAGCGTCTACACTGCCGGGAAGAATTAAATATAAATATTGATTTATAAAGAAAACAGTCATGTTCCTAATTCTGAGTATCTGAATTTTTGTACTTTTGTACCTAGGAATTTACTTTGAATTTACTTTACTCTTTCCCCACCATTGAATTAATTTTCGGGCTATCCATGTTTTTACTGTTATACGGTAGGGGGGGGGGGGGGGGGGGGCGCTATTATGGATCTTCTGAAATGGTACATAATCTCCAGATACACAGGTGAAGAAGATGCAGAAACAAGTGATAGAAGATTGCTTACGCAAATGTAAAATGATGTGATCATCAAACATTAAACAACATATATTTTCAAAATAGGTTAAAGCTGCAGTCGGCAAGTCTGGCAGATTGGGTCGATTTAGCCAAAATTTTGAATGTTTACAACTCTCATGCCCCTCCCCCACTACCAGCGAGCACCCTCCCATCGAGGTTGTGCTCGTCAGTGCGTGTAAACCAGATTTTCTGTAAACGCGTCCATCTCTTCAGCATCGATTAACACCATGGACACGGAGGTAGGCTGCCCTGGCTAATCTACCCATAGATAGCAATAACTGAGGAATTGGAAGCTTGTTAGTAGATTTTCTCTCCGCCATCACGCTTCGTACAATCTTCAGGCGAACTTCAGGTGTGTCATGTGCATGTGATATTGTAACGTGCGCGAGGGAGGGGGGATCTGTGGCGTGTGCACGACCTGTGATTGACAGTCAGATCTCACACCCCCCTGCGCTGATTGGACCCGATGATCCGGGAGTGGTGGATTTTTGCAAAACAAGTAACACGCTCCAGGTGGAGTTAGAAGCTCGGGTTTTTTTCTAAAACCACCTTATTTATGTTGTTCTGTCGGATTATAGTGTCGATTTCACTGAATATGATCAAAAAAATATTGCCGACGGCAGCTTTAACAAATGAAATGTTGACCCAGGAAAGGTTAACGACTGTGAAGCTTAAGGGGTGTTGATGAACTCGACCTACTCCATCTGTGTTTTGAGCATCGTTCTGAATCCGATCTTGATGTAGCCTTTGACAAAAATACGGTTTCCTCATAGCCTAGAAATCTAGACGCACCCTAGCAGCAGCAAATTTTATTTTGCAGCAAGTGTGGTCTAGCAACTCTACGTTGGCTTTCGAGCTGGAAAAAACAAACTCTAGTCAGGCCAATCACATTGTGTATAGAGTCGGCAGGCGGGCTTAACATATTGACGACAGAGTTGCGACGGTTCCGTGCTACTTGAAAACAAAGAATGGCTGCTGCTGCTGCTGGCGAACAGCGGTCTTTCGAATCGGCTTTGGTTGCGTCTCTGGAGGACTTGGAGTTAAGATTTTCTTTGAGAAAAGAACAAAGAATGGCACTTAAAGGCCTGTTCACACCGGGACAAATTTCACGCGTGATATTCGCCAACGTTTAACGCCTCATGACTAAACAAAGGGCGCCAATGTGATTGTGCACAACAAAACGCCTCAGGTTCGTTTTTTTGGTTTGACGCGCCGCGTCAAAAACTATCCGACCAATGAGATTGGTGCTTTTGCTCACGTGTCTGGAGCTTCTGAAGTTACAGTAAAACACAACTTGGGGGCGCTCAAACACAAAACGGTCTTGCCGAGCACACATACGTAACTGCGAAGAAGATATACGCCAAGTAGCGTCTACACTGCCGGGAAGAAATAAGACGAGGAAGATGCAAGGCAAGATGAATGTAGAGCTGCTGGTCTCGTTGGTGTCGGAACAAAAAGAACAATATGACAAACGCGACAGCGACTACAAAAATCTTGATAAAAGAAAAAAATCTGTTTTACATTAAGCGCCATCTAATGTCAGGGAATCGTCAGCGAAAATCGCTTGGGTGTGAACACAAAAAACGCGTTGAAAAACGCTGGCGAATAACGCGCGCCGATATTCGTCCCGGTGTGTACGGCCCTTTAGTCATTCTTAAAAAAGGAAGATGTGTTTGTAGTTTTGCCGACCAGATACGGCAAAAGTTTCAACTATCAACCAGGGCCGGAGTGACACCACTTTTCAGCCCGGGAGTTTCAGGCCCAAGTCCGGCCCACTTTTTCCATGGTGGAATCCCAAATTAGCACTTTTTCCAAATTGGATAAATGAAGCAACAGTTCAGCTCTTACTATTGTGTAGTTTGTGCATGGTTCAACAAATAATGTAAAGGTTAAATAATAATTCACTTAGACTTTATAAGAAGCAATTGCGACTTTATTTCACGCAGTTCTGACTTTATTTCTTGCAATTCTGACTTTATAAGAAGCAATTGCGACTTTATTTCACACAATTCTGACTTTATATCTCGCAATTCTGACTTTATAACACGCGATTGCGACTTTATATCACGCAATAATAATTCACTTAGACTTTATAAGAAGCAATTGCGACTTTATTTCACACAGTTCTGACTTTATATCTTGCAATTCTGACTTTATAACATGCAATTGCGACTTTATATCACGCAATTCTGACTCTATATCTCGCAATTCTGACTTTATAACACGCAATTGCGACTTTATTTCACGCAATTCTGACTTTATATCTCGAAATTCTGAGAAATAAAGTCAGAATTGCGAGGTGCAAACTCGCAATTGTGAGATAAAAAGTCGCAATTATCTTTTAAAATGTTTTATTCTGTGGCGGAAACAAGCTTCCATACCTCCTGGCCTCTTCCTCCCATCCTCCCTGACGCGTACCGTTCCGGTAGGGCCGGCCCAGCTATCGGTAGGTGCCGGCGGTGCCGCGGTAAGCCCCGTTCACACTACAAGCGACTTTGTCGCTGCATGTCGGCAGTGGCTGGCGGTGAGGTCGCTAGTGGGCGTTCCCACTACTGGTTGCCTAGTAATTTTTATTAGTGACATTCACAGTTGTAGACAACAAATCTGTTTTCTTGCTGTTACAAGCTAACATTTTGGAAGGAAAAGTTTAAACATAAATGGAATCAGTACATAAAATGCATAATATTAAAGATGAATAAGAAACAGCGAGTGTTCTTTGCTATCGCGGCTATTTAACTGCAGCAAATGGGCAAATACTGGTCTTTCTGAGTTCACGAAACCATTCAGGCTCGGAGTCAGCACGGCAAATACCACAGTATGTACACGGATACATATCATACTATATTGGACAGTTTCTGACTGCTAAAATAAACTTCTCAATCATCTTGCCTCGGCACTGAAGAGTGATGGATCACGCGCGCCCTACTGACTTCACTCCGATTGGTTGTCGCTCCCGAAAGTCGCTCTTCATTTGCATAAAGTTGAACAGGGGCACGTTCAAGTTCAAAACGGTGCGCAACGTTTTGCTACGGTTTCCGGGTTGAACGTCATGTTTCCTGGAAACGGCGTGCACCGGTGTGCAACGGGGTTTGAGATACGTTTTCTCTTGTTTGGTGGGTGTGTCAGAACTGCAGTCCAATCAGCAGCAACATGTATAAAGCACGCGGTATTAAAGTGAACTCGCACAATGGGTTCAAGGAAAGTAATTTACAAATGTGTTCGATGCAGCTCGGTATACGCAACAACTGAGGATATTAGATAAGTTTTATTGTAAAAATATAGGATATCAACGTAATGATGTAGTTTATATTTTTAGCTTCATTGCAAGTGTATGACATTTGGTATAGAAATAAACAATGGTAATTAAGTGCTTTTCCTAAAAATGAGAAAGAAAATACAAGGTATTAAAACAGTATGAACTACAAATAAAGTCAGTATGTGAGGCTAAATAGTATATACAGTATATATATATACACACACTACCGTTCAAAAGTTTGGGGTCAGTAAGATTTGTAATGTTTTTAAAAGAAGTATCTTCTGCTCTCCAAGGCTACATGTACACAACTGTTTTCAACACTGATAATAATAATGAATGTTTCTTGATCATCAAATCATCATATTAGAATGATTTCTGAAGGATCATATGACACTGAAGACTGGAGTAATGATGCTGAAAATTCAGCTTTGATCACAGGAATAAATTACAGTTTAAAATATATTAAAATAGAAAACAGTCATTTTAAATTGTCATAATATTTCACAATATTACTGTTTTTTTTAATTGTTTTTTATCAAATAAATGCAGCCTTGGTGAGCAGAAGATACTTCTTTTAAAAACTTCTTACAAAATCTTACTGACCCCAAACTTTTGAACGGTAGTGTGTGTGTGTGTGTGTATATATACAGTATATATATATATTACAAACAGACTTCCAGCATTTCTTTTCTTTTATTCCATAGCTGGTGTGTGCAGTTTATTTAGCTTGCTTAAAATAATTTTCTCTTGTTTAGTAAAATTTGTTTTTGATTGCAGTCTTTTTCTGATTCCATTGTTTCCTTGGATTTGCTTCTCAGTTCCATGCAATTTTAAGATTTTCTTCGTTCATTCCATGTTTTATAGGCAACCTCTATCATGCTAATTCAGATTAGCACAGTTGGTTTTAAATTAATCTGGTTTATTTTAGTTCAGGACTCCATAGTAACTAATCCGTACTTAATCTGTGTTACAGAAAGACATTTTTTAAGGCACGATTAACTATTCTAGATTAAGGCCTACTCCTGTCTTAATTTAAACCCTGTCGGGAAACCGCCCCATAAAGATTAAATATATTTAAGATGAAATATGAATAAAATTTATAAGACCATCCAGAATATGTTTTTTTTGTACATGTGGTTTAAGTTCCTTAATTTTTTCGTAAATTTAGAATAAAATTTAGAACATAAGTTATTGACGTGGAAATGTTCGTAAGCAGATCTATACACAGAATTTACGCAGACCTGCAGTGATGTTGATGCACATGTATGCAATGCATGTATTTATGTATCATTATTTCCCATGTGTATAGTTAAAAAAAAACATTGTTACGTGGGAACTCTAACAGGGGGAAAACATCTCCACCGTGGAACACAATAAAAATGCTTTAGTTTAAGAACACTAGTTTTTTTTATGTGAGTATTTGCTTTTGTTAAATGTTAAAAGAACTGACTTTGGTTTGGAGAATTGTTTAAAATCAGTTGAGAAAAACAATAAAATATTTGTTTGACTAAGTATAAGCATCTGTGCATCCAAAATATATATACTTACCAGGGACACAAGAGGAGTCAGGTATTTCCAGCACAACATGAATATGTAGTTGGGTCGTGAATTTGTCATGTCTTCAATGACGTCAAACATTCTCTCAGCCCCTGTTGCATAGGAGAGGAAATACTGTCAATGCAGTCTTTGACATTTTGCATTTAACTTTTCATTTTATTATAGTCAGAGTCTGTTAAGTTCAGTTCCTGAAGTTTGTTTGCAACTCACCAAAGACCGAACCAATGGCCAGAGACTCGAACATAGACAGGAACAGCAAACAGGCTCCATTACAGGCATAGTAGTCAAACAACTGGAATATGTACATCCCCCCCTGCAGGCCATAATACAATATTGCAACTCTAGATATAGTGGAAAAGTTTGTTTTTAACTGTAATGCTTTCAAGGTTAGAAATATGCTTGAATTGTTGTTAATTCCATATATGATATTCATTGTTTATATCTAGAGGTAGTGGGCAGTTCTCAGAGTAATACCATTATAGATGATATACAGAATAGGCATTTTTACCTAATTTAACTTTTAGATATCTGTAAATTATGAAGTATAAAGGCAATTTATTAAACATATTTCTTAAAACGGCTGGCCTTAATCTTTGTAGTAGACAATAGTCACATTTGAGTAAAAGAAACTCAAGTAAAAGGTAAATTGCCCCCATCAGACTCATGCCTCCTTCCGCTCTTTGTTCCCCCTCTCAAGACTATCAGTTATCAATAAATGCATCATCAAGGACTCAATAGATGTGCATCTCTCTCATAGTCTCATTGTCTAGCCTTGACATTCTCACATCACTACCCTTCCGTAGTGTTCCTTGCTGGTTGTCTTTCTTGGATTATCTCCAATTCCAACATACACTATATTGCCAAAAGTATTGGGACACCCCTCCAAATCATTGAATTCAGGTGTTCCAATCACTTCCATGGCCACAGCTGTATAAAATCAAGCACCTAGGCATGCATTTGTGAAAGAATGGGTCGCTCTCAGGAGCTCAGTGAATTCAAACGTGGTGCCGTGATAGGTTGCCACCTGTGCCAACTGTTTGTTATAATCCAACTAAGTAGAAGCAATTGGGAACAACAGCAACTCAGCCACAAAGTGGTAGGCCACATAAAATCACAGAGTGGCGCATGCTGAGGCGCACAGTGCGCAGAAGTCGCCAACATTTGTCAATAGCTACAGACCTCCAAACTTCGTGTGCCCTTCAGATTAGCTCAAGAACACGGCCAAGCAGCTGCATCCATGCCTTACATCACCAAGTGCAATGCAAAGCGTCGGATGCAGTGGTGTAAAGCACGCCGCCACTGGACTCTAGATCAGTGGAGACGTGTTCTCGGGAGTGACGAATCACGCTCCTCTGTCTGGTAATCTGCTGACGAGTCTGGGTTTGGCGGTTGCCAGGAGAACGGTACTTGTCTGACTGCATTGTGCCAAGTGTAAAGTTTGGTGGAGGGGGGATTATGGTGTGGGGTTGTTTTTCAGGGGTTGGGCTTGGCCCCTTAGTTCCAGTGAAAGGAACTCTTAATGCTTCAGCATACCAAGACATTTTGGACAATTTCATGCTCCCAAATTTGTGGGAATAGTTTGGGGATGGCCCGTTCCTGTTCCAACATTACTGCGCACCAGTGCACAAAGCAAGGTCCACAAAGACGTGGATGAGCGAGTTTGGTGTGGACGAAGTTGCCTGGCCTGCACAGAGTCCTGACCTGCACAGAGACGGAGACTGCGAGCCAGGCCTTCTCGTTCAACATCAGTGCCTGACCTCACAAATGCGCTTCTAGAAGAATGGTCATAAATTACCATAAACACACTCCTAAACCTTGTGGAAAGGCTTCCCAGAAGAGTTGAAGCTGTTATATCTGCAAAAGGTGGGCCAACTCCATATTAAACCCTATGGATTAAGAATGGATCATAAAAGTTCATGTGCGTGTAAAGGCAGACATCCCAAAACCTTTGGCAATACAGTATAGTGCATCTCTTCTGTTATACTCCCCAGTGTGTCTTGCAGTATCTGTAATATATATGATCCTCCATTTGAGTTTGTACCATCATCATGTCTTATTACATGCTTCCTGAAAGAAGATGATCCAGAGTTTTGGTGGTCTTGGCAGCTCGGTGGAGTTCAGATCCAGCTGGGTTCGTGCTTGTGGGCTCATGGTGTAGAGCTCTGCCAATGTCGCACTGCTTCCTTATCCACTCTGAAACCTCATCACGCTTTGCCCACAGCCTCCATGATCCATGCCCAAAGAAAACAACCCAAATGTTGTGCTTCTGGTTCTTCCCTAGTAAATCCCTCAACAGTTCTGACTTCACCATCCATGTTTTTCAGCCAATTATCCAGTCCTCTGGCCACTACAGCTAATTATTCTGGCTCAAATGGACAGATGGAGAGTGTCTCTCTCTGATCCAGAACACAGCCAGACCCAGAGCCCAGCCCACCACCACCCACGGCTGCGGAGAATTCGCTAGAGCTCCCCGCAGATGGAGAGCGACCGCCCAGGGGTGTGAGCCAGCAACATCAGTGGGAGAAGGAGTTCTGGTGGAATTGGACAACGAGGACTGGTTGATGGATTTGGACACGGAGGTACTGTCTCCCACCCTATCCCACCCGGTATTATCTGTCTGTTCTGAATCCTCGCTGTTTCAAGACCGCACTGAGATTGTTTTGTTGACCTGTTGGGAATTGGAATTACCGTTATTGATCACGTCAAGCTTACCTCTGTCACCTTTTCCTCACCCGAGCGTGAGTATCCTTTGGCTGTGCATCCGGCCTCTGATCCCTTTGCTCCACTTCGGCTTGACGATCTGTTGGCCACCATAGATATCATATAATAAAGGCTAGATGTCTTGTGCATGCTGCTGGCCAATGGAGGTCGACGTCTGGACGTGGCGGCCATCTTGCCACAGGCAGCTCGCTCACCCGTAACATTGTGTTTTAATGCTGCATGTACTTTTTAAATAACCATAGCTTGGTCAATTTTCTACCGATTTTCAAACGGTTTGGTTTGTTATAAACGTCAGAGATGTAGTTATGACACTGCATACATATGAATAATTATAACCATGGACATCAAGCATTCGGAATTATAGCCACGTTAATAACGTTTGGAAGAAACCAAACCGTTTGTAAATCCGTCAAGATTTCAGCGAGATTAAGAGTATTTGTGTTCGTGCTGATCACTCTCCTTACATCAGGTACCACCGAGCCCGCCAGAAAGCCTGCCTGTGACAAGATGGCTGCCGGTGATGCCGTTCGAGACTCCGCCGTAAGACATCTAGCCTTATATGGATATCTATGGTCGCCACAGCTTCACCTAGGTCTCCAGTGCCAGCGATGTGGCTCAGGTCCATCAGCTCTCTGTCTGTGCCCTGGGATCCATGGGCTCCTGCTTCGTTGGTTGTCCCCCGGTTGTCGTCGGCCATAGCAACATCTTGGCTCCTCCCTCCATCGACTCCGCCGTGGGCTGTCGTCACTGCCGAGTTGTGGATCTGCTGCATCGGGCTCTTACCGTCATCGCCGCCGGGGTTTCGTTGTCCTCCTGTCACCGTCCTTCGCCATCTCCTTGTCCATCCCCTAAGCCTCCTCCTTCTCTCCACGCCATGAGGTTGTCACAGATGATCTTCATCTGTCTGTCTGCAACCTTGTTAACACATTGGAGTCATATTGTCTCATTGGCAAAGCAAACCTCCAAAGCTCCATGCCTTCACCATCTTCTCAATATAGCTCTCAGCCTCCAAGCAAAATTATGACTTCCATAACAGGTAGTTGCTGGTAATCACGCTGGCACTGAAAGAGTGGCACCACTGGATTGAGGGAGCCCATCACTCATTTCAAATGATCACAGATAACCGCAACTTAAAGCACCTTTGTGATGGAAAGCGGCTGAACCCTCACCAGGCCCAGTGTGCCTAATTTTTTAGCAGATTATTTTACACCACAACGTTTCATCTAAGATTTATGAACACAAAAGCAGATGTCCACTTCTGCTTCATCTTCATCTTCATCTGTTATCAATCATTTCATTATCAAGAACTCCATAAATACTCACCTCTCTTACAGCCTCTCTATCTAGTCTTGACAAGGATTGTTCTGACCACACTGTTCTTCTGGAGAATTATCTTGATGCTTATCCATTGCTTTTCTTTGACCTTCTTTCTACCTGTCAGGCATCTAATGCCTGCTGTTTTTTGTTCTCTCTATTGTTGCTCACCTACAGTATGTGTCTTGAGGTATCTTCACTTTGGTTTGTACCACCCTCTTGTCAAATGCTTTCGGATATAAATTAGCCCATAAATTGAAAGTTGTAAAGTAACTGTACTTAATATTACATGTACTTAATCGGACCTAGTGTCAATTCCAACAGATATTACTTTTCATGTTTTTTTGTGCCATGCTGGATGCATTGTTGCATATTGATTAAAAAAAAAAAAAATGAAGCATGGATTTCGATTCCCTCTCTCTCTCTCTCTCTCTCTCTCCCTCTCTTTCTCACACACACACACGCTTCCTCTGACCTCTGTAACTATGATGAGTTCTCCAAAGAAGCAAGTGAGACAGAAGAGCAGGAGGAAGATTTCTCGTCGACCAGCTCTACGCAGCACCACGGGGAACAAGTCCATCACTGATGTAATTATGCACTCCACTCCAACAAACTTTGAGGGATGCAACACAAATGCGTTAGAACTATGAAACCTTTCTTTTGATAAGCTTATTGGTGTACTTAGTATAAACTGGCCAGTTTCATCAGATTTAGCAAAAAATTATAAAAAAAATTACCTAAATAAGCATTTAAAAATAATACTACAGATATAAAATATATATTTTTTAATACAGTTAAATGAAAATTCTTGGTTCAAAACAAGTTACAGTCTGCATCATTTGTGGTATAATGCTGATTAGCACAAAACGAATTCCCTTCCGATACGTTCACTCGTATTGTGTCTTGCTAGACACCATGGAGAAAACTCCTTTTTCTCAGATTATTGTAGCCTTTTATTTAAAAATGCATTGTTACTGCACAGCAATAACAGTGTAGTGATATGCACTGTAAGCGTGCTTATTGGCTGAGCAGTGGGAACTACATAAACCTATGGTGATGCGGCGCATCTGTGCAAGCTAATCGGGGCACATCCTGCCGAACCGAGTGCAGAGATCGCCAAAGGGGGCGGGGCATTTGCCTATTTAAACAGGAAGAGGAACCTCAGAGGAAGAAAAAGCGGCACCAGAGGACTGAGCGATCGGATATGAGTGAGCTACTGTCTGCGCAGATCCTGCGTGCCTCACTCACTCCACAAAGACAGATTACTCTGGTGCTCTTTACCCACCCACCCTCGTTTCGTTTGGAGGTTCTGAAGAGGACTTTCATGATGACACAATGTCATTTGTGGCTTCTGATGCGGAGCATTGGTTAGGCTCTAGAGACCTTAGTGACACCAGAGCTGGACTGGATGCAGAGTTATTCCAAGTCCTTTCTAAAGCCGTCGAGGAACTTGGAGTCGAGTGGTCTACCCCAGAGGACGCCATACGCTGGCCCCCTCGTCAGTGATCAGCGTCATTCTTCCCTGAAGTTTATGAGAAACTCACTAAGTCGTGGCGTTCCCCCTACTCGGCCCACCTACGCACTTCCACATCCACCGCTCTCACTACTGTTGACGACGCCGTGGAGAATGGATAAGAGAAACTGCCCCCTCTCGACGAAGCTGTGGCTGCACACCTCTGTCCGCCTACTGCTATTGGATGTAAGTCCAAGATAGCTCATCCATCTAAGCCCTGCAGGACCTTTTCAGCCCTCACTGACAAAGCCTACACGTCCTCTGGCCAAGCGGGTTCCAACCCTCACACCATGGCAGTCCTTTAGGTGCACTGGACGCCACAAAGGCAGCCGCCCAAGCCATCGTAAGAGCCATGTCTAGCCTAGTGGTGCTGGAGTGCCACTTGTGGCTCAATTTGACAGAGATCAAGAACGCAGACAAAGCTGCCTTCGTCGACTCACCTGTCTCCACCACGGGTCTCTTCGGCCCCACGGTAGAGGGCTTTGCTGAGCGTTTCATGGTGGCACAGAAGTCTTCGCAGACAATAAGCCACTTCCTGCCCAAGCGCTCCAGCTCTGCAGCACCATGTCGGTGCAGACTCAGCAGCCAGCCAAGCCAGCGTCTGCGACCGATCAGCCACAGCCAGCTCCTGAGCACCTGTCTAAGCGATTACCTCCTAAGCGCCAGGGACACGGCCCAAGATAACGCTGGACCCTGCGCCTCAGAAGCAGTCCTGATCCCGCTTCGTGGGCATATTCGACAATATAGTAAGGAGCAACGTAGTACACGTCCTCCGCACTGAAGTAATGAGATTGCTGGCGAAAGGAGCTGTATAGACAGTTCCTCCTCCCCACAAGAAGTCAGACTTCTACAGCCAATACTTCCTCGTTCCCAAGAAGGATGGTGGCCTCAGGCCCATCCTGGATCTCAGACATCTGAATCGTGCCCTCATGAGATGGCCGTTCAAGCTGCTAACCTTGAAACAAATCCTCTCGCAAGTACGCCCAGGGGATTGGTTTTTCTCAGTGGATCTGTAAGATGCATACTTTCATATCCAAATAGCCCCCATCACAGAGCATTTTTGACATTCGCGTTCGAAGGGGTGGTCTACCAGTATTTGTTCCTACCATTCGGACTGTCCCTGGCATCACGCACTTTTACGAAGTAAAAGCACTTTCCCCCTGAGAAAGAAGGGGATGCACATCCTGAATTACCTCGACGACTGGCTCATCCTGGCCCAGTCAGAAACAGAATTGATTTCCGAATTGATCACAGATGTGTGCTCCTCAGCCATTTGGAATGCCTAGGACTCAGAATTAACCTAGTCAAGAGCTCACGGTCTCCCAGCCAGAGAATCTGTAACCTGAGGGCGGTTCTCGACTCAGCCCAAATGCGGGCGTGGCCAACACCCGAGCGCGCTCAGAATATCCAGCGGCTAGCAATATTGTTCAGAGTATGGGGCCTTTTCCCCTCTCAGAACTTTTCAGAGGATGCTAGGCCTAATGGCCTCCGCATCGTCAGTACTTCCACTGAAACTGCAGGTCCCAACTCATGCCTGGTGATCAGGTCGCCTTCGTGTCAAGGTGAACCATGGCTGCATCAGAACTCTGGCCCCTTGGACGGACCCCAGCCGTTAATGGACTGAACCAGGGAGCAGACATTGTGTCCCAGGGCAACATGGTCCCAGGGGAATGGACCCTCCATTCCCAGATGGTTCAAACGATTTGGAGTATCTTCGGCAGGGCAGAGGTTGACTTCGCCTATGAAAGAAAATCTCACTGCCCAATACTCTTTACAAAGAGCAGGGATGCGCTAGCCCACGAATGGCCCAGCCTCCCCTTTACACCTTACCCCCAGTTGCGCTACTCTCTCAGGTCAAACGGATCAGGGTGGACAGACATGCCGTCCTTCTGGTGGCCCCTCTCTGGCGGACCCAACCTTGGTTCCCCAAGTTGATTCAGCTGCTAGCAGCAGCCCCATGGCCAGTTCCCCTGAGGATAGACATCCTCTCCCAGGCAAACAGGACAATCTGTCATCCGCATCCCAACTTGTGGGTCCTCCACGTATGACCTCTCACTGGGAATTTACGTACCTCCCAGCGAGAGGCCTGAATACTATCTCTGAGGATAGAGTCCTGTCCACAAGACGCCTCTACACCCTTAAGTGGTCTGTTTTCTCAGACTGGCATACAGTCCTGAACCAAAACCCTATTTCGTGTGAAGTACAGCTGGTGCTTTCCTTCCTACACGAGCTAATGGATGCGGGTTGCACCCTCTCCACGCTCAAGTCTATGTGGCGGCCATAGCTGGTGTGTAAGCTGGTGTGTGGTGGGTGTTCTAACACAATATGGCTGCCATCACATCATCCAGGTGGATGCTACACATTGGTGGTGGTTGAGGAGATTTTTCCATTCTATGTAAAGGGCTTTGAGTACCCAGAAAAGCGCTATATAAATGTAACAAATTATTATTATTAAATATAGCAGCATACCACGCTCCTGTGCCCGTTTAATCACTGGGTAGAAGCAAACTGGTTGTTCGCTTCTTGAAAGAGAGCCACCCCATTGGCGGGCTCTGCGCTCTGTTTGGCGGGATGCCCCCTGATTGGCTCACGCAGATGCGCCGAATCGCCATAGGTTCATGCAGTTCCCACTGCTCATCCAATAAGCCTACACAGATCACTGCACTGTAATGAATGTGCAGTAGCACTGCGTTATTGAATAAAAGGCTTCAATAATCTAAGAAAGAGAAGTTTTCCCCATAGCATCTAGCAAGATGCAATAATCGTTCCTGTTATCTTAGGGAACCGAGGTTATGGTAGTAACCGAGACGTTTAGAATTGTCTTTTGTTTTGTTTAATAATAATAATAATAATAATAATAATTAAAGCTGCAAGCAGCATTTATCAGGGTTCAAGCATTTATGGCCTTTAAGCACATAAGCATTTAAGACATTAAGTTTTATTTAGCAAGCATTTAACCACTGAAATAATAGATGGAAAATCCATTTACAGCCAATACAGGCAATTTACCATAGGAAATATATGGTTTTCAAAGCTTTTTTACAGTTATAGTGCCACCTATGGTCCGATCTCCATGATACTCTGCATGCAAAACCACTGTACTTTTGGTTGTTGTAGAACCACCTATGGGCCAATCGGGGTCATACTCTGATAGGTTCTCCCCAAATTGAGGCCTACCATCTGGCCAGGTTTCAAGTCTCTAGGCCTTACGGTTTGGCCTGCACGATCAGTTTTACAAATCCTTACAATTACAATAGGGTTTCAGCATTTCATGCTTGAACCCCTAATAAGAATGGAAGCTTTTTGCCAGTTATAGCGCCACCTATGGTCCGATCTCCATGAAACTCTACATGCTTCTTCACCATGTTATGACACATATGCTCATCAGTTTTTGTGAAGTTCTGAGTTTTCCTTTAGGATTTATAGGCTTTTGAGTGTATTTTGTCACACCCCTTTTATAAATGACCTTGTTACAGCCACACAAATGCAAATGTTCAACTTTTTTTCAATAATTATTGATCTAGAGAGTCCAGAGAATTGTCCTAGACTGGTTTAGTTCCGATCGGGCGAAAAACCAGGGACTAGTTTGCAAAATAGGTTTTGGACAAATTCGACATGCAGAAAATTGTTCCTGCCTAAATCGAATTTGGAGATACACATTTTGTCCGCTTCAAGCCAGGGATCACCAATCACCGACAGGGGTGGGTGTTGTGAGGTTTTGCGCTCGTGCACGGCTGGCTATGACGGCTGCACGTGAAAACTTCACAACACCCACCCCTGTCGGTGATTTGTTGGAACACTGTTTATTTTGGTTTTGAGTGGTGGTGAAAGCAATTGTTTTTGTGTGCAGATCTCAGAGCCTAGGCTGCCTTTTTTGACGGCCTGCTTATGAGGCGGGCAGCTAGCGGATCGTTAGGAAAGATTATATGAATGTGATCATTTATGTTTGGGCCTGAAATCGCTGATACAACCTTTAAGGTGTGGCACTTACAATGGGGCCCATTTTTGTAGGTTTAAAAGCAGAAATTTGAAGCTTGTAATTATATAATAACTCTTAAATGAATTATTCTGTTCAAATGTATTGTATTATTTGAGCCTTAAAGTGGTTTAAATCATTTTTTTTTTTTTTTGCAGTTGTTTGTGTTTATGAGGTTGCACTGCATTGTGATGTCAATTACATTTTAAGGCTAAAGTGTCTAAATACTGTTTAGTTAAGATCTATATTTTGGTTTACATAAGAACATTTGATTGTATATGAAATACTGATTTTACTTTAATGTAATTGTAATTCTTAAAGCAAATATAGAACGTATAAAAATTAGACTATCAAGAAAAGTATACATATAGTTTTATTATTAAAAATTACAATTTAATATACATCCAAGAGCTGTAAATGAATATAGAGTATTAATAAAAGTGTATGTGTTAGTTTTAGCTCACCTGTGTATCTAGCCCCAGCAAAATAATCATGATGAAGAAACAAACAGCCCACAACTGAGGGAGAGGCATCATGGCTACTGCCTGTGGATAAGCTATAAACGCTAGTCCTGGACCTGACAGAAACAGAGTGAGATCTGATTTTAAGCATTTTGTATTCTTAATCATTAATTTAATTTTGTCTTCACTCGCCCTATAATACCTTCTGCGTTTTAATGAAATGTTTCAGTACCTGATTCTGCCACCTCTTCAATGGGGACACCCTGCTCTTGGGCCATGAAGCCTAAGACTGAGAACACAGCAAAGCCAGCCACCAAACTGGTGCCGCTGTTCAGAAGGCAAAGCCACCAACAGTCTCTGATAGACATAGATTATACAAACACATAAATAAAACAAATCCAGCTATTCATTTGTGCACTCATTTTCATTTATTTACTAACCTGTAGCAGTTGTTGTTGTATTTATTATAGCTGCCTAGTACAATGAGAGTGCCAAAAGACACACTATAGGAGAAAATGATCTGAGATCCTGCCTCCATCCAAACCTAAACAAACACACAGCACCCCAAGCTGTATATTAATAGTCTGGTGTTTTAAAGCTTTAATATGTGTTGTTACTTTTCCTTTGAATTTATTTGGTTATAAGGCACCAGGGAAGTAGAGGGCACATGGTGGGGTTACCTGTGGGTCAGCGAGACGGGCCGGTTCAGGGTAAAGGTAAAACACAACCCCCTGCAGAGCTCCAGGAAGAGTCAACCCACGAATCAGCAACACCAGTAGCATCACATACGGAAATGTGGCTGTGAAATACACCACCTACATGCACAATGCAATAATATAATAATATTGAAACTGAGAGCAGAATAAATATAGAATAAAACATGAACTCATCCTCAAAACACAAACAAATCTACATTATAAACTGAAGAAACTTAAAGTCGCCATATTTTATAATATAGAAAACAATGAGGAGAAACAATCTATGACCAACGTTTAAATATAAACAAGTTATTATCAAGTGAATATTCTCCCAAATAATATTCTTGCATACCTTTCCTGTAGATTTGACTCCTTTCCAGATACAGAAATAACATATGATCCACATTGCAAAGAGACACAGAAGAATCTCCCAGTTGATCTTACCAATCTCCTCAATACCTCCAGAGAGAGCCAGCACTCTGCGCCTGTACAATGTGACAAGAAAGAGAAACCGTAAGCATTTTTATTTTAATACATATTAAGAGTTTTTATTTAGTTTTATTAGATGCTGTTTTTCAACAGTATCAATTTGCGTTTATTTACTCCCAGAACTCAGTAGCTGCAGGTGTTGAATTAATTAGAGATGTCTGGTTGAGGGTCAGATTTCTTGTAGCAAGATTTACACAGTCATCTAACACAGAGAAATATATATATTTTTTAGTTTTATAGAATATTCAGCTGTGATTATAATAATTTTTATGAAGACCATGCTTATGAATTATAGCCCCATTTATTAATATTTATAAGTAAGTATTACTATAAATATATAGCATTTACAAAGACTCATTAAGACCTATATTGCATTATAAGAACAGTTATGGTTACATTTAAATTATTTTTATAATTCCTCAAGTCATGCATTTGCTTTTTCAATGTGCATGCTCAATCTATTATACGCTGATTTATACATTTTCAAATATAAAATAGTTCCAGTTGCTGTACCAATTAGTTACCAATTATGTATTTAATGGCTAATGTTTGCATTAGAGTTCATGAATGGTAATTTTGATTTGTTAAAATCTATATCTCCTTAGCCATATGCATGGTAATGTTTATAGCAGTATGAAATTATACTTTAAAAAATATTGTTGCAGTGTTTTGTTAGTAGGCTATGTAACATTAAAAATGTTCGTATTAATGAGTTCTGTTTTCCCCCCATTATTTTATTACAGGAATTATTGTTTATTAGTTACATTTACAAGTAAACAACTTAAATGTATAATGATCACTTCTTCATGATTTCTTAACATTTGCTTTAGGAAAAAAAGTATTTATAAGAACACAACACGACTATTAATAACAATATATTCACTTACAGAAATAAATCTGAATGACTAAAAAGTCGTAATTATAATATAATAACATTATAGCAATGCAGGTTACATCTTTATAAGTACATTCATGGAACCATACGACTATGAATAATTCATACTTATTAATCAGTGTATAATGGATTATGAACATGCACATTGAAAAAGCAAATGCATGACTTATATGAGTTCTTATAATGCAGTATAGGTCTTAATGAGTCTTTATAAATGTATTTATAAAATAGTAGTACTAATAAATAAGCATAAATGAAGCTATAAATCATTATAAGCATGGTCTTTATAAAAGTGTTACCTATTTTTTAATGCAGTGTTTATTTAATTATATTAATTTTAGATTAGATTATCACCTGTGTTCCAGGTGTTGTCACAACTGGCCCATGGTAGTTGGGCACTGAAAGAGAAGAAGAGGTAGAAAAGCGCCCAGGCCAGAATGATGATGTAAGACATGCAGCTGTACAGAAGAATCAGTTGTCCTGCATAGCCAATACCTGAAAAAAGCAAACAGAAACACTTACTAAAGAGAATGAAAACAGAATTAAGTGAATTATCAGCACTCATCAGAACCCAAGACAAATGCAAATTGGGAGGGACAAATATTAAATATATTACATATTTTACATATACAACCAAGGGGAAGCAGCCAGGGGGTCCAACCAGCCTTATAGCGGTTCAGTATGCCTATACATAAAGCCAAATACAATTTTGCAAAGCCAAAATTTGAATTTTGCAAAATGAAAAGTTTGCATAAAGAAAAAAGAGTTTTAATCTTTCTAATTATTTATAAAGTATTATCTATTCCTAAATAAACTTAGATTTATTTATATATTTTTTTTTAAATCACTCTCACCTTCAGCCAGTGGACAGAGGCGATGCCAACATGTAATGCCTCCTTCCCGTGTGTACTGTCCCATTGCTGTCTCTAGTAGGAACAGAGGCACCCCACAGGTAACCATAAACACCAGGTAGGGTATCAGGAACGCCCCTGAGAACACACCATTACAATAATACATTATCTAATGGGGACATTAATTGCACTTTTTTTTATTATATAATGTTCTCCAGGGTCTACTTATAATGTTGGTAAGATTTTTACATAAAACACAGTCATAATTTAGAAAAAAATGGCCATGGTGATTCAATGTAAATCACCCACTGCTTTGGTTGAGTAACATTGTTTGCACATGAAATGTGTATTATATGTTGTTATCGCGAACTGATCTTCTCCATCAGAAGTTTTTTTTAACAACGTGATTTTGCAGTACTGAATGCATGAATACAATGGACAGAGTTTTATTTTCAGCGTGAGCTCACACACCTGAGTTCTTCACTCTTGTGAGTGATCTCATCATAACCAACAGTGTAGGCAGACATGATGTAAATATGAGATTCATTTTGCAATGTAGACAGTTTCAATTATTATAATGAGAATTTTGTAGACTAGAGAATATAGAGCTTGTGCCAAACTGAAGTGATTGACAGCTCCAGGGATTATAAAGTAAGTATTCTTTGATCGTTTTCTATTATTTAATCACAATTTGAATAGGGGGCTCAGTGGGTAGCACTGTCACCTCACAGCAAAAAGGTCCCTGAATCGAGTGCCAGTAGAGCCTAGTGCATGTTCTCCCTGTGTTGGTGTGAGTTTCCCTCACAATCTGAAGCCAAGCAGTGAGTGTGTATGTCAGCGTTTCAGTCCTGTGATGGACTGGCTGTGGTGGAATAGATAGGCTACCTGTGACCCTACATAGGACAAGCGGTTTGGAGAATTAAAATAATAATTAATCACAATCAGGCTTTAGAATTAACATGGTTACTTACATGTTGCATTATAGTTGCATCCGCCTTTCAGTAAAAGTGTACATAAATAATTATGCTCTACTGGCACGATCAGGCACTTTGTTGAAAATAAACAGCAACTTAACAGATGACAGAATCCTTTGGAAGGTATGAAGATGATAATCTTCAACAACTAAGAACTGCACAACATTTGGAAAACTACAACATTTGGAAAACTTGAATTGAATATATTTTTATACAAAGTGACCCTGTCCCGTCACTAACATCATGTTACCAGTTACATTCAGCAATGTGTAGATATAATGAAATACGCATTTAGGCTGCATCATACCTCCTCCATTCCTGTAGCAGAGATAAGGAAACCGCCACACGTTACCCAGTCCAACCACATTCCCTGTCACAGCCAGAAGAAACTCTGCTTTACTGCCCCAGTACCCTCGCTCCTCTATTTGTTCTTCTATTCTGTTCATTTCCTAACTCTGTTTTCATCAGTTCAGTCTGATCCCACAGTCCTGCTGTAATTCTACAGTGGGGAGGATAATAATTAAGAAACACATTAGTCAGTGTGTGAGTCTAAAACTGGCAAATGCATCATTTATAATGATGGTTGGGTGAGCCTCAGGTAAAATATATGCATAAGTAATACATTTCGAGAACATTTAAATATGTAAAACTTTCCATTTGTTCAGTCAGCAACTTCTACTAAGTTTTAACAGTTAAGGTTTTACAGAGTTGTAACACCACTGGCCATAACAGCAGTGACACATTCTTACAAAGGATGAATTATGATGTTAATAGCATCTCAAAACCCACATCACTGAGCAGAGTAAATCAACACCTTCTTAAATCTGGAACACCAGTGACCTTTGTGAAAATTAAGTGCATTTAAAAACCTAATTTAGTGAAGTTGGGAAATCACAATGTGCATTTGATCACATTTTATTCCTCTGAACTGACCCCAAGTTTTCACAACTTTTAACTGACCCCAAGGTTTCACAACTTTTAATATTTTTACTTTTTAACACTGAAAAGACCAATGATATAAAATAAAGGAAAAACATTTCTTTTTAAATTATTTATAATATTTATGAATTTTTTTTTTTTTAACTAAAGTAAACAAATGGAACCTTACTGTAAAGTGTTATCATGTTATTAGTTAATGGATATTATTAATAGATAACATTTTATATACTATAGTCTAAGAGTATACGTTTACACGACAACAATGCTTAAAGGAACATGATGACTTTTGGGGACTTTAGCTTATTCACCGTATCCCCCAGAGTTAGATAAGTCCATACATACCCTTTTCATGTCTGAAAAGATGAAGTAACTCTGTCTGACACACCCACCGCTAGCCTAGCTTAGCACAAAGACTGGAGGTAAATGGCTCCAGCTAACATACTGCTCCCAAAAAATAAATAAATAAACAAAATAATTACTATTTACATGTTGTGATTTGTATAATCACAGCGTGTACAAATAACAAGCTCTCTCTTTCTGCAAATTGTATAGTTGCATGAGACACAGCCATCTTCAAACCGAATACATTCTGGGAACTATATTCTCAGAAGACGAAGCACTGCTTCTTGGGCGGAGTGATTTGCTCGCAGCACCTGAGAAGCCCCGTGGTGAGGAGCAGAGAGTTCGCTCAGAGTTGGAGTAAATCACTCCACCCAAGTAGCAGTGCTTCGCCTTCTGAGAAGAGTTACGGCACGCATGGAGATGAAAAGGGTATGTATGGACTTATCGAACTCTGGGGGATACGGTGACTAAGCTGAAGTCCCACAAAGTCGGCATGTTCCTTTAAAACGGAGAAGTTTTACCTTTTAGTTCTCCGCGTACAGACGACATCAGTCTCGTCTATAGCCCTATTTGCGCGGGATTAGTATTATCTGGGGACCTTGTGTGATTTAGACAATGAGATGTTACTGACTTATCTCCTGGATATGATGTCAATAGGCTATTGCTTGGAAATGTCTAGGTCTAGCTGTATGATATATCACAAACAGAAGAATGTTCCTTACCGCATGCTGATGTCATCAATCTCCATCTAATCATTCTTTTTGTTTTCGCTCTTCTGATGGTTTTCAGCTTTCTCTTTCTGCAAATTGTATGGTGTATAGCAATATGACCCAGTACCCTAAATACTCCAAAACACTCCAACGCATCCTTAATTCTTTGCAAAAGATGGATACAAAAACCTTGAAAAAACTGATATACGACTCCGGAGATACTGATATTATGACAGGACCCTCTGTGTTTGGCGAAATATGGTAGGTCATTTGTGGGGGAATTTTTACTTTACAAATTACAGACATGGCCGATTAGCACGGGATTAAGATCACAGACAACCTCCGCAATTATTACAAATGACTAGATCAACATCAGTCAATCAACATTTATTTGTCAAGCACATTTAAAAACAACACAAGTTGGCCAAAGTGCTGTACATGTCTAAAAATTACTCAATAAACACTCAACAAACATTCCCAACACAAAACAATGGCTCAATATACAACACTGATCAGTGTCCCAAAGCCTAGGGGCAATTGTATACCACAGCGTAGAGGTGTGTTTTCAGCATAGATTTAAAACATTCTAACGAGTCACAGGATCTGTCATGCAGTGGAAGACTATTCCAAAGATGTGGGGCTGCCACAAAAAATGTACAATCTCCTTTGGTTTTCAACCGTGATTTGGGAACATGTAAGAGCAAACTCTGGGATGATCTTAGGGGTCGAGCGGAATAATGATGCTGTAATAGATGTGCTGTATACTCCGGAGCAAGACCATGCAAACCTTTAAAAACCATGGTCAAAACTTTATATTGGACTCTAAAATCAACAGGAAGCCAGTGCAAAGAGGCCAGCACCGGAGAAATTCTAGATCATTTCCCTGTGCCTGTCAACAGTCTGGCTGCTGCATTTTGTACCAGCTGCAACATTGATAGCAACTTTCTAGACAATCCCAAATATAACGAGTTGCAATCATCCAATCTGGATGAAATAAAAGCACAAATGACAGTTTCTATGTCCTTAAAAGACAGAATTCTCTTCAATTTGGCGATGCTCCGCAATTGATAGAAACTACTTTTAACCACGGCATTGACTTGTTTGTCAAATTTCAGCTCCGAATCAAAAATGACACCAAGGTTCCTCGCTTGAGTGTTGACATTAGTGGTAAGGGGTCAAGATGTAAAGAAAGCTGTTTGGCTAACTTTGGGGGACCAAAAATCACCACTTCAGATTTTGACTCATTGAGCTGCAGAAAATTAGCAACCAACCATGCCCTTATATCGTCCAAACACTCAAACATAGTTGTAATGTTGGAGTCGGCACATATAGCTGGATATCATCAGCATAACAATGGTAAAACACATTATATTTTTGGCAGATTAATCCCAGAGGGAACATATAGGGTATATAGGGAAAATAAAACAGGACCAAGACATGAACCTTGAGGAACCCCTGAGGAAATAGGCTGAGAAGACGAAATAGAGCTTCCAAGCTCCTCTGCAAAAGATCTTTCATAGAAATAGGAGGAGAATCACTTAAAAGCAAGCCCACTAATCCCACCCCAATCCCAGAATTAACAAATGTGGTGGGATAACATCAAGCGAACAATAAGATGGCTTAAGATGTTGAATAACTTCTAGCAGATTAGATAGTGAAACAGGCTCAAACATACATAACTGAGCAGTGGTGTAAGATTCTGGCTGAACTAGAAGAGAAGCTGGATTCATAACAGAATTAGAGATATTTGCTCTAGTAGCAGTGATCTTATCCACAACAAATTGCAAAAAACGTTCACAAGCTCTCTACAATGTTCAGGACTGTATTTATTGCTCGAAATAACACCCTTGGACAATGATGATTCTGTGAGATTAAAACTGAAAAGTATCGTGCTTTAGCAGATTTAACAAACTGTTGGTAGGTAATCATAAGTTGGTAAGTAAAAATAGTTTCTGAGTATCTCATATGAGACTTGGAGCTTATATTTTCCCCAACTCCTTTCAGTCTGTCTCCATTTTTGCCTAAGTAATCGACTTTCCGCATTAAGCCAGGGCTGAGCTACCTTTTTAGATTTGACTTTTTTAAAGGTATGGAATCCACAATACCATTGCAATTTGAATTAAAACTAGCCACCAACATATCTGATCCCTGACAACACTGTTAGCCTTTTCTGTAATTTCTACAGTTATTTACTTTAAATCCCCCAGTATTATACTGCTATTTCTCTTTAGATAAAATAACTGTGATTCCCATTTTATCATGGGAATTTTCTGTGACGTCTAACACAACATACAGAGACTTACTGTATTTTTAAAATTTGCTGTATACTACTGTATTTGACGTAACGGCCTCTCTGGCACCATACCATTGTGCTTTTTATTTCCTAATTTTTGCCTTACACCACGTGTCTACAATGCTATGATAGCCAGAGGCTGTCTATATTGGACACATTGAAGCAACCAGACCATTAATGCAAAATGCAAACCTGTTTGTCCCTTGTCAGAAATAGCGTGAGCGCTTGGACTTGGAGTACCGTACGTAAGAAATATAACGGGGCATCACTGTCTGGGATTTGTCGTGTCGTGCCGGAGCATCCAGAGTAAAATCACTGGGTTCTGACTGTCTTTTGTTGGATCGCGCCGTTCGTGTCTGCCCGGGGTAGAGACGGAATTCACTTCACAGAGAGAGAGAGACCAGCAAGCAAGGTAAAAAACATTGTGTGTGTGTGTGTTGACAGGATTGTGCAACCCAGTTTAACTCGTCAACATGGCGGTAACAAACTTTACCACGGTAAACTGCGCTAATGTTTCGTTTTACAGACTTTGTTAGATTATTGAATTGTCGAGTTAAAATATGCCAACGAGCAACGCTTAGTTTATATTAACAATAAATTAACTAATGTGAAATTCTGTTTTGGTTGTAGATAATGTTGGCCTACTGATGAGAAAATAACATTGTATGTTAGCTAACAAGTTTTTTTTTTTTGCCTAGTGGCCACCTTTCTAGTTTTAGCATTAGTTTGCAAACTACAATATATTATAGTTTTTTTAAATGGAATTTAATATTTACTGCCATTTTTGTATGTGTTTAAAGGCAACTGCAACAAAGGACCACTTCGCACCAGTGACTTCTAGCAAGATTCCGGAGGTAGGCCATTTGTGATATATTTTGACATAAGTTTGCTGAAATGATTAGCAATATGTGATAAGTGCTTTGGAGCCACTGGTGCAGACTAGGTAGCATACAATATCTTATAAAATCTCTATGAAATTGGCTAACATTATATCAAATAAGTGACCTTTGCATCATGCCTAACTTTATTACACAGCAAATGAACCAATCAGAAGATGGACCATTTTCTATGTTCAGTCTCACCAGATTAAATGTATCCAGGTAAGCACTGCAGTAAAACCCGCACTAATTCATTCATACCAAATCTAGCATTCTAAACAACTTAAATTTATATGTTTGCATTATTTTAATACAGACCAGGGAACATTCTGATGTTGTCAGTCAAGTTCTGAACAGGAACCAATCTTTGGACAAGTTTATTTATTCACAAAGGTTGACAAAAACATTGTGTTGGTTTTTTAAAGATGATTTTGATGATGACTTTTACTCCTATGCTGTGGAAAAGATGGAGGAGTAGACAGTCAGACATTGATAATAATAAGAAATGTTTCTTGAGCATCAAAGAGACTTATTTCAAAAGCATTAAGACACTTAACCTGTTATATAATACAAATACTTCTTTTGGCCACCAGTGTACATGAATCCAACAAATTTTTGGAAATAATTGAAATTATTTTGAAGGTGGGGTTATGTGTCATGTATTGTGAAAATAACTGTGTTTTGTCCTGTGTTGGACATTTCCTTTTTGACTGCTTAAAATGTATTTATATTCTGCAGTTTTATGAATGTAATGGTTGATATTTCATTATAATACTTGAATAAGCTAAACAACCAATGACTCTACATTCATTTTGTCAAATGCTAACATTTTGTTTATGATTTTATGTATGTTTTTTAACAATGTGTGCAATGAAGGACAGCACATAATGTGTTAATTTAACACGTTTACACATCTTTGTGCTAACCTTTCTGACATATCTACTTTGTTAAAATCATTAACACAATGAAAGAGTTAAAATTAACACAAAAAACGTTGTCCCTAAACTTACCGATTAATGTGTAAACATTTCACACATCATTTCCAGCATTGGCAGACTGTTTATTTTGTGAAATATATTAAATGTTTTAAATTAAAAAATGGTATTTTGTAATAACTTTGTCTAATTGGTTTGTATGTCAGTAGTACTTGTGTAGGATAAAAATAAACTTAATTATATATCAAAATTATGAAATCTAATTTATATTTAGTACAAATAAAAATAATTACAGTAGTGTACTGATTAGCTTGGTTTTTACAGTAATGCACTGTATTATAGAGGGCTGCATTGGGATTGAGTCCCGCCGGGTCCCGCGGGACCCAACGCAAATCTCGCGGGAGCGGGCGGTTTGAACTTTGCTGCGGGCGGGAATGGGCGGCTAAAAAAAACACTGCGGGATCGGGAGGTAGCCTTGCAACATGATGGAGATGTCAATAATGGCGCTTTTCCACTACACAGTACCAGCCTGGCTCGGCTCGACTCGACTCGTCTCGCCTTTGTTTGGTTTTCCACTGTGTAAAAGTTGTAACTGTATCTGCTTCCCGGTACTTTTTTTCGTACCACCTCCGGCGAGGTTCTGAGCGAGCTTAGGCGATACTAAAATGTGACGTGAAAACACGGCAGACTGCTGATTGTTCAGAGAGAAGCATCACTATTCACTGCGTCATCATTGCACGCGCAAGACAGAGTATCCTGAATAAAAAACAGCAAAAACGAAAACAAAACCATCCAAAAACAGCACACTCGATTTCCTCCATTATCCTGTGTGTATGTGTCCAGTAGGCTATGCCGGCCAGGGAAACGAAACAAACAACCCCATGAATCTCTTTAATAATAGCAATACAAATATGTGTTTTTTCCTGCGGGACGGGAGAAGACACAAAATCAATGCATCTCTATTATTGTGCGGGAATAAATTCTCAGAGTTTTGCGGGTGCGGGCGGGAGTGGACATACATATTGCGGGAGCGGGCGGGAGTGAAACACATACGTTGCGGGAGCGGGCGGTAATGGTCAGAAATTCGGCGGGCGCGGGCGGGAGCGGGATGATGAAAACAGTCCCGCGCAGGGCTCTACTGTATTACACAATTACAGTGCCATGTAGTTACTGTAAAACTGGAATACGGTAATGGTACTGTAAATCTTAATTATAGTAACTTACTTAAAAACCCTTGAAATGTCTAACAGTGATGGAAACAAATCCATGACACTAGCCGCGTTTCCACTGTCGGGCCAGGGCCGGGCCGTGCTAGTGCGTGCCAGGGCCAGTCGCGTTTCCACTGTCACTTCCGGGGCTGTATCGGGGCTTACTCGAGGCCAACGGCCAGGATTTCTGGCCCGTCGAATACCTTGGGCCAAAGCGGGCCAGCTCGGGCTAGAGGAGTGGTTACCAACAGAGGAGGAGTTTACCAGCGCCGGATGATTCTGTCAGCATTAAAGACTTAAAAATAAAATAATTTAACTCGCGTTCATGTTTGAATGCCTTCTGTTTGTGATGCAAAAGACTATGCGCGCTAACCGTTACCATAGTAAACATAGTAAACGCTTGAAGATACGCATAGTAAAAAAAAACATAGCGAACGCTTGAAGAAATCAGACCAATCTTAAAGGCTATGACAGTCATGTTTTTATTTTATCTGTCATAGCCTACGTCTCGTCTCTTTAAACCGGACTATCATAAAATAAAGTAACTTTTTTTTCGGGAGCTTCCTCTGTTTCTCTGACTGAAATATCTGTATGGGAGTCGAGAGATTACTAAATCTAAGTCGAGAGATTGCTAGAGATTGCTAAAGCTCCTCAGGTCGTGGCATATATTTGTAGAAATTATCATTTTTTTCTAAATGTGATGTAAATATGATAAAGAAACAGACGCGACTGAAAAAGTAAGTGTGTCCTCTTTCTTTTGTGAAATAGACCTAATGGTAATTTATTTCTGAGTGACTAATGTGCAATTTTGACATAAATTAATTCATTATGATCAATGTATCACTTTTTATTGTAAATCTGTGGTAAAACATCGATGCTTGGGTTTTAAATATTCAAGTAAACAAACAAAAAAAATGTTAGCAAACGGCCGCTTTTATCGTGTTTGTTTTCAACGCTGTTTCCAGTGATTTCTGATTAGTTTTCTGATAAAACTTCCATTTGTTGGTGAAAGGATGGGTTAGTGTGACGTTGTTCCAGAGAGGCGTGTTACGGGCGTGTTTTAGTGAAGCGCTGTGGAGCTTCTGGCCCGACAGTGGAAACGCAGGCCCGGTGCTATTGGCCCGAGGCTATTAGCCCGGCACGGCCCGTTTAAAGCCCTGGCCCGGCCCTGGCCCGACAGTGGAAACGCGGCTACTGACACACAGCTGCGTATGAGAATCAAACTCCTCAGAGGCAGTCAGCATTAATGGACCTAACATGACGATCAACTGATTCACAGCCTCGAGTGGGCCTAGTGAAAAACATATTAAAATTAATAATTGATCTGATAGCCCAATGTTTTCTATAACAAGCTTGCACACCAGAACACCCCAGGACAAAAACAAATCTAATGTGTGGCCTTGTAAGTGAGTAGATCCCACTACAGACTGAATAAGGTCAAAAGAATCTAACACAGTTACAAAATCTTGTACTAGGGGCCTATCCGGGCAGCAGATATGAATATTAAAATCACCTAATATAACAAGGCTGTCACAGCAAGTGGTCATATAGGATAAAAATTCAGAAAATTCCAAAATAAAATCTTTGTTATATTTAGGAGGTCTGTATATAAGTGCAAAAGTAAACAACCTAATCAAGTCCACTTTAAATACGTGCACCTCAAAACTAACACAATTCACCACCAAAACCACCTTCTTCGTTAAACCTTCTTCGTCAGCTTCATGTTATTCGTTTGTTTAATCTCCGTCACAACCCGTGACATTAGTATGTTCTTAATCTCAGATTTCATGATTGTTAGGGCCAATTCATTTTTCACAGAAACCTTGAAAGACAATAATGTCTTGAGCACACAGAATTCAAGTTATCTTTAACATGAAAAATATGCATTTCCATACATGCTCGCAACAATATGTTTGATGTTTTATTCTAAAAAGTTAAGCTATCAAAGAAACTGATTTTTGGAGTGATACTATTTTGAAAAATAAAAAGATATATGACATGTGAAAGCACAAAAACGGTTTAATGACAAACATTTTGCAGTTCAGGCACCCTTGTGTGCTGTTGTCAAGGACATGAATAGCTGATTAAATTACAAAGATTGCTAAAAACAAATTGAAATAATAGCAAGAGTTGAGCATCTTTTAGTTTGTGTTGCAATTGACTAAGTCTTGCATCTCTGTGATGAAGGTGTTTTCTTCCATTTCAGCTCGTTGCTTACAGATACAAGGGAGGTTTGTGTCAGGACTACACAGGTGACGCCAACGCTGTCAAGAAACACAGACACAGTGAAACAACGTTAATCTGTTAGGATTTACTATTGTTTTTTTAGGTTTTTTTTTAATGCAGTTTAGCTTTGGTTAATAGTTATTACATCTCGTATACATACGTATACATCTCTGCTCTGATTATATCTCAGTGGCTTGTTCATCTCTTGATCAATGTTTAATCTCACCTGTTTTAGGCTTCCTTTCTCAGTAAACAGTCGGATCAGCGCCCATCCAGGCACCAGCAGAATGGAGGACAGGGCCAGTAGCCATCCTAGTGCGTAAGCCCAGTCCGGGTACACATACCAGCGGTTAAAAGTGAGAGGTTTGTACTTAACCATTGAACAGACAAAAGACGCCTGAAAATGGACAGAAGAGAGAAAATTAGTAAAGAATGAATAGAAAAGAAAAAGGAAAATTAAATCAGATGAATGTGAGAAATGGCTTTAGCCAGGAATATAAAACTAAATAATGACCAGAGAGATTTGTTGGGTTTTTGACAAATACAAAACAAAGCAGATGAATGAAATGTAGAGGCACTTACCAGGGACACGAGAGGAGTCAGGTATTTCCAGCACAGCATGAACATGTAATTCGGTCGTGAGTTTGTCATGTCTTCAATGATGTCAAACATTCTCTCAGCCCCTGTGGTGTTAGGGAATAATTGAGCATCACTGGCTTTTAGATACTGTCATTGTTGTCTATTGTTGTTTCTGATACTGTCATTGTTTTCTCATATCATGATTCATTTGTATTTAATTTATAGTAAAAGTTCATACTTTTTTTTCATTACACTCAGAAGCAAGGTTTGACAGACATCACAACATTTTACACTTATTAGTTACTGGTGTTAGTATAGTACAGAATAGTATTTCATATCATGACAACTCTCAGAGTAGCTTTGGCATGTGAACCGCCATTTACAGGAATTTCCGTCATTTGTGAGACAGCGCTTCCCGCCATTGACGGGAATTTTCCGGCTTTCTGTGTTTTCACTGTTATATGATAGGGGGCGCTATTACACATCCTCTGAAAGAGTGCTGCATCTCCTGATCAAAACACATGCACAGAAGATGCAGAAACAATTGATATCATGTAACATGCATATGTAAAATAATGCGATCATCAACATTAAACAGCATATAAATCAAAACTGCTGTACTAAATTCCTTATAAATATAGTATTGGTAGTCCTTTATTGTGTATATTACGCAGTTGTGCATGTACAGCACGCTGACGCGCATTCTGCCAGAGCAGTTTCAGTTTACTTTTAGTTTCGTTTCTGCCGCCATCTTCTACGAGTGGTAAATGTACGTGCATGAATGCAAGTTAATTTATCCTTATATTCAGCTGTTATATTGTGATATATTAACACTTTCATGTCTCAGCTGTATATCCGATTGTTGTTATTCTGTTCATATCATGATTAATGTGTTTGGAGGCGAGTGATGCCAGTGTAATTCACGTGCATATGTTTAGCTTATTTACCGCACTTTGGACAATATTATTATGCATAGATGATGTATACTGAGGTGAATATTTATGTTGACTGTATTCAGATATATTCTGATATATTTATTTGTTTATTTCAGACCAAACCACATTTTACCACCTCTGTTTTGGCTAATGGCTGTATAATGCTGGACATGTATATTGACAACATGTATATATAGATAAACAGTTAAACATCTCGTTACGTATGTAACCCTCGTTCCCTGAAGGAGGGAACGGAGACGTACTCGACGTGTCGACTGATTGAGATCATGGTAGGGAGCCTGTCATCTTCGAGTATTGTAAAAACGAGCCAATGGACATTGGTGTGCGTGAAATCGCATCACACGCCCCGCCCCGCAGCGCGGGTAAAAATGCGGAAGTGGATGCACGCACCAGTTGTGTTTCGCTGAGGAGCCAAGTGGAACCAGGTCAGCATTGGTACAGTAATAGTGGCTAGGGGACTACGTCTCCGTTCCCTCCTGGGAATGAGGGTTACATACTGTAAATAACAGAGACGTTCCCTTTCAGTCGCTCACGTTCGACGTAGTCGGATCCTATTAAAACACTACTAGTGCTGCCATTTTCCAGTGCCTAGACAAAAGCCTCCTGATCCTCCCGCATATTGAGGCGGATATAGGACAGGGCTTAGGCCAGGAAAGTCACTGCTGTTCCACAGGACCACTGGGAAAGCGTACCTTTCGTTGGAAGGCATACGCTGTGGAAGCCACATCCTGCCCGAAGGAGTTAATATGTGGAGAATACACATAAGGACTGAGCGAACTTATCGGGCAGTACAACATATGGCATGTCACTGAGGTGGCTCCAGCCGATAACAGGGGAGATGCAACCGGTCAGTGATGGCAGAGCAGGCTCTGCCAAGTGAAGACACGGGCTCGCCGCAGGGAGTCAACCCGTGGAAGAATACACAAATGGTATCGCCGTAGGGATCACAACATATAGACCCCACCTAACACAAGTTACCAAGCATACAAGTGATAGGTCTAATATCGGACGCTCCGCCACGTCCAACACCGAAGGGGTGAGGAGTAACTCAACAGGGTTCGGAAGAGGGAACTCAACTGGAGCAAAAAGGCGCACTTATCCAGTCCATAGGAGGGGAATGGCGCAGCAAGCCAACACTACAAACCGGGCTAAGGTGAAGCTGGCTTCATATGAAGGGAGCCCACGGAAAGCAACCGGCTCGACAAATAGGCTATTTTCCTAGCGAATGTGCTGGTGTCACCCAGCCCACAGCTCTAATTCTGCCAGTGAGGCAATCGTGTCAACGCCCAGGAAGGAGCAACACTCTCTTTTTGGAGGAGCTCACTACCCAGATAGGCACGGTGCATCTTGGGAAAAACTCACCAAGATGATTGAAAGCACTAATTTTTTAGTGGGCCAACCTCTGCATGGAAACCGCCTTCCCTTCTGCTGGTTTCCGAAACGGACGAGAGCTGGAGAGGTCCTGAGACTTTGCATTCTGTTCTGAATAACCACAAGGAGGGAGGAACAGAGAAAAGTCAGGGCTGGGTCTGCCTCCTCCGGGGCAGCACTTGCAGGCTCACCACCTGGTCCCGTCTTAAGGGAGAGGTAGGAACCTTGGGCACATATCCAGGCCGGGGTCTCACATTAATGAGAGTTAGCCGGCCCGAATCCAGGCACGATTCGTTGACCGAAAATGTGTGCAGGTCCTCTACCTTCTTGATAGAGCAAGCAAGCAAGCAGGAGAATTGTTTCTTTCAAAACAGAATTTTTAACTCAACTGCGTGCAGTACTCAGGGGAGGTCTAGAGTGCAGAAGCACTGGATATAGGTCCTGAGACGGTATAGAGGGGACGCAAGGAAGATTCATCTCCTTGCACCACTCAGGAACCTGACGATCAAGTCGTACTTCCTATAGCTCTACTGCATCATGATGTGTGTTAATATAAGGGCAACATACATTTTGAGTGTGGAGCGGAACAGCCACGCTCCGACCCATCTTTTGCAGGAAGGAAGCACACAAGTGATCGAACACTCTCGGGGGGCTTCTCGGGGGGCTTCCCGTGAGAAGAACACCAACAACGAACAGGTTCTACTTCAGATCGTAAGCAACCCTCATTTTTCTAGAGGGAGCTCTTGCAGAAGTGATAGTATCTACATTCCTTTTAGAGGTAGATAGCTGAACCACCGCAACGGATCCTGAATTTCTCAGGTTCAGTGCGGGTGCCAACGGTGCCCCACCCCTGAGAAGTCTCAGAGGAATGAGTCAGGAAGGCTGTCTGAGGAAGGAGGTCCTAGGGAATTAACGCATCTTGCGTAGGCCCCGGCGTCAGCTGTATGCCAGTGTCTCCGTGTTTCAGGGAATAAACAACTGGAAAGGGGACGAGATCAGAGCGTCTGCAACAGATGTAACTGTGCGGCCCCGAAGAATCCCGGACAGCTGGACCACCTGGGGATGGAGTCTCCACTCTTTTCGGCAACAGGCTGTCGTGAGGCCACCTGGGCGGCACGATTGAGCAGGCCGGAACTTAAGTGGAAGAAGCGAAATCAGAAGCTTCTGACTCCATAGGAGGAGGCGGTGGGCGAGTTGTGACATGCGAGGGAAGCGTATGAGCAACGGTTGCTGTACTGGGCAGTGCAAACTTGGTGAGCAGCGGCATCAAGCAAGGACACTGCTAACAACTCAAGGCAATTGAATGCCAATGCAGTGGGAGGTTCGCCCATGCCCGTTATACGTGGTCCCTGAGCTAGTGTTTAGTAGACACTTGTTCTAGGAGCGATTAGCCCGGAGAAACAAAAGGTCTGAACACTGCTGAGAGTT
This sequence comes from Squalius cephalus, assembly GCF_949319135.1. Lineage (NCBI taxonomy): Eukaryota > Metazoa > Chordata > Actinopteri > Cypriniformes > Leuciscidae > Squalius > Squalius cephalus. The sequence continues at coordinate 40,077,558 of NC_137127.1, read as the reverse complement.
TGGCAGCAGACCAGGTGTTGTTAACACACAGAGCGTGCTGCCACCTAGGGTCATGAAGTCAGTGCTGAAGCGGTCATCATATGGAGGAAGCCGGCTATATACAGCTGTGTCTACCTTATGCTAAAGGAGCCTCTGAAGGTTATTCAGTGAGACCCGTTCTCGCCTTTAAGCACCGGCCGGACACATTCCAGTTAAGAAACGTGTAAACCAAGTCCACCTCCAAACCGGAAAAAAGCTCCTCAGTCCGTGGACGAGTTACTCTTCTCCAGTTGACCTGAAGACCCAACTGACTACTGTATGTAGCACTTGAAGGGAGGGACTTGTACTGAGACTGATGCGTACTGTGTTTGTAACTTGAACTGAAGCTTGAAAAATAGCCCGAAATCAAGAACACAGATCCCTGACAGTCTAACTCACTATAGTCTGGGTACAATGAAGAACAGCCTTTTTTTAAAAGCCTATCTTCATATCGGCTGGAGGAACGGCTCGATCGCAACCTTCGCCAGTAGGAAGTGACGACCGCACACACGACAGGCACAATTCGTAACACTGAGGTGTAACAAATAGCGCTGAACATGGGCGGGTGCCAGACGAACTGAATCGTGTAGCCGAGTCTGAAGATACGAGGAACCGGAGTCGGTTGGGAGCACCTTTTAGTGCTATAACGGACCGACACAGGGGGGCACGTCTCTGATACATACTGAGTACGTATCAGAGACGTACTCAGAGTGAGGCAGCGGGCTAGAGAACAGGAACCCAACTCGGAAAGCCTGAAGACGGCCTGAAGCAGGGTCTGAGTGTTTAACACCTGTCTCTAGGTAGCGGCAGAGAGTGCGTGAGAAGGCATGACCGGGTCCTCGAACCGCACCCAACTGCCGGCTGGCGATACAAGAGGTAGCTGAGGGGTGCGAGGCTTTACAGGCTCACACACTGCCAGTCTGGCTCTCTTTGGACCTAGGAACAGAGGAAACTGCTCTTTCTTTGAAGTGTGGGAACCGCCGGCTCCACTGTTTTTGGGAGCAACAAGCCTCTACCCGGCCCTCCACAATTTTTTTTTTTTGTTGTTGTTCAAAAGTTGAGGGTCTGTTCTTTCTTTTGATATATTGCATGTTCAGATATATATAACAATAACAATATACAATCGCAACATTTTGTGAAAATGATCAAAAACGCTGGCGGTGGCTGTCAACTGGCAGGGAAAGAGTTAATAATATGGCAATGTTAATGTATTTGGTATTGGCGGACTAGATCTGCTACACATGCTGCTGCTGCAGGACAAGTATGGACTTGCTACTGTAATTAGATATAGGCTACATACACGTTGTTGTGAGCATGTAAGCTGCCTCATGAATAGACATACATAAATCCCACTGCCCTCTGGTAATGGTGAGACAGCTTGCAGATTGCATGTAAAGGACCTATCAGCTTGCACAATTTAGAGTTTCATGATTGAACAAGAACAGTTGAACAACTGAACAAACAGCTTTTGTGCAACTCACCAAAAACCCAACCCATGACTAAAGATTCAAAAACACAGAGGAAAAGAAGACAGGCTCCACTGCAGGCATAGTAGTCAAACAACTGGAATACATACATCCCCCCCTGTAGGTCACAATGCAAAATTACAACTCAATTACAAGTCAACACAAAGAATTGGAATGCATACTGCACAACATGTACTGTATACTGCCTACTATTTTCAAACGTAGTAGCTTGTAACAGTATACAGCATACAATGTTAAAGTTTTGAAAGTATGTATGTAGCAAGTTATACAAACACAAACCTCTGTAACCATGACAAGTTGGCAGAAGAAGCAAAAAAAACAGAAAAGCAGAAGAAATATTTCTCTACGTCCAACTTTGCGCAGTACCATGGGGTACAGGTCCATCACTGATGTCATGAAAACTTCCATCGCAACAAACTTTGGGGGATTCAGAACAAAAGTACATTAGAGTTGTGAAACACTTTCAAGTGCATCAGATGATGTTCTGTATATTACATCTATTAAATAGCTTCCCAACTTAGGAAGGCTTTAATTTATCAGTATACTCATCAAACATGGCTCATGATTAAGTTTTTACACCTCTGTGTGCAGGTTTGAATTTCAGCTCACCTGTGTATCTAGTCCCAGCAAAATAATCATTATGAAGAAACAAACAGACCACAACTGAGGGAAAGGCATCATAGCTACTGCCTGTGGATAAGCTATGAACGCTAATCCTGGACCTGAAAGAAAGACACAGAGAGAATGTTTTCTTGAGTATTTAGTGTCCTAAAGCTTTACAAAATTTTAAAGAATGTTGCAGTACCTGATTCTGCCACCTCCTCAATGGGGACACCCTGCTTTTGAGCCATGAAGCCCAGAACTGAGAAGACAGCAAAGCCAGCTACAACACTGGTGCCACTGTTCAGAAGGCAAAGCCATAAGCTGTCCCTGGGGAAAACATAGATTATACAAGTCCTTGGTTTGAAAATCAATGTGCCTAAATTATGGTTTGTAGAAGAGAAAAGAGGAGGGGGCCAAACACCGAACCCTGAGGTACATCAATGATAAGTTAGTGCAACTTCGACACACCATACCCTTTAAGATACAATGAAGTAAGAATGCCTTTGAAGTAGTACTTAAACAAAGGTAGCAGTATACATGCAGTATAGTTAAAGAGAATCTTGAAGAAAAAGAAAGATACTGAAAAAAATCATATTATCGAACCAAACTAACCTGTAGCAGTTGTTGTTATATTTATTGTAGCTGCCTAATACAGTAAGAGAGGCTGTACCCAAAGCATATGAGAAAAAGATCTGAGCTCCTGCTTCCATCCAAACCTAAATGCACAACACATTAGCAATAAGGACTTGAGAAGGGGCTCAAGAATTGTAATCTTGCAAAATTTCAATTTTGTTTTGCTACTTATAACAAGAAAATTATATTTCTTACTGGTTGTGAATATAATTAAGTAGACTATGAAAAAACAACAACATTTCTTTATAAAGTAATATCAACTGATCTAGTCTATATGTAAGAGTTATTAAGCCTGATTCCAGGAAAGGGCACATGATGGGGTTACCTGTGGGTCAGCGAGACGGGCCGGTTCAGGGTACAGGTAAAACACAACCCCCTGCAGAGCTCCAGGAAGAGTCAACCCACGAATCAGCAACACCAGTAGCATCACATAAGGAAATGTGGCTGTGAAATACACCACCTACAGTAGAGGCCCAATACAAGAAAGGTTAAAAATGCAAAATAATAATAGTAATCATTTTACTAATTTCAATAAACAGACAAAATAATGTACTGACATTCCATAATAATGAATGCAAACATAATTTCATATAAAAACTGTAAATGCAGCAGAAAATAGACCAAGAAGTACATTTTGACGTTTTGTGAAATGTTTAACGTGTTAAGACAAAATTCTCTTCAATGACATTTTTGCACACCTTGCCTGTAGATTTGACTCCTTTCCAGACACAGAAATAACATATGATCCACATTGCAACGAGACACAGAAGAATCTCCCAGTTGATTTTACCGACCTCCTCAATACTTCCAGATAGAGCCAGCACTCTGTGTCTATAAAATTTGACGAGAGAGAGCAACTATCATGCTTTATAATTTGCTAATGTGGAATGTTCTTGCAAGATTTGATTTTATTATTATCAAATCTTATCATAATTTAATTTATGTTTATTTATTTACTTCCAGAACTCAGTAACTGCAGAGGTTGAATTAATCAGCGTTGTCCAGTTGAGGGTCAGATTCTTTGCAGCGAGATTTACACAATCATCTAAGATGGAGAAAAGATAAAAATAAAAAAAGGTTTGCAAACCCCTGGTCTAGCATATTTTGATATGATATTCAGAAGATGTTACTTCTTTATGTTAGTGTATTTTAAACTATCACCTGTGTTCCAGGTGTTGTCACAGCTGTCCCACGGCAGTTGGGAGCTGAAAGAAAAGATGAGGTAGAAAAATGCCCAGGCCAGAATGATGATGTAATACATGCAGCTGTACAGCACTATCAGCTGTCCTGCATATCCAATACCTGACAAAAGCAAACAGAAACACTGATCAGCACAAACAATACCAGACAAGGAACAGAACAAACTGAAGGACTAATGCTGCCTTTACGTGCTATCATAAAGTTTCCTACTTCTGAAGTTGTGATTACAAGCTCACGCATTCAAATTTTGACTTCCAAAAAATCCTTTTTTTGAAATCCAAACCTCAGGAAAATATAAAGAAACCAGAAACTGCTCAAAATGCTGACAGAGAGTGTGAACCAACCAACCAAACAATCAAACAAACAAGACTTCATACTGAATGAAGACAAAAGGCGTTTAAATAGACAGGGTGATAATCAAATGAAACAAGACACAGCTGAAACAGATAAACTAATAATGAGCATAGTGTTCTGGCAAATGAAGTCTGGGAATAACAGTCTATGGAAACAGTGAGGGACTAGGCTGCCATCAGTTGGCACATGATGGCACCTGCAGCTGACAGATGTAACATACCCCCCCCCCCCCCACCTTCCAGACGCTCCAACATAGGTGGGAGGTGGAGTGAAGGTGGATCCTGGTGTGGGAGGTGGAGCAGAGGCGGATCCTGGGGCGGTACGGTGGGCCAGGACCATGGAGAGGAAGAGAGCCTGAAGACTGTTGCAGGACAGGCAACTAGGACGGAGCAGGCTGAGCAGGCGGCCAGGGCAGAGCAGGCTCCGACGGTTCAGGGGGCCAGGTCGCATACGACGGGTCAGGGGTAGAGGCGGCCATCTTGTCTGAAGACACCGTCGTAGACACAGGCGTGGCGGTGGCCATCTTGTCCGAGGACTCTGGAACAGTTTCATAGATTTGAAGAGGCTCAGGAACTGATCTATAGACTAGAACAGGCTCAGAAACAGCATCAGGCTCAGGAACAGAATCAGGGAAAGATCTGCAGACAAGGACTGGCTCAGGAACAGACTCAGGAACACATTTGCAGACTAGGACTGGTTCAGGAAGAAACTCAGGAACAGACTCATGGACTCGAATAGTCTCAGACACAGCCTCAGGCTCAGGAACAGATCTGCAGACTATGAAAGGCTCAGGAACAGACTTATTTACTAGAACATGCTCTGAATTATGTGCAGTTGTCTTATTGTCTTATTCAAAGTCATTTCGACGAACGTCGACCAAACACACCCAGCGCCACTGCCATCACTAAAAGTACAGAGGAAGATGGGGTGAACTCTGGGATTAGAGAAGCGTCAGCAGAAATATTCGATGATAGTGGCTTTGATAAGCCGGCTGTTCTGACCATTCTCAGAGGTAGATCTGCCAACTTAGATATCAAACCCCAACATGGATAGGAAGCCTTTGCATCCTCAATCGCTGCATCAACGACACCCGGGAACACAGGGATGGTGTCCGTGATGGCTGAAGACTGAAAGGTTTCTTCTTTCACAAGTCTGAAGACTCAGACAAGGTTGTGCTGACGGTTGGCGGCCCTGACGTGATTATACTGGTGATTGGAGCTCTGACGTGACTGCAATGGCTACTGGTGGCTCTAACATGACAGCTCTGGCTAACATTGTAAGCACTGGGGTTTTCAGCATTAGAGTGGGCATGGATGGAAAGTGCTGGCCAAGCTCCGTGGCCATCGGAGTTTGCCTCACGTAGCCCCCTCCCAAAAAATGTTTTAAGCGCAGCGTCACCATCTGCCACGGTAAACAACAATGCATAGTCCAGAAACTCAATGAACGAACTTCGAGGTGCATCATGAATTAGCTTATCTTTGAGAGGAGGGTTAGTCCGGTAGATCAGAAGAAATTGCAATGTCCAGCAAAATTTGTATATGTTCTTCGAGTGTGCGGTTACCTTGATGCATACAGACTAGTTCAACTTCTGGATTCATGATGATGAAGTCTTCTGTAATGATTTGGTTGTGGGAGTAAGACAGCATTCAGCAGAGAGAGTAAGAATCCAAACACAGTTTATTAACAAATGTAATCCAAGGTCCATACCAGGGTCAAGGGGTCAAGCACATGTAATCAGTCCGAACACAAATACAATCCACTGAGGCAGACGGTAACAAGAAATCCAAAACTCAGGAAAATATAAAGAAACCAGGAACTACTCAAAATGCTGACAGAGAGTGTGAACCAAACAAACAAGACTTCATACTGAATGAAGGCAAAAGGCATTTAAAAAGACAGGGTGATGATCAAATGAAACAAGACACAGATAAACTATCTGAAACAGATAAACTAATAATGAGCAGAGGGTTCTGGGAAATGAAATCCGGGAATAACAGAGTCTATGGAAACAGTGAGGGACTAGGCTGCCATCAGTTGGCACATGATGGCACCTGCAGCTGACAGATATAACACTGCCATAGAAAAATAATAATAATGTTGACTCGATTGGTACACTGCCCTCAGAAAATGTAAGTGCTGATTGCCTGTGCAAATCCCACATGCACAAAGAATGCAGATAAAATAAATTAAAAGTTGTTTAAATATTTTGACTCACCTTCAGCCAGTGGACAGAGGCGATGCCAACATGTAATGCCCCCTTCCTGTGTGTACTGTCCCATAGCCGTCTCTAGCAGGAACAGAGGCACCCCACAGGTAATCACAAACACCAGGTAGGGTATCAGGAACGCCCCTGAACACATCAGTACAATAAAACATTATTCAAATGCCAGAAAGGTAAAGTAGATCATTCATATTTGTAACCACTAAAATAATGAAATTTCAAAACAGCAAACAACATTTGTGTATTTAAGCTGCCTCATACCTCCTCCATTCCTGTAGCAGAGGTAAGGAAACCTCCAGACGTTACCCAAACCAATCACAATCCCTGCCACAGCCAGAATAAACTCTGCTTTGCTGCCCCAGTGCCCTCGCTCCTCTTTTTGTCCTTTGATTCTGGTCATACCGTCACACCGTTTTGACCAGGTTACTCTGATCCTGCTGTCCAGACTGCTGTAATTTAACAGTGAGTATGTTCTAAATTCTACTTAGCAATTCATATATTAAAATGTATCAAGCTATTCATTGACTGATCCTCTCCAGATTAAATGACAACCAAAGTACAAAATAAACAATGGGACGAGTCTAAAGCTGATGCCGTTCATCATGATATATGACATGCCTCAGGCAATATTTGCATTTCAAAATCTGTAGTTTTGAATAAAATTGTTAAAATATGCAAAACCTTTATCATCCAGTCCAGTGTGAAATGTTGCAAAACCACTTGATAAGTCCCCACCACCCCCTCAGTTCACAAGAACAAACTTAAAAATGCATGACAATATAATTATAAAATGCATGACAATATATTATAAAAAGGCAACTCGGATTTTTAGTTTGAAAATACTGTACGAGCAAAACATTATGTTTTATTCACTCCTTTTGATATTATGGTTATTTCCTCTCTTTTGTCCTTTGTAAGGAGGTTTCAGATCCGATTCAAATGTCACAATTAAGTTTAAGATTCCTCAAACTGTGATACTTTTCCACCAGCATGTAAAAAAAAAAGAAATATTAATCTTAATATTTGACTAAGGCTTTTGACTAATGACTAAGGCTTTTGAAGGGCAGTCCTAAATGACAAAATAAAAGCTTTAAACAAAATAATGACAATTTACACATCACTATCCTGGCTCTTATTACATTGTGTTGCCTTCTTGAGCATTAGTGAATGTTTGCATTTTTTTAAATAGTTGCATGAGTCCCTTTAATTGACTAAATTCTATCATAACTCTAAGAGCACTGGCCTTGAAAAAGGATTTCTAGATTAATGCCTTTGTCACCTATAGCAGGATCAAACTGTTGACATTAATTGTAGCTATGGTATTTTGACTGAAACTATGATTACTAAAGATAAATAAAATACATTTTAGTTAGGGCAGCTTTTTAATTACGATGTCATTAGCCCAATCTAAGAGACAATAAACATCTTCAGGGTCCAAAATGAACACTCACCAAGTGCCAAATGCAAGTAAAAACTGGCAGGAGCAAGTACATTTATTGACTGGTAACATTTTAGGAATTGCAGTAGCCTATAAAACAATGTAACTCCCGTCGGCGATTTAGGGGTTAAATCACAGTAAAAGGGACAATAGCTCACTAGAAGTTAGATGATTATTTTTAGGAGCGCTGTAGACCAGATTAATACCAATCAGAAGACACAAGAATTCGTAAGAGGCAAGGGCAAACACACACACACATAGATGATTTAATTGCACTTATTTATGTAATGTGGAATAGTCTGTTGGGATTGAACAGAATACAACAATTGAGTGTATCAATGACACTGTAGAAGCAAAACAAACAAAATAAATAAAAAAAGGTATAAATCAAGTTTAAATTGGACTTTTAACCAAATAAAATAACCAAATAAATTTGAACTGTATATGACTCAAATGTTCAGTTCTAGGTTTGATTCCCCCCTTTCTTTTTTATATGATGACCTTATGTCAGTATTATTTCAATTTTAGCACTTTAGAGTTCAAACGTATACTTATACAAAATACAAAACTTATACAAAACTTTATACAAAAAAAAAAAAAGAAAGAAAAAGATAATAGATACTCCAAACCTTCACGAACCCAATGAAAATATTTGGTTGGGAGCGTTGCAATGCAGATGTCCACTAAGACAAAAAACAAACGTCTGCTCGCCATCCTCAACGGTGTACACGTGAAGTGTTCATACTAGTGCAGTCCACGAATAGAAGGATCCAGAATCTTGATTTTGAGATAACAAAACTGGCCGATTCCCTTGTGTATTAAATTAAGTTTCATGTAAAAAAGTTCGGGAGGAGCACGTTCAGGTAATCAACCAATCAGCACAAGAGGAAGCCGGTATAAATAAATCCTTTCCTCACCTCTGTCTCATGTCAAGTTTCACAGCATTTGGCCCCGCCTTTTGCTGTCATGTCCGAGATAGAGCTCTACCCTTCTGATGACGATTCTTTCGTCACAGATGAGCCTCCATCGCAATCTGCCGATCCAAGGATTATTCCTTCTCCAACCACCAACATCATCGAGCCTCCATCCTCAAATCGGGGACGCCGGCTCACACGATCCTCTCCACGCACGCCAAGACGCCGAGGACTCCCCTCACCACCGCCGGCGAGAAATCCACCATCTTTTTCGTCTACCTCCTCTCCGGTCCATCCAAACATCCCTGCCATAGGGAAATGGACTGTTAAAGGGCTGAGACAAGCCCTTATTAATTCTGACGTCAACTTTTCACGAAGATTGAATAAAGCAGAATTATTTAATCTATATGTCTCATTGCAATCTACTCACCCTTCTCCTTCAGCTCCCACTTCATCGGCTCGAACGAGCAAGGCCCGCTGGGCCCCGATCTCTCGTCCTGCAGCGTCTCCACCTTCCTCACATGCAGTGCCGGGTCCCGCCCCGGCGTCACGCCGCCGGAGACCTTCAGCGAGCCTGGGCCGCGCCCCAGAACCAGTCGCGGTAGGGCTTCAAACCCTTTCGGGTCAACTTTTCTCCTCAGCTCCTCCCACCACTGCACCGCACGCTCCAGCCCCCTGCAACACCAACTACACATCAACTCCTCAAACGTTCCCTTTTCCTCCTACCTCCTACCTTTTCCCCTATCAGTACTTTTCAGCTCCAGGTGCTCACCCTAGCGTGAGGATGCATCCGCTAACTGGACAAGCGCCGACGCAATTCCTTCCCCTTCCTGTTCCTCACCCTGCTCCTTTTCTTCCTCCTCCACCTGTCCCGGGGGCCGACTTTTGCGTGAGGATGCCTCCGCAAACGGCCACAGCCCCGGCCCTCCCTCCTTTTAACCCTCTCCATGCTTGATCTCCCTTCTCTCTCTTTTCAGCAACACCTCAACCAGCTCCTCCAAACGCTGTCACCGCAGAACCTCCTCCAGTGACGAACAACTTCAGAGCTCAAATCCTCGCAGGTGCGGACGTGGACTTGAGCTCTTTACTGTCCTTGTTTCCCCCATCAGAGTCCAATCGCCAGGTGGACTGCGGCGATATATCCGTTACTTTAAAAAACAACACACAGGTTTTCGTCACGCACACTATCATTGGCCGAATTTTGTATTGCTTTTAACCGCTATACTGAAATTATATGTTCTGCTTTTTCCCATAGACAGCGCAAGCTGAACGATTATCTTTCCATCATAGCGGAGCTCGCGCTGTCGTATGGGGGTAGTCATTTCTACACATATCGCAAACTGTTTTCTGCCAAATGCGCTGTACGTATCTCCCAATGGAATCAGTGTCCTTATTGGGGAGCGTTGGATACTGATCTCCATAACAGAGTTTTTCTCGGATGCCGAAAATTTTCATGCGCAATTTGCAGATCCGTCAACCATGCCACTATGGCATGCCCTCAAATTAATCCCTCAATTCCTCCCTGCCCAGAACATTGTTGTGTTAATAGAGTGATTCTGACTATTTAATTTAGCTCAAAGGAATTATTAATCAATTTATAGGGAATTCGAAAGAATCACTTATTACGACCGAGCAAATGACTCGTTCAGGGTTCATTTGAACCGGCCGTAACCATCTGCTCTGCAGCGGATATAAATTTTTCAAACTATAGTGAAACACTATTTATTAGCAAGGTAACTTAGATCAGCAGTTTAAGACATTAAGACATTCGTAAGCACATAACACAAGTAACACTTCTCTTTAAAATACAAATAAGACTTTATTGATTATTCTAACACATATGCTAAAACTAATATCTAACACAAACACACGCACACACATTCATACGAGTTGCAGAAAGGAAGAGAGTGAGGAAAGATTGAGTTTAGGAGTGAGATGATGAAATCTCAAGATTCTATGCACTTATAAGACATGACCTGAAGGAACCATCAAGCATTCATTTAACCCTTCTATCGTTTTAGGCAGGTTATTTAATTTATATCATACACCAGTTCAGCTTTTAGTGTGGAGGTTACTTGCTCTTTGCTTTTGGGGATTCCCTTACAGAAAAAACACATGAATTTCACATGTTATCACATGTTTTCCACATGTGATTACATGTAACCTCATGTGATCACATGTGTTCTCATGTGAACAACATGTCACCACATGTGAACAACATTTCACCACATGTGAACAACATGTCACCACATGTGAACAATGTTTCCCCACATGTGAACAACATGTCACCTCATGTGAACATAATGGAGCATGTGGCACATGTGGAAAACACATGTTAATTTTTAACATGTGAATCATGTGAACATAATGGAGCATGTGGCACATGTGGAAAACACATGTTAATTTTTAACATGTGAATCATGTGAACATAATGGAGCATGTGGCACATGTGGGAAGCACATGTTAATTTTTAACATGTGAATCATGTGAACATAATGGAGCATGTGGCACATGTGGAAAACACATGTTAATTTTTAACATGTGAATCATGTTACCATGTCACAAATACTGCACATTTTCAGCTTCATTGTAATGGGAAGTTCAGATAATTTTACTGACTCGGATCTTTTGAATCTAGTTCAAAATTAAAATGTTATATGTTAATGGACAAATCCCCAAACACAACTTACGCGATGTTGATGTTTCATTCATCCGTATAAGCAGAGCTATGCAGTGGCACTAATATTGAGTACGATGAAAATTATTGTGAAGTTCATATAAAAAAGATCTAACTATCTATCTATCTATCTATCTATCTATCTATCTATCTATCTATCTATCTATCTATCTATCTATCTATCTATCTATCTATCTATCTATCTATCTATCTATCTATCTCCTACTTTAAAAACGCTAATTAATAAAATGTTGGAAGAGCAAAAATATTTAAGTTAATATTCATGCTTGGGATTAGTTAAGAAGACATATTATATTAAGTCTGCAAAAATAGATTTGAAAAAAAAAGGAAGGGATATTTTCAAGTCCAGTCAACTTTAGAATGCTAATGTTGACTGGACTAATAAACACAAATCTAGCCAATATTTGCTAAAAGTATTAAGGCCAGCTATGCTATAAAATATTTTAATAAAATATAGCATATTTTTTGTTTTGTTGTTAAAATTAATATATAATAAATAAAATGTTATAATATCAAAACAACATTTATCAATGTTTATCAATATTTCTGCATTATGAGAGCAGATGGCCACAAAACTTTAATATATAAAACCTTTATTTTTTAAATATTTAATTTAAGACGTCTATTTTTGGGAATAAATACAACAAAATTAAAGCGCATCGCTACATGGAAGGATCTGGATTATGGCTCATTTGACTTCGCGGAAGGATACAGCTCATTTGGCTTCGCGGAAGGATACAGCTCATTTGACTTTGCAGGTTTTACAAGGCAACGGCTCGGCTGCGGTACTGCTGCGGGAGACATTTTGTCAAAGTCATACTTAACCCTTTCGCACGTACGATCACACCGGTGTGATCAGTCTAGGCTGGTCCCTGGAGCGTACGATCACACCGGTGTGATTAGAACGGTCAGTGCATCACATGATCAACTGCTAAATTCAAATGTGCTTTCGCGCTTTGGCTGGCGCTGAGCTAGAGACGGGCGCGTTCAGAGCTGTCATATATCACAACTTTTCAGTGTTTTCAACCACATAATGTTTATTTTAGGTTTCAGACATATAAATTCACATAAGTACTAAAAAAACAATACATTTAGAGTTTGTAAAATACACACTTATGTCTATGGAAGAGGCAATAATAATCATTTCCAATATAATTACGTTTTATTCAGATACACATTGTGTAAGTAACTTTAAAGTTTACTCTATTCTTCTCCCAGTTCACCAGCCACTTACTTTTATGTATTTCAGGAGAAGTGGATGAATTCACGTGTTGTAAATAAATTCAACAGATCCGATTCTCTGAACTGCGTCTGCGGCACAAACTAACATGGCGGCGCCCATCGCGCATACAGCTCAACTAACGCGATCGTTATAAAGGTGTTTAAACAACAAAATACTTCCACTTGCATATATTTGACAATCGGAATATCAGATATTTCATCCAATAGCCAACAAATTTGTGAATATTTTGAATTAAAAAGGAAAACCAGTGGATAATGACAACAGTGACCTTATTTTGAGTCTGAACAAATGTTTTGAAGGTTGGAGTGACACTGACAAAATGTTTGTAAAACTTTGTATGTCAGCAGCTAAGACTACTGCTGTGCTTTTTGTGGGGGCAAACATGGGAATAGCTGAAGTTATAATGTAAATGATGTACAGAATGCAGTGTCTTGGAAAGTTAACCCCAGGGAAATATTAACTACAGGTCACAATTAACCCAAAGATAAATACGAGTCTCATGAAAAAAAAAAAAAAAAAAAAAAAAACGTGCCTGTGGCGACATGATATCAAAAGGGTTTTAAGTAATCATATCCGCTGAGTGGGTGCTAAATGCATGTTCAGTTTTCTCTGAAACAGATAAATGTGATTGTGGAATAATACTTGTGACAATTTTTTGAGCACAAAATCATATATTGAGCGTGCAAAAGGTACTGGGTTTTGTGGAGTTGTTTGTTTGTCAAAGAAGAAAATATTTTAAGTGAACTAAGTAAATATAAGTCAATTTTGCAATAAAACAAGTTTATCTTAATGTGCGCAGTTATTCTACACAGCCTCCAGTCCATGCTCTTCGAGGTCGACAGAACTGTAGAGTTTAGCTCCAACCAATTCAGTTAAAGGATAAAATAACACAGCAGAACACTCAAGACTTCTAAAAAAGCACAATAACTGGGTATACCAAGGGTATACGCAAATATTGATTGTTAGACTACACAAAAAGCCTATTCAAATGGCCCATTCATCCATCCATTGTCCAAATCCTTGTCCTACGTAGGGTTGCAGGGATGCTGGAACTTATCCCAGAATCTCGGGTTATAGGAACAGCAAACTCAATTTTAACAAAACAGTGGTTGAAAGCACCAATTACGATTTGAAAACACCAACTGATTTTTGTAACTTAGTGAGGGCTTTCATTTATATTGTTTTTATGTGTGTAAATCTGTCTAAACTTTTCCAGTATAGACACCCAGGGAAAGCTAGACAACATCTGATCACATGGCAACATCTGACCCTGAAAAGGGCAGTTACTCAAAAGTGACATACAACCAGGTGGCATGCACCAACCTTGATTTATGCATAACACCAGCATTTAAAAAAAAAAAGTTGCCAGCCAGTACAGCATTTTTACAAAACTTTCATGGCCCCCAGAATTTTTTTGCGCGAAGATCCTCGTCTTGCGAGGCTGTGAGGAATAATCCTTGGAAATTTACCTCAGAAGTGCTGGTTTAGTTTAATTTCGAGGAGCAACGGATCCAGCTGAGGATTGTGAATAGTACGTTTTTTATTCTTAAGTGCTTTGTTCTAATCGTGATATGGAATAGTGTCTGTAAACTGCAAAAAAGACTGTTTAAATATGAATTGCGTGTCTGTGTGTGAATAAATGAATGGCACATATGCGCACTGTTGTTTACTATGTTACAGACGAAATATGAAAAGAAAAAAACATTTTGTTGACTAGTTTTGGATAGATTATAAAGTTTTTACTGTAAAATAGACTACTGCCACATCAAATAAGCTTTTGTTCACCAGTTTCTGCTCATATGTTAAATATATAGTAAGTTTTGTCAAAAATAAACTCATCCACTTGTTATTATAGTATTTGTTCCCATGTAGGCTATATCAAACTAATGAATCCTTAACTTTGAAATACGTATGATAAAATGTATACTTTAAAAAAAGAAAGATTACACTTGAAATATTGTTAAAATTGTAAAATTGTAAAGTTGTTGATTTACATGTGAACACTTTTTAATAAAATAGCAAAAAATATATTTACAAGGTAGATGTAAAAAAATCTTAATAGGTCAATATAATAACCCTATATAATAATATAATAATATAAAAACATTGTTTTTTATTAGTGACACATTTGGGGAGAGGATATATTCCAAAACTTTCTTAAAACAGTACGAGAATTAATTGCACAATTACTAGAAATGTTACCTTGGATATTATGCAATTTGCATGCATAAAAAATTTGTGGGGAAATACAATTTTTTTCCCCAAGATGTTTCCAACTCTAACTTTGAACCAATTCTGTAGAATGGCCAATATAGCCTATTTAAACAGGATTTGTTTCCAGGTATGACTATGTACTAAAAATGTGCTTTTGACTTTCATTTATATTTGGATTATATATATATATATATATATATATATATATATATATATATATATATATATATATATATATATATATATATATATATATTGTGACACGCCCAAAAGCAAGGAGAGGTTTCAGCTGCCACAAAACACAACCACAAAAGAGACAGGGGCAGCGTTAACAGAAACTGTCTTTTATTTAACAAAAATATATAGGATGTACTTCCCTAATGGAGAATAGAACATAGGGCAGCAACTGATCCCAGTTTTTCCCATCCACCTCAATCAGTTTCCTCAACATTTGCTTTAAGGTCTGGTGATTAAACCTCTCAACCAACCCGTCCGTTTGAGGATGATAAACAGAGGTACGAATCTGGCTCACCTTTAACAGTTTACACATCTCTTTCAGGACTTTGGACATGAAACAGGTACCCTGGTCTGTTAGAATCTCCTCTACAATGCCCACTCAGCTAAAAAGTTGGAACGTCTCTCTGGCCACCGCCTTAGCAGTTGCTGCCCATAGGGTAGCCTCCGGATACCGGGTGGCATAATCTAGGATTACCAAAATGTATCGATGGCCTTTGCTGGATGTGGGCAGTGGCCCCAGGATGTCCATAGCAATTCTGTGAAAGGGGATATCGATAATGGGTAAAGGAATCAATGGGTTGTGGTAGTTTACCATGGGGCTAGTCTTCTGGCAGATTGTACACTCTCTGCAATAATCTTCAACTGCTCGCTTCACCCCTGGCCAGTAAAACCTCCTCAGTATGCGTTCGTATGTCTTTTCTGTCCCCAGGTGGGCACCCAGGAGATGGGAATGAGCCAAGTACAATACTTTGGAGATATAGGGTTTAGGTACCAGCAGCTGTTCAACAACCTCATCTTCAATCTTAATGACCCGGTATAGCAAGTTATTTTTAGCAGAAAATTTTGGATAAATTAATTCACTTACCCCCTCCAGTAACTAGTCGTCAACCACTTTGATGCTTCTTCACGCCTGTTCGAGGTTAGGGTCTTGTAGCTGAGCTGTTCCAAACTGCCCTGGCCGGTCACTTTCTATCATTTCTGCTATGGGGAACTCAGAAAAGACTTTGCTAGTGGAGGGATTCTCTGCTACATTTTCGGATTGGTCATTCACTTCTCCTTTTTCTGGGATTACAGACTCGTTCGTACTACTACTACTACTCTTGGAGCTTGGCTTTACTTGACTTTTAGGCCTTTCAGGGGGTTTTCAGTTGACTAGAGGCCAGTAACGGTCATACACTGGGCAGTCCCTACCTATCAGGACTGGAACTGGCAGGCTGTCGACCACCCCAGCTTTGAAAGTGCACACTACTCTGGGAGTGACCATCTCCACCTGCACGGTGGGGTAGCTTTTCTGATCTCCATGAATGCAAGACACCAGAATGGGGGGACCTTTCTGGCCCAGTGCAAATTCCGGCTGAACTAAGGTAACCATACTTCCTGAGTCTAGGAGGGCTTCTGTGTCTCAGTTGGCCAGTCTCACTGGAATTCGGGGAGCCATTGACCCCTGGCGGGCCCAACAAGTTGTTCCAAAGTGGCAAGCCTTACTACCTGAGTCGGCTGAGGGCATGGATTTTTCTTTTCCCTAGCAGCTCCAGGAGAGATGACCTTCCTGTCCACATGAGTAACACCTTCGTGGCCTCTGGTTGCTGAGGGGCCGCCAGTGAGATGGGTTCTGGTGCTGGGCTGGTGTGACAGACCTTGTCTCCTGAGAATCACCCTGGTTCTTCAGTGGCCCCCCTCTTTCTCCTCTGGTGCTGGGGCGGCCAATTCTGGGTGGATCCTGACGATTAATTTTCGTTACCTTCAACTGTCACTTGATGGTTTTCCAAGAGCGCTATCAGAGTCTCAACGTCAGTAGGACTGATTTACGCAGCATAGCGCTTTGCCTCAGCTGGGAGGGAACGGATGCAACGGTCTAACACTATTCTTTCCATCAATGGGGGCCCATCCCCAGAACCGAGCCAGGCCTTAGTCAGTCGGGTCAATGTGGCTACCTGAGGTCTTACTGGCTGGGTTGGATCAAAAATCCATGCATGGAAACGTTGGGCACGAGCAGGGAGGCTATGCCCATAATGGGACAAAATGGCCTTCTTTAACTTCCCATAATCAGCTGCATCTCTAGCGCACAGATCTTGACAGGCCCTCTGGGCCTCCCCCATCAAAAAAGGTGCCAACAGTGCACCCCAATCTTCTTCAGGCCATTTCTCTCTGCTTGCTGTTCTTTCAAATACCTCCAAGTAGGCTTCCACGTCATCCTCTGGAGTCTGCTTAGTGAGGACCCGCCCTGGGTGGACATGACTTGACACATGGAAGTAACTGCCTCCCTAAGGGCACTTAGCTCCTCTCTCTGTTTGGCATGACTAGTCAACAAGGCCTTAATTGCATCCTCCATTTTGTTCTTCTCTGGGTCTAGTTTTGTGACAACTCAAGCACTGGCCGCTCTTGCCTGCATTCTCCACCAACTGTGACACGCCCAAAAGCAAGGAGAGGTTTCAGCTGCCACAAAACACAACCACAAGAGAGACGGGGGCAGCGTTAACAGGAACTGTCTTTTATTTAACAAAAATATATAGGATGGCCAAAAGGGATCCAAATTGGAACTTAGGTACTTCCCGGTCTGGGGTACTCGTGACAGCGGTGTCCCTACCGTCTGCTTGAACTCTAGGCCTCTCTCGGCCTCCCTGTGATTCTTCACCTTGTCCTGGGGTTGTCTGCACCCAGGACCATCTCTCTTTTAAGTGAAGCACAGATCCCAGATTTATAGTGACCTCCATGGGCCATTATTGGCTACAGCTGTGAGTGGTTCCATGATTGAAGGGTAAACAGGTGGAAGTATTTATAATTGATGATTTTTTGGACTTACTTCTTTGCTCCTGGCTCCTTTCTCCAACATTGGCGTGCCACAATATATATACATATACATATACATATACATATACATATACATATACATATACATATATTGTCCTCGCATTCTTTCTTGTGTGACACACCTGAATGAAAGGCTCATTATGCAGCTCATTATGTCTTCTCAAGTGTGAACCACATCATTATTCATGATCATTCACGCCCCCACACATATTGCCTTTCCAAACAAAAAGTGTCTTACAAAATTTAAATCAATGTATTGTTTTATGCGAATGATTAGGCAGGATGACTTTCAGATAATTTTGAAGCAAAAACTCTAGGCGAAAACATCCATTAGTCAAAAGTCTTGTGGACACATATTTAGTATGTGTTTTGTGGCCTTATTTCAGAAACTTTACTTTTTAGTTTTTTCAATAACCATGCATAAACATTATTCTCTCAAAATAAATACAAAAAATGTACATGCATGTTGCTCACATATAACAGGTAGCCACCCGCCTTCACCAGAGTTTACAACTTGAACATCCCTACTCTGCAAACACAGGTTCTGTATGTTTAGCTGGGCCTTGACCTCTATGCGAGCTCAACTCGCTCAGAACGTTATCCCTCAAGGCTCCAACCTCATGGTTTGAGCCCCTTAGTCTCGGGTGAATGCCCTCGTCCTATCTTAGCCTGGCTGCCTTCAGGGATACTGAGATTCTGTACATTTCAGAAAATGCGTAATGGCGTCCCTACCGCATAACAGTGAAAACATAGATTCAGGGCTTGACATTAACTTTTTTGCTCACCAGTCACTGTGGCTAGTGGTTTTCCAAAGTTACTAGCCACTCGGCATTTTCACTGGCCACAATTTTGACATCGATACCATGGGGAAAAACTGCCATATAGATATTTTTTATATTATCTCAGAATTTGGCACCAGGTATATTAGGCTACTGCCACTTTAAGACCTGACACACAGATCCATTATACTGTTACACATTGTTTTTGACTGTTTAAGCAACAAGTAGTGAAAAATAACTCAATTTAGTACTGAGAGGCAGCTTTATGTGTGCGCACTTTGAGTGTGAGCACAACATCTGACATCTGACGTGTATGAGTAAAATTACGCGCAATCCCATGCAGAAATTCAAGCCCTGTAACACCAACAATATTCATCTGGAGCAAATTAAACGAGTGAGTGAGGGAAGCCGGGATTGTGTGTCAACTCACTGTCGAGAGATGAGAGAGTGAGAATGTGCAGCTGGTATCGTGTATCTGTTCTGCGGAAAGTTAGTATTGGAAGGGTTTCAGATATTTCAGTATCGATATGTATCGAAATATCTATATTTTTGACAACACTACATTGCACTTAGTTTGTTATTTCAGATGCCTTTTTAAAACACTACAACTGAAAAATGTATATTAGCCTATATTGCCCTATAAAATTCACGCCACTGCTGAGATCCAGCCACATTTGGTGGGCTGGTGGGTGTTAATGTCAAGCCATCAATGGCAGGAAAAGAGTTCAGATTTACTTAATCTTGACTTCACTGCGCTCTCATATACAGTAACTCCTCATTCTGTCCTCATTTATTTGTATGTTCATCTGTAATTGTTTGGGTTAAAATATTGGATGTTGTAAAAGCTCCCAACACAGCACAGCCCTGCAAATAATAAAGTAATAAAATAATAAAATAACTTAAAAAAAAAAAAAAAGATTAAATTGAGACCAGGGTAAGATGAGACACTTTTAACCTGATTTTGATTAGTCAGATGGGGTTTGCATTTTTACATCATGGGATAAGATGTGACAATTAGTGCTTTTAAAGATTACTTTAATTTTCCCAGATGTAACTAGTAATAAACATATGGGCTAAACATGTTGATTGTTGTGATTTTATTACACACCTTCTAACAGTTTGACAAAACTGAATTATCATATGTTGTTTGAATCTTTATTAGTTCTGATGTGAGTGAGCCTCAGGTAAAATCTTTACGACAAAGTAATTTGTTTCAATAACAATATTTAAAATGTATATGTAAAATTTACAGACTCCAGGCTGGGAATGCATTCTTTCAGCCAACTGTTTCCCAGGGGGGTGCGCTACGCAAACTACATCATCTGCATACACGGAGCAATGGTACTCCTTTTGTAGAGGTCCAAACCTGAATCAGCACCATTTATGTGCACAGAAATTTATTGTCTACTCTAACTGAAATATAGTTGTAAGTATAGTTTATTAAAACTAATGTAATGTGTTTATAAAAGTTGTTAGTAATGTGTCTTATGATAAAGACATAGGCATTTGTTGTCTTATAGTCTTATTTTTTAATAGAGAAGCTTAAACACATTAGACATACACTGTTTTAGCACTAAAGCTTTGATATTATATATGTCCCAAAACAATGGGAACTTGATGCTTTGAACCTTATACTGGATATTCATCAGAGACAACCTGCTTGAGCTGATCAATTGCAACACAGGTGTCTTCTCCTCTTTTCCAGACAAAATCCCCCTCAAAGGCATGAAATCCATACCAAACCTTGGAAAATGATCAAAAATAAACTTTATCATGCTCCAGAGGCATAATGCCAAGCAATACAGAGTGAGCTAAACCAAACGCCTGCCATGGGAATAATGCTATGGGTTTACTCCGAGTGCCTCCTAGATGCCCGAGCTTCACCCTAGACACTCTGTGGAGAAATGAAATTTCTGCTGTTTGTAGCTGTGATCTCGTTCTTTTTGTCACTAATCAAAGTTAATCACCATAGGTGAGGGTTCGGAACATAGATCGACTGGTAAATTGAAAGTTAGGCCCTCAGGCTCAGTTACCTTTTCACCATGATGGTCTGGTAATGACCGCATAATTGCCACTGCAGCACTGATTCACCTGGCAAGTTCCAATTGTGGGCAGTCCACCTTTTCCTGGCTGTGAATCTTCCTCATCTCCACCGGTTCACACTGGGCTGCCCTTATGCAAGTTAACAGTACCCCCCAGTTTGTTAGTGTGAATTAAAAAATTGAGAGCAGAAATACAAAGTT
This sequence comes from Squalius cephalus, assembly GCF_949319135.1. Taxonomy (NCBI): domain Eukaryota; kingdom Metazoa; phylum Chordata; class Actinopteri; order Cypriniformes; family Leuciscidae; genus Squalius; species Squalius cephalus. Next base: position 40,056,465 of record NC_137127.1, on the reverse strand, counting down.
TGTCTGAAACAACATGTCTGGTTTAGACACATCCTCTGACTCTAACCTGTGTGTTGAGCACAGCTGTTACCTATATTTTGAGATGAAAAAAATACATTTTGGTCCTTGTTTCTTCAGGTTTTTATTCACTAAAATAGCAATGAAAAGACTGACTACAAAATACAATAATTGTTCTTTCAAAGTCCATTTTCATGTTCCTCTGTGTCCGTCCTGACTAAGTCTTCCATCTCTGCAGTGAAAGCAGTTTCCTTCATTACAGCTAGTTGTTTAGAGGTGAGAGGAAGCTCTGTATCAGAACTACACAGGTGACACCAACGCTTCCAAGACACACAAATACAGGGAAACAACAGTTAGATAGTACTGAAATTTGAAAGCAGATTAAATTCTCTTGGTTAATTTCAGTAGATTAATATTGGTTAAATAGTTAGTTTTACATTTGCATCCCTGTTTTGATCTCATCTGAGATCCCAGAGGCTTGTTTATCTTTTCAAATGTCAGGGATGAATATCTTTTCATCCTCACCTGTTTCAGACTCCCTTTCCCAGCACACATTCGGCCCAGCGCCCATCCAGGCACCAGCAGAATGGAGGACAGGGCCAGTAACCAACCTAGTGCGTACGCCCAGTCCGGGTACACATACCAACGGTTAAAAGTCAGGGGCTGGTACTCCACCATAGAACAGATGAAAGACACCTGAGAATGGACAGAGGAAAAAGAGAAATGGTAAAAAAGGATGGAAAAGAGAAAGGATAGTAAGAACTGAATTCAACTGAGGTGTTTATGGCTGAGAATGCTTCAGGAATTCACAATAGAATTCATATCCATTAAGACAAGACAAACCCAAACTTATGTATGAAATTCAGACACTCACCAGGGACACGAGAGGAGTCAGGTATTTCCAGCACAACATGAATATGTAGTTGGGGCGTGACTTTGTCATGTCTTCAATAATGTCAAACATTCTCTCAGCCCCTGTGGAGTGTAGAGGATTTAGCTTTACTGGCTTTCTAGCATTGTCATTGTATTTTGTTGACTTTATTATGTTCTATTATGGTCTGTAACCTGTGTGTGACTCACCAAAGATCCAACCCATGGCCAGAGACTCAAACACAGACAGGAACAGAACACAGGCTCCATTACAGGCATAGTAGTCAAACAACTGGAATACATACATCCCCCCCTGCAGGCCACAATAAAACATTACAGTTAGGGCCAGATTAAGGTATTGTGGTTGTAAAAAAATAAAACACAGATTAATTAAATAAAATTGCACAGGCCCTCAATTTTACAGCTCTAGTAATTTTTAGAAGTTTAGAAATGTTTCTTTCAAACTAAAACTTTTCAAACATTTGTCAAGTAACAGTAAAATATTTACAATAAAATACTTGTTCTCTTTTAAATCACTCATATAATGATGAGGACCAAATACTACATCCTTAAAGGTGACCTATTATGTCCCTTTTTACAAGATGTAATATAAGTCTCAGGTGTCCACACAATGTGTCAGTGTCAGTGAAGTTGCCCATTGGGAAATGATTGGATCAAATGATCAATAAGCTGCTGCTCCCCACCCCCTTTGTAGGATAGGGCTGTGCCTTTACAGCTTGTGCCTCAGACACTCTGGCAACAACAACAACAACAAAACCACCAATATGGCTGCTTCTGTAAATAATAGAGTTCAGCCCTACTTGCATGAACCAGAGTCAGGGATTATGTTGCATCATACACATTAATTGTTCAGATGCTCATGTGGGAACTGTAATAGGATGCCTACAAAGCCAGAGAATATATGCGACATGTAGACATGATATCGTTTCGCTTAATTACTGTAGTCAGATTTTATTTATGTCATACCATGACACTTGCCTAATGCAGTTTATTATAATAAATGTTAAACAAGCACAAACATATAAGTATTACCTATTTTTTGGGCACATGCCATTCAAAAATAAATGTAACCCATGCCACCTGCAGTTGCTCAGATACCAGGAGAAAATGATCTCTTGATCAAATTAATAAATGAATGAATCTTTATTCCTACAGCCAACAACATATATTTAGCTGATACATTCTTGTGTTACCACTAGCTGCTCTAGTGCAGAATTAAACATGGCAGACTGTGTACAGCTCACTCAGGGGAGGATCTAAGCTAATAGGAAGTACCCCCTTTTTGGCATGTTCGCGCCACAGGAACTGGAAACCATTTTAGTTATTCACTTCAGAGTAGGGTCTAACCCAGCACAATAGGAATTACCAGTGACACAAGAGTAAGTTGATTAGACGAACTCATGCCATACAAAGCACCGGCAACCAGCATTTATAAAAAGCAGTGTAAACACACAGTTTACTCCACGAACATGGAAACAGTGATAGATGAACCAACAGTGAAGTCTATAACCTTTACTCTATGGTGGAAATCCAACACAAATTTGAAGGGACCAAGCAAAACTGCTCAGCTAGAATGGTGCTCTTAAATGACATCACGGTCAGCCGGCTTATGCCACTTCAGAGTTCCTATTGGCAGTGTGAATGTAACCAGGAAAATGGCTCTAGGGGAAGTTCCTATAACTGACTTTTTAAAAAACTATTTTTGTTCCTATAACTACTCGGTGCGAAAGCCCTCAGTGACTTCCATAGAATGGAAAAAAAAACTGTTCAGCAGAAGAAAGAAATTAATACAGGTTAAGAACAGCTTGAGGGTGAGTATATGATGACTGAATTTTTATTCTTGGGTGATCTATCCCTTCAACATTAGGCCATTATAGGTAACACAAAGGTAACTTTAATTTTATTCTCTCTCACGCACAAACACACTCTCCTTACCTCTGTAACCATGATGAGCTGACCAAAGAAGCAAGTGAGACAGAAGACTAGGAGTAAAATTTCTCGTCGTCCTGCTTTGCGCAGCACCACAGGGAACAGGTCTATCACTGATGTCATGACAGCTTCCATTGAAGCAAACTTCAAAGGGAAAGTCATATAGGTTTGGTACGATGAGGGTGAGGAAATGATGACAGTATTTTCATTGTTGGGTGCACTATCCCTGTAACACACTGGAAGCTGTTTTTCCAACACCAAAATAGCCCAATGTATTTGCAGATGCTGTCTTTACACTTCACAAGTCTGAAAATGACTCTAAATAAAATGTTTGCAGTTTATGAACGCCAACATTTACCTTGTGTTTTTCCATGTCAATATTTTTAATCTATAGTGTGCACATATTTGCACTTACCTACATTAATTTACTTCATCAAAATGTTACACCCCAAGTAATGCAATAAAAAAAATTCAGAGTTCACTTTCATGGTCAGGGACATTGTGGATGCATTTGTATCTTTATTGTAAACCTTTGTGTTCACCGGAAGAAAGTAATTCATACAGGTTTCAAACAACTTGAGGGTGAGTAAATAATGACAGAATTTTCATTTTTAAGTGACCTATTCCTTTTAACTATATGGTTGACTTGGCCAAATTTGCCTAAATAATAAATGAAGAAAATAGGGAATTTTTTAATAATAATTATATATATATATTTCTATATATATATATCTATATATATATATTTTCCAAATCTATATATATATATTTTAGAACAAAACGTCTCGTTTATGACTGTAACCTTGGTTCCCTGAAGAGGGAATGAGACGCTGCGTCGAGATTGACGCTATAGGAACGCTCTGTGTGATTGCGTCGTGAAGCATTTGTGAAATCAGTTCAATGCCGTATAGGTGGGTGACGTCATGGAAGGAAGCTATTAATTGCACCCAGGCCAAACATTGCCAGCTTCTGATAGGCTGAAGCAAGTCGATCACAGGCACGCCGGAAGTATGGCAGGGCGACGCAGCGTTGCAGCGTTATAGTCGTAAGCAAGGAGTTCCCTTTCAAGGGAACTCGCACTGCGTCGACATTGACACTATGAGAACGTCCATACCAATGCTGCCATAGGGACTAGTGCCTGTCTTGTGTGAAATCAGCCGAGCACAACAAAGACAGAATCACCTGGGACCCAGGGTTAAAGCCCAAATCTAGATTGTAAACCTGACGAATGTGTGAGGAAAGGACCAGCCTGCCGCATCACACACTTCTTGTAGGGATACCCCTATTATAAGGCTGACCAAGCCGCCATACTCCTCCTGATCCGATGCACCACGGAGGTAACACCAACGGTTTCTCCCCAAAGACACCACCCAAAGATGCGTGGTAAGCAGCTAGTCCACCACGTAAACCTTTAGAGTGGAGGGGAATAACCCTGCGGAGAATCAATCCTGCAGAAATTCTAGCACTGTACCAACTGGGCAGTTAACTGGATCCAAGTGATGACAGCACAGTTTCCTTGTGCAGGGAGTTTTAGAGTGAGCGTGGCCTCAACAACCTCAATTGAGAGACCTGAGTCTATGAGTGGGTCCCCCACACTTCCATACTCTGCTCTCCAGAACTCCTGGGAGTAGAAGGATCAGGGAAACTGAGTACAGACGCAGCCTCAGCCATGTCTGCACCTCTATATGAGCTCCACCACCTCAGGGTGGAGTCTCCATTCCCAGGGGCTCAGGCCCCGCCTCGAACAGGATGTCTGCTCCATGAATCTGGTGCCCAGGGATTTAGAGCATGAGCCATCATCACCAGGCAATTACAGTAAGTGCCAGGAGAGATGATGACCCATCCACAGACACTGAGAGACCATCCATGATCACTCCCCAGCCCGTGAGTGAAGCATTCGTTGTAAGCGTTACGCAACGACAAGGAGCTCCCAGCACAGGACCCTGGGACAAGAACCAAGGCTTCTTCCACATAACCAAAGTACGAAACACCTGTGCATATCCTTGATCATGCAGAAAGGGTTGCCCCTCAGGGAAACCCCCTGGTCTTGTGCCACCACTGCAAAGGTCTCATGTACAGCAGGCCAAAAGGTATCCCGTTGGACGCAGCTGCCATCAGACCTGACAGTCTCGAAACTGTTTGACAGTGAGTGACTGGCCGAGCTTTATTTTGCTCACGGCTGTGAGGATTGAACCGATATGAGCAGGAGATAGACGTGCCTGCAATGTCATCGAATCCCACACCACACCTGAAAAAGTGGTCCTCTGTAATGGGGAAAGCACACTTTTCTTTGTATTCAGCCTAACCCCCCATACTTTCATGTAGGGAGGACGACATCTCAATGCCGAACTGACAAGACTAGGCCGAAAGGAAGAACCCGATACTGGTACGCTTTGCCCTCGAAAGCAATCTGAGGAACTTCCTGATTTGAGGAAGGATGGAAAATGGCAGTATGCGTCCTAAAGATCTACCGTGACAAACCAGTCCGCGGATCTGATTGTGTCATGATTCGCATCAGCACACAGATCTAGAATTGGACGTAACCCTGCATCCTTCTTCGGAATGATAAAATACTGTCTGTAATCTCGGACTCTCTGTCGGGGGAAGGAACACTTTCTTTGGTCCCCTTCCCCAACAAAGCCTTTATAACACTTGTTCCATAACCAGATCCTGCTTGGGCCCTACCACTGTGGACAGGACCCCCCCTGTGCACAGGACCCATTGATATATATTTAGCAGCAGTTTCACGCTGCTAAAAATCTACTAAAGGAACCAGTCTCTCAAGACTGGTCTTAGGTGTTACTCAAGCAACCAATTCGGTCAAGTCAGGTCAAGTCACCTTTATTTATATAGCGCTTTTTACAATACAGATTGTTTCAAAGCAGCTTTACAGAGATAACAGGAAAATTATGCAACAAAGTTTGTTTCTAGAAGAAAATAGCGTCACAGTCCAGCTTAAGTATGTTCAGTGATGGTTAATTTTTGTTGTAAAAAAGTAATTGACTGTGAAACCCCGGCTAAAGTTGCAGAATCAAATTATGAGTTTAAAAGCGTCAAAGTAGTCATAGCCATAAAAATGTCAAAAATAGGTCATGTGTGTTTATTGCTGTAAATGATAGATTATACCAAGGGTTTTGAGATGCAATACTTATATTTTCATTTATAACATGATACATACTGAAATTAATGATTTTATTGACATTAACCCTCTGGGGTCTGAGGGGTTTTCTGGCCCTGGAGGTGTTCTGACATGCTCTGACATTTGTGCTTATTTCTGTTACTTGTGACATTTTCATGGCTAAAGACTGATTAAACTGTATTTAGCACAAACTCTGCTACAATAATATATCAGCAGCATGTATGTAAAAGTTTGTAGTTTTGAGATAATGACATTTATGCGTGGTTTGTGAAAATACAAAAAAAAATTCTCACTGAAATAAGGCCATGAAACCCATACTGATTATTTCTTCACAAGACTTTTGAAAATTGTATCACGTAGCCTAGAATATTTGCTCCAAAACTATGTGAAAATCACCCTGACTGCTCATTCAGATAAGACAATATATTGATTTAAAAATTGTAAGACGTGTTTTGTGTGAGAAAGCTTTATGCAGGAGGTGTGATCACATCATTAATATGTAAGCTTTTCACACCTGAGAAAGACAAAGACCTTCCCCTAACGGCCCTATTAGGAGCTATCAGGCCCTGTCATTCTGAGCAACCTTGCACAAAGAATGAGGAGATTTAAAAAATAATGTCTTTTTGATTGTTTGGATTTATTTACAACACAACATAATCCAAAGATACAAAACAAATGACAAAAAAGCACTTATTGAAAACAATGATCCAAAGACAGAGACCTTTGTGCCATTCCTAAAAACATTGTACATACCTTTCATTTCCAAGGTGTTTGATTTTCACTTTACCATGTTCATGTACAGAGAATCATGTGAATGTTGAAGTCAGCAGGACTCAGTGGCATCTGGTCCCTGAAAAAAAAAAAAAAGTGAACATACTGATATCAAGAGAAAGGCCTGCACGATTTTGGGAATAAATTTTAGATTTTTCTGGTTAAAATTGCTTTTTAAAATTCACAGAACACACACACACACACACACACACACACACACACACACACACACACACACACACACAATGTTTCCAACAATATATAATATAATGAACACCAGGTTTGTTGTGCCTTGTAGGCATAGGCTATGCGCAGTGCTGCATAAAATAATAATAACAATAGCCTATAGCAGCCTATAAATCTTCCAAAAGATTTCAGTAACAACTACGCTAGAGAAAAATATATTGATTATCATATGTTACTTCAAATGTTTCCATTCGTTATGATGATATGAAATTAGATAATAGTAAAAACATGAAGCCGTTTGGTGCGTTTTGCTTTTCAAACGTGATCGTGCACCAAAATATGAAACATTATGGTTACCATATACATATCTACGTTTGAGCAGATATCCACAAACACAGTAACAGTAAACACGGGTCTAAATATTATAATATTCACCATATATCTAGCAACAGTTCAACTGCAATGTGAAATTTATGCAACAATAACAAACTAATATGTCAGAATTTCTTACCTTACATCTTTCTTGTCTTCAGATCGCGTTCTTCTTCTTCTGAGGTAAATCCAATGTAAGCTCACGGCACGTCTTTCAAACTCGACGAAAAGCAGAGACTTGTGAAGTTTTTTCGTGCTTTGTTTTTGAGGTAATGAGCGCGTTCGCGTTCCATGTGGAGATTTGCATGTGAATCTCTTTTGCGCGCGTGGGTGTGGTCAAATTAAAAATAATGAGCAAAAATGTTTGAGATACTGGATATCTTGTTGGTTTTATACAAATTACTTAAACAGAGAATATTTGTTTTCTGTTTGAATCCGATCATTTAAAAGTACACACTTAAATGTTTATAAAGGTATATGGCTCATGAATGTGTGACAAGTATTCGCTGAGTTTTGTTTCAGTTTAAAGACGTGCTCAAGAAAAAAAAGTTCACCGCGACGGGGAGGCAGAAAGCACACCCTGTTTATTTTCTTTATTTTACAAAAGCACAATGTTTTGATTTGATTGTAAGTGGACACATACAAAAGTAGAAATATCACAGATTCTTTTTTTATATTTCTTTTTTCTGTATGACCATAAATGACGGAGTAATTTAAGTTTATTGTGCTACAATGAGAAGAAAATCCAGCAAAACACGCGGGCGCGTTTGTCGACCCCAGAGGGTTAATACTGTTATACTTTTGCGCAAAAAAATGACAAAAAAGTACGTGGGCTTCCTAAATATTGATTTCAATTTATTTCGACGCAACAACACCTGCTGATTCTTATATAATTTCAGGAACTTCTTTTCTACTTCTTTTCTATTAGAAAGAGTAAACAGACCTTAACATCAATCCGCACGAGCGGCAATTAGGTCAACACTAGTTAAGGCAAAAAAAAAAAAAAAAAAAAAAAAAAAAAAAACGGGTTCAGATGTCTGTGGAGATTGTTTCGTGTTGTTGCCAATATTTTAGGAACAGCTTATTTGTTTTGTAGCTCAATATTCTGCCAATAATAACAATCTTATTTTAAGGTCATTTTAGGCCTGCTACGTGTCAATATAATTTGTTTGTTGGATGGTGATGCGTTGTTTTGACATCTGACATGGCGGCACCAAATCATGAGCAGAATGTAAAATAGCTGACTGCTTAAACAGCTTGTTTGATATCAGTCTCGGTGGAATTGCCCCAAATTACGATATAACTGGTTTTATAGCAGATTATTTTCTGGAGGATGATGGTGATGACTGATGATGAACAGGACACATTCTTGGACGAAACTGATGAGGAATTTGACGGTAAGTTTTTGTCATAATTTTTTTAATGCTAAATGTATGTATACTGTAAAAGTCAGTGTTCAGCCAATGTAATGCTAACACAGAATTCATCCTGTGATGCAAAAATAGTGGATTTAAATGTTTATTATATTTGTTGATTGGGATTGAGTTAGTTTAAATTAATTACGCTTATGACATGATGTTTATTTGTTTGATCACACTCTGAATTGAAGTCTGCTCTCCACCTACAGCATTACCTGTATAGCATTACCTGTTTCTTGTCCCTCTGCCCTCCCCTCAATAAATCAGATACAGTCTCACTAAACTGAAAAACTGATATTTTCATATAAATGCTTTATTATCCACATTAAATGTGGAATTAGCCCCCCCACCCCATTCTTGCAATGTTATGTTTTTAGGTCTCTTGTTTTGAACTGAAAAATTTCTCCTTGCTTTTTCAGGCATTGACCAACATGATGATGAGGATGAGCCAGTTTTGGTGATTGAACCCCAAGCTATTAATCTGGTGAATATGAAGAGGGAACACCAACAAGAAGAATTTGCTTCTAATGCTGGAAGTCCAGATGTGAAACTGAAAATAGGTTTCTCTTGCAGTATTGCAATACTGCATTGTGAAATACTCTTGAAGTATTTCAATAGGGAAAAGTGTTCTACATTTTTCAAGGATGAAAATTGCAGTCACTCAGGATGAGTCATTTGGAGATGGACAATACTGTACTCAACATGGTAGTTTTAGCTCAAATACGAAGTCACTTGCACTGTGGGGAAGAAACCGTTAAATAAAAAAAAAAAAGGATCACAGACTGAGCGTAAACGTCATCGCCTAGATTACTACTATGAGGGGCAGAAAATCTGTCGTGACACTTTTATGTATAAGCAATATTCCTTGGTGTTGGAAGACCAAAAAAGACCCCACATGGTCTTGCCAAAAAAATTTAACTGGCTTAGTTTAATTGACTTTGTAGTCTCTGTGAAGCTACGTATGTACATACCTCCCATGAAATGAAATATCAATGAAAAAAATATAGAAAATCTCATTCTCTTACATTGAGTAATTCCGGAGTAAAAAAATAAAAAAATATTCAAGGGATAGTTCATAGGGATAGTTTTTTACTCCAGATTTACTGAGTGCTGAGACTGCTAAAGGAACCTGCATCTCGAGACTGGTCTCTAGCCGTGTTTGAGAAGCCAGTCCGGTGCCCTGAAACGGATGACCGGCAGGAAACAACCGAACTGACTCCTCTTAAACCCTCCTTCTGCGAGCCAGACAATGAGACTATATCTCGCTGGAGACCGCTGTGCCCCAAAGCACATGAGCTGGTGGGGTTGGCAGAACGGCCCCTGAGGGCACCATATAATGAGCAGAGGTGGGCAGAGTACCCAAAAACTGTACTCAAGTAAAAGTACAAGTACTTATAGAAATATTTACTCAAAGTAAAATTAAAAGTAATAATATTAATAGTTACTTGCGTAAGAGTAAAAAAGTATCCAATGAAAAAACTACTCAAGTAGCGAGTAACTTACTTCGGATTATATATACATATATATATATATATATATATATATATATATATATATAATCCGAAGTAAGTTACTCGCTACTTGAGTATATATATATATATATATATATGAAGAAGACTTCAGATGCAAAAGCCTCTGAGTGCCATCTGAAACTTTCTTCTAAAACAAGCATTTTTATCAAGCTTGTATATTTAAGTTCAGTAATTTCACTTTAATGACAATTAATAGGTACTTTTCATTGCCATTTAAGTGAAATAACTGAACATAAACGTACAAGCTTGATAAAAATGCTCTTTTAGAAGAAAATTTCAGATGGTACTTAGAGGCTTTTGCATCTGAAGTCGTCATATATATAAAATTATATTATTTATATTTTTTATTTTTATTTTTATTTAAAGGAGCTGTATGTAAGATTGTGGCCAAAACTGGTACTGCAATCACTGTATCCCCTCCCCCTCCCCCCTGACTCGAGGTTGCCAGATATGTTGCAGGATCCAGCAAGAACGTAGGCTGCTACAAGGAGCTGCAGCTGTGGTAACTAGAGCAGAGCTGGCAACCCGGATGCCGAAACACTACTGACTTCGTGATTGGTAGATAGGCAGAGGGTGGAGCATCAGGCCAAAACACAAGATGACAACATCAACATCAGTTGAGGGCTGCAACTTCACTTTTTAAATGACAATATCCTGGCCGTACTACTGTTGTCAGTGATATAAGTATTTGAAATGAACATGATTTCTTATTGTCTAGTGACATATCAGGGCCATTTTATGATTAATTGAAATACATTTCTTACATACAGCTCCTTTAAATGACTATCATTTTCATAAGTAGATTGGCTCTCTTTGCAACAAAAAGCATTTTCTCCCATCTGTAGCCCGAAAAAGAAAATCATTGCCTGTCCTTTGGTTTGTATAATAGTAATATAACTTATACAACTACATTTGGATTATTAGACCATGTCGAAATAAAGTGAATCTGCAGAGTGTTGCATTCAAAGGCATGCAATTGACACAGAGAAGAAAGAGTTAAAACTCTTCACATGTGCTCGCGCTCATGACTGCTACTGAATATCTGAACACAAAAAAAAAAAAAGTACATCGACGAATCTTCTTCTGTCGGTTCTCCAAAATATAATCAAATGTATATTTCTGCAAGCATGTTTAAACTGGTTAACTGTGTCTACGGCAGGCAATTAAAGGCATTCGTTTTGAAGCCGAGTTCGCACGCCACTGCGCAACAATACACACAAACTACCGCGGGATGGCGGGTGTTCATAAACTGTGGGCAATGGTAGCTTATTTAATGTATAAATTAATGTATATGTCCAAAAAACGGGTAATGTCATACTTTCTAGTAGTGCTATCATGGCGTAATAATCTGTTTGGTTGTAAAATGTATTACCTGAGTGAAATGAAATCGAATATATGGTCCTGTGGAATCATTCATTCACAAACAGCTTACGAAGATGTTCAACTAATAAAGATCTTCATCGCTGGCAAATATATGATGCATTTGCAGATTTGCTCTCACTTGACTGTACTGTAGGTCCACTGCCCCTTCATCCAACGCTCTTGATGTCCTTAAATCTTCCTGTTACGACTCCGAGTCGAGTGTGAATTGAAATCGCTTCAGACGATTCAGTGCGTGCAGGAACTGAACAGTTCATTCAAACTGTTTCGCGAACCGATTTAGACAGATCTGCCAACTTGTTTGATGAAGTCTTTGAACAGAATAGACTCAAAAGAGTGATTCATTTGTGAATTGAGCATCGCTCAAGCCCAGAAAAAAGATACATCGCACTTACGCATTTAACAACACATATTGCATTAAAATAAAGTAACGAGAGGAACGTCGCCCAACGTAACGAAGTAAAAGTACAGTTTTTTCATTAGAAATGTATTCGAGTAAAGGTAATAAGTACCCACATTCAAATCTACTCTTAAAAGTAAAATTTTTCCAAAAAAATACTCAAGTAAATGTAACGAAGTAAATGTACTTCGTTACTACCCACCTCTGATAATGAGGTGTTATCCATTTCCCCCTGGGAATAAATGCAGCCAAAGATCAACCAGACAAGTAAACACAGTCCGGATGAAAAGCTGAATAGTATATTAATACAGATATCTAACTCCTCAAAGATCAGATGAGTATATATTTTTTAATTTCTCAAATTAAATGCTGCCAAATAACAACCAGACAAGTAAAAACACTCTGGATGAAAGGTGAATTAATACAGACATCAAAATCAGATGAGTATTTAACATTTAATTCCTCAAAATTAAATGCAGCCAAAAACCAACCAGACGAAAAGCTCGGTCTAGACTAAACTAGTCTAGACTCGGTCAAGGCTGAATAAAGTATTTTCATACAGACATCTAACTTCCAAAGCCAGACAAGTATTTAATTTAATTCCTCAAAATGAAATGCAGCCCAGAAACAATCAAACACGAATACGTGGTTTGAATGGCTGGCTGAATATTCATGTTATAATCTCAAACACAAAAAAAACCATAAATAATAGTCTGCAAACACACCTAATTAGTTTGCACACAATCATAGGAAAAAGAGAGAAAGGGAAATTCCAGTCTGCTTAGTCACCTATGCTTGTTTTGCGGACCGTAGTCTACACATTGCTTCGGCAAACACGAGATCCAAGCCACTAGATTCTTATTGCAGACCCATAATCTATGCGCTGCCTCGGCAAATGCGAAATCCGAGCCACTCTACGCACTGCCTCGGGGCACGCAAGATCCGAGACAGAGTCACATAATCTTTATTGCAGACCCGTAATCTACGCGCGGCTTCGGCAAACGTGAGATCCGAGCCAAAGATTCTTTATTGACTTTCTCCCCTCTAGAAGAAAGCCATCAGGAGCGGAGATAAAACTCTCGATAGTGCATATTTTACATGTCGGGAATTTATGAATGAACACTGTGAGCTCCCTTTTACTAGAGCTGACATGCATGCTCCACTCCCAAACAAACAACACATAAACCGCATGTATCCCCACTCGTAATGTAGCGAGGGCAGGGAAAAACACACAATCAAAAATACTGTTTGCTTGCCATTATACTCCTGTTCTAAATATATAATATGCTTGAGGACAAACAACAATAAATAGACAAAGACAATTTTACACAGAGCACTTGTTGAGGGCACAGAAGCTGACAATGTTTGGTCTGGGTGCACTTTATAGCTTCCTGCCATGACGTCACCTGCCTATACGCCATTGGACTGATTTCACAAGTGCTTCACGATGCAATCACGCAGAGCGCTCCCATAGCGTTAAACTCGACGCAGCGTGAGCTCCCTTGAAGGGGAACTGTAAATATAAATATTAAATGTAATTATATTCTAAATGCAGATTAGTGCTCACTGCATTTATATTTAAAATTTATATTTGTTTGATGAATCAATTTACATTGGTATTCTTTCAATACTTCAAACAAACATTTGTAGTCATTTGCAGTTTTTAGTTCAAGGTATTACGACTTATGTATATGTGTTAGTTTAAGCTCACCTGTGTATCTATCCCCAGCAAAATAATCATGATGAAGAAACAAACAGCCCACAACTGAGGGAGAGGCATCATGGCTACTGCCTGTGGATAAGCTATGAACGCTAGTCCTGGACCTGACATAGAAAGAGAGATATTATTTTAAGCATTCCATGTTCTTAGTAATTACTTAAATACAGTATTGGTTTGCAACATCTCAATTGTCTTATCATGCCTCCTGTGTTTCCATGAAATACTGCATTACCTGATTCTGCCACCTCTCCTATGGGGACGCCCTGCTGTTGGGCCATGAAACCCAAAACAGAGAACACTGCAAAGCCAGCCACCAAACTGGTGCTGCTGTTCAGAAGTGAAAGCCACAAGCAGTCCCTGATAAATGTAGATAAAAACACATATCGTCTACCATTTGCTGACTGAGCATCATAACAACATAACATTTCAAAAACATCTTGCTCATAGTGTACAACATAACAAATAGTTAATTATTCAATTGTTAAATCATTCATATGCTCATTCTTTGGTACTGTCATTTTATTGAAAGCCTTAATACTAACCTGTAGCAGTTGTTGTTATATTTATTGTAGCTGCCAAAAACAGTGAGAGTGCCAACAGACACACTGTAGGAAAATAAGATCTGAGCTCCGGCCTCCAGCCAAACCTAAACACACAGAGCACCTCTATTTCAATATAATATAAATAATAATAATAATAAAAAAAATAGATCAGATAGTTACAGAAAAAAACATATGTTTTTGGTAATGTTAAATTAGGTGGCTTTAACTTCCATAAAACAATTGTTAGATACAATGTACTTATATACTTATTGTGTTCATGTTGTATTGTAAAATATGGTAGCACTTTATTGGACAGTCCTGTTTCGCATGCAAATACTATGTACTTATTATAGCAATTGCAGTAACTGGATTATAACTACATACTAACCCTTCACCTACCCTAAACCTAACCTTAACCCATGTAGTCACTGTACCATATATTACCAGTACTTTCTTGGGCAAGTAGGGAGAGCGGTAGCCTGGTTAAAACCAGACCATTCTCAGTAGTAACTGAGTTATGGTCTGGCAAAGCTTCATTAATAACTCATTTCCAAAGGGGCGTCACCAACGGACGTCGCTCAAATGCCTCTGGGCGCAATTGGACAGATCAATCAGAGCGATCGTCATCGTGTAAAGCCATATGCTGCGTCCCAATTCGCCTAAGTTACACTACGCCATAAAAGTATGTACTCTTTTTGTGAAGAAAAGGTATTTACTTTTGAATGTGTAGCAAAAAAGTAGGCAAGCTTTGGGACATACTACTTCGTCATCTTTATCGGACGGATCTGTCGCGTGCATCCTGTCACATTAGTTAGCGAAGCATTAAAGAACTATATCAACTGTTAAATAACATATTGGAGACTAAAATGATATCAGATTTGTCTAATTTTAAATAAACAAAAAATAGAGATGAAAATTAACATAAGTAAGAAATTTACTTTTGCTATGGTTAAATAAATGTTCAGTGATATCTTCCAAAGATTTCTGAATTTTAGCACAATTTTTTCTCTATATAGTGTTGATATGGCAACTAGTAAATACTCTTAAGTTTCGTCATGTTAGCATGTGTGGAAGTTTTTAAAACTAGTGTGTTACAACTAGCCCCAGGGTACGTTGTGCCCCGCTCTCCCCTATACTATAAGTGCACATACTGTAAAATAAAGTGTAACCTAAAACCCCTTTCTGCTATTGAGGTGGGATAATGGTGAGGTTGGTTCCCTGTGTCATATCTGTACTCTTATGTTGTTCTGTTCCTGTTTCCTGCTCCTGGTGCCATCTTTGTAGTTTTTGTAGTCTCCATTGATTAGTCCTGATTGTTCACTGGTGTGTCTAGTAAGCTTGTTACCCCTTGTGTATATATATATGTGTATATATAGCTCTTGTGTTTCCCTTGTTCTTTGTCAGTTGTTCGCTGTATGTAGATGGTCTCATGTCCCTTTTTCCCCTGCGTTCCTTGTTTTCTGGTTCTTGTTTTACTTTTGTGTTTAATAAACAACCCTTGCATTTAGATCCATGTCTCTGCCTGCTCCACCGAGTTACAGAATGACTGACCAAAAAATGGATATAGCAGGGGTTCGTCTCATCCTCCTTTGCCAGGGCGAGTGCTCCCTCAATGGCCACACCCGTAGGTTTTTGAATATGGCCCATCATACCCACTTTCTGGACAGTTCACTCATTTAATTTTATCGTTCTGGTCTGAATGAACCTATCAGATCACAACTTTCCTGTGTTGGTCCTCGAAGGACATTGTGTGAATTTGTGGAGCCTGCTCATCTGCTTAGCAGATCCCCCTTCACTGTGGGTGAGGTGGAGGAGGATCCCACTGTGACCACTCAAGGTTCCCCTAAACATTTTGCGCCCCAAGGCCCGATGGCCATGGAGCTTGGCACAGCAGGAGTCTCAGCACTCTCAAGACTGGTGGTCCCAGAGCTCTCTCGCCCAGTGGTCCTAGCGATATCTAGCCCGGTGGTCCCAAGTCTGGTGGCCGTTGGTTTCAGCATTCTCAAGCCCAGGGGTCTTAGCGCACCCAAACCTGGTGGTCCCAGAGGTCTTCCCCTTGTCCTCGGCTTTCCCCCAGATCCTCCTCTGCTCCACCAACCATCTGGACTTTTTTTTTTTTTTTTTTTTTTTTTTTTTTTTTTTGGCGTGGAGCGTCTAGAAGCCGCTCTGAAGGGGGGCTTCCAGATTTCTAGACTATTATATTGTTCTGTTCTTGGTAGGGTTGCCAACTTCAGCAAAGGAAAATGAGGGACGATCTTGGTTCTAGCCGGAAGCTAGAATTTTACTTTGTAACATGTTAAATAGGAATATTTTTCTTACACAATTGCATCGCTTCGCTTCTGAAGGCCTTTATTAACCTCACGGAGCCGTGTGGAGCATGTTTATGATGGATAGATGCACTTTTATGGACTTCAAAATAGAAACAGCAATTCACTGCCATTATAAAGCTCGGAAGAGCCAGGACATTTTTTAATATAACTATAAATAATTATTTGTAATATAACTATTTAATATATAATATAAGATTGTATTCGTCTAAAGAAGAATGTCATACAGTATACACCTAGGATGACTTGAGGGTGAGTAAATCATGGGCTAATTTTCATTTTTGGGTGAACTATCCCTTTAATGCTGTTATTAGGTCACAGTGAGGTAGAGGGAAAATGGTTGATTACCTGTGGGTCAGCAAGACGGGCCGGTTCAGGGTACAGGTAAAACACAACCCCCTGCAGAGCTCCAGGAAGAGTCAACCCACGAATCAGCAAAACCAGTAGCATCACATAAGGAAATGTGGCTGTGAAATACACCACCTACAGTACAGCCATAATGCAAGAAAGGGACATGTAAATTAGGAATGTCAAAATTAGATGTCAAAAAGGAAACTATTGATATAACCAATGAAGTTGGTTGCCCTCTTGCCACACAGCTGAAACATATTTGTTCCCTCCTGCACACCTACTATACCCTGGAAATCCAGAGTTCTCGCGAGAGCACAATTTGAATTTGCTCAGCGAGTCACTCTGGCATTGAGTAATGATGCTCATTAACTATGCCCTTGTAGCCAAGTTGCACCAATCACATCGGTGTATCTGATGTGAGCTAAACAGATGACGACAGCGTTGCAGCATCAAAGTCATTAGTAAACATTGCAAGATGGCTATGGATGAACACCAATTGTTTGAAACTGCTTTGGCCACTACAATGAACGAGTTAGACTTGGCTTTTTATCTAAAAGAGGAACAGAAGACGGCGCTCGAATCGTTCCTTTACAAGAAGGACGTTTTTGCTGTTTTGCCGACCGGATACGGCAAGAGTCTAATCTACAAGTTAACTCCGCTGGTAGCTAAGCATATGGGGCTCTGGATACGTCACCCCGTGTATTGTTGTGATTGGTCGTAGTGTTATCCAATTGTGTGCAGTGAGATTTTCAAATGCATGCTTGCTGCCACCCCTCAAGTAGGGCGATTTTCATTACTCAAAGCCTGACCCTTAATCTTTCGGATTTGGGTCTGGATTTCCAGGCTACACCTAATTTACACTTAAAAGGAAACCAGTGTGAGCAATATGACAAAATGCTAATTTCTTAACAATAACTAGGGCTAATATTGACTTTATGGAAAAGTATCGATAAATAAAGTGACATTCTTGCACACCTTGCCTGTAGATTTGACTCCTTTCCAGATACAGAAATAACATATGATCCACATTGCAATGAGACACAGAAGAATCTCCCAGTTGATCTTTCCAATGTCCTCAATACCCCCAGAGAGAGCCAACACTCTGCGCCTGTAAAGAGAGAAACACAAGCATTTTCCTTTGTTTTTATTGAACAAATGAATAGTTGTATGTACTTAATTACTATAACTTTTGCTAAAGCAGAATGTTCATGCAAAACTCAATATCACAATTAGTATTTATTTACTCCCAGAACTCAGTAGCTGCAGGTGTTGAATTAATTAGAGATGTCCGGTTGATGGTCAAATTCTTTGCAGCAAGATATACACAGCCATCTAAGACAGAGAAAAAATAAAATTAAGATATTCAGCAGATGGCATTTATTGTTTATAGTTTTGATGTTACTTTTATTTTTTTTAGATTATCACCTGTGTTCCAGGTGTTGTCACAGCTGTCCCAAGGCAGTTGGGCACTGAAAGAGAAGAAGAGGTAGAAAAGCGCCCAGGCCAGAATGACAATGTAATACATGCAGCTGTACAGAAGTATCAGTTGTCCTGCATAGCCAATACCTGAAAAAAGCAAACAGAAACACTGACTAGAAGAGACTTAAAAAGAGATAATTAATGAGAGAATTAAAAGATGATTTACTGAGATTTACCCAAATGTAACATCTGTTGCATTTATGCACTTTGTGATTTGGTTCTTTCTACTGACTATTTATTAAACCAAATGGTTTCTTTTGAAGTCTTTTTCTACTGGATCATATGTTCATATTCTTCACTTATATTAACTAATAAAGAAATCTGCTGATTTAATGAAATAAATGGTTTCGGTTACACTTTATTCTAAGGTGTCTATTAAATGTATAAATACAGTGTAAAGTGTTTGGATGCAAAAAGATTAACAAAATTTCATTAAAAAATCTTTAAATCTTTTATAAAGTGATGTTTTGTTTCTACAACTCTCACCCTCAGCCAGTGGACAGAGGCGATGCCAACATGTAATGCCTCCTTCCCGTGTGTACTGTCCCATTGCGGTCTCTAGTAGGAACAGAGGCACCCCACAGGTAACAACAAACACCAGGTAGGGTATCAGGAACGCCCCTGAGAACACACCAGTACAATAATACATTATTTAAGTATCGCTGAAAGAATTAAAAGTGCATGAGTGAATTATGTATTTAGGTCGCTGCTGGTTTCATACCTCCTCCATACTTGTAGCAGAGATACGGAAACCTCCACACATTACCCAGTCCAATCACATTCCCTGCCACAGCCAGAAGAAACTCTGCTTTACTGCCCCAGTACCCTCTCTCCTCTATTTGTCCTTCTATTCTGTCCATTCCACACAGTTTTCACACATTTACATGAAGGTCCAGGCTATCCTAATTCTGCAGTGGTGGTTGATGTACTGAATTCTGGTTAGTTAAAAGTTTATACAAATGCATCAAGCTATTTATTGACAGATCCTCCCCAGCTGAACTGCCAACCACAGTTACGTTATTTTAGAAACAAAGACAGAAAAGCTACTAGATCAGTATGATAAAAAAATATAATTTTATGTAATGGGTAGGTTAAAATTAGTAAAATAATGTTACTAAGTGAAATAATGCAAAGTGGCTAGTTTTAAACACATGGTTTGATTAATCAATATGTAAAACCTACAGCCTTCAGTCTAGGAAGACATTCATACAGCCGACTAGTGCTTCCATTTAACGTTTAACCAAGGAATAACAATAGATTACTGTTTTTAACACTGTTTCTCTGAAACATCGAGTGGAGAGATCCACCTATGGGAACGGCATCCATACTTCATCTCTGCAGAAGCATCTATTTGCACCAAGTCTGGCTTGACACCTTTTACTGACTATAAGTAACTTTGTAACTACATGTCAATTTATTCTAACCCTAACCCTACCAGTCTACTAATACTCTACTTAAGGGGGTGAATTCTGGAATGCACTGCTGCTTCAGTGTATATGTAATGAGTGATTATAATCAAGGTATTAAACAATATGTTTCCTTCTAAATATCAAATGAGTTGAATGACTTCTCCGGAGATTTTACTTTGTTATAGAAGTTACCAGTGTGTTTACTGAAAGTTTTTTTTTTTCATGTATTCTTTAATGTCTGTATTTGATATCTGAATACAGTAACAGTGCTTGCTTATTTAGCCCGGCTTCCAGAAATGAAATATGGACTTGTTTTGTCTTTGAGAAAGGTCTTTAACGTGTTAAAACATATAGGGGTCATTGAAGCCAATAGTTTAAAGCTGCCGTCGGCAAAATTTTTTTTGATCAAATTCAGTGAAATTGACACTATAATCCGACAGAACAACATAAATAAGGTGGTTTTAGAAAAAAACCCGAGCTTCTAACTCCACCTGGAGCGTGTTATTTGTTTTGCAAAAATCCACCGCTCCCGTCTCATCGGGTCCAATCAGCGCAGGGGGGTGTGAGATCTGACTGTCAATCACAGTTCGTGCACACGCCACAGATCCCCTCTCCCTCGCGCAGACGCGCACATTACAATATCACATGCACACGACACGCCTGAAGTTCGCCTGAAGATTGTACGAAGCGTGATGGCGGAGAGAAAATCTACTAACAAGCTTCCAATTCCTCGGTTATTGCTATCGATGGATAGATTAGACAGGGCAGCCTACCTCCGAGTCCATGGTGTTGATCGATGCTGAAGAGACGGACGCGTTCACAGAAAATCAGGTACACACCTATTTTTTACAGTCTATGGTACACACGCACTGACGATGGGCTGGTGCTCGTTGGTAGTGGGGGAGGGGCATGAGAGTTGTAAACATTCAAAATTTTGGTTGTCCACTCAATCTGCCAGACTTGCCGACTGCAGCTTTAAGGGACCGTTTCTTTGTTAAAGCCTTACTTTCCAGTTAGATTAAAGTGTAGCTCTCCTTGAGAGAAAGAACGTATTATCTTGATGTTTTGAGAGGACTCTTCTGTTTATAGTTAGAGCCTGGCCAAATCCAACCTTGGAAAAGCTGTGTGTCGGTGTGTGTGTTAGTCTTCTTGGTTACAGGATAAGGAACCATTGGCATTATTGGAGATTGACTGAGTTGTTGTTCTGGACATGCTGGCGCCCTGCAACACAAATCTGCAACCTGGAAGGTCACGACATGCCTAACTTCAGGGTCCGAGTGTCAGCTGCCTAATCAATGGAGATATGCTTCCATCTATCTGTATATGTGTGGAAAATTACTATGTTTATCTATTTCTTAGCCAATCAGAAACTGCAACCTGAAGCAAGGACGTAGCTTAGACCTTGGTGTAGGGTATAACTGCTGTGATTTTTGTAACTGTAAGCGGGGCAGCCCATGAACTCCTGTGTGAGTCTTGAAGCTGACTTCTGCTGATGAAACTGCAAACTATCTTCAGTAAAACTTTTCTTCAATTTATTATAATTCTGACTCCGGGTGTTCTTTCAAACATCTGGTCCTTGGGTCCTAAACTGTTACCCCTTAACACTACTAACACTCTAATGAGTAGGTGCAACGTTACTTATAGTCAACAGAATGTGTTAAAGGGACCATCAAAATAAAGTGAAATCAAATTTTCAATGGTGCGGGGGTCATCCATGCCGAGGGCTACCATGTCCTCAACTTTAAGACCCACAAGGGTCTTGATTTAGGTCAAGCAAATCTCTACAGCAGTGTGAGGACAGAGAGAAGCTGCTTTCTAGAGCCAGGAGGGAGGTTCCAGGAGTTTTCTATCATACAGTAAACGTTCCTCTCTTGGGCCATAGCACTTTGAATGTCCCCTGGGTGTGCATTGTCACCACCGCTCTGTGGCGTCCACCTTAAGCCTTCAGTGAGCACCAGGCAGTGTCTGCAATTCTCAGGGACCTTAAGGGCTTCTACCTTGTGCTTGAGTCCCATGCAAACAATGCATAAAGAATACAATAATATTAATAATAAGCGGTTTAATAATAAGCTGTTTAATAATAAGCGGTTTAATAATAAGCGGTAGACACCTCTTAATGACATACTCGGGTGAATTTGTACTCGGACTTGACACGGACTCTGACATTTTAGACTCTGATGAATTTCTGAGTACAGTCGACTCCGGGCACTGGAGGACACAATATTATTCAAAAACGAAACGAAACTGTGTTGTTTCAGCGTTGAGCATTGTAGCCAATCACAGACATGTATGTTAAGCGCATGAACACAGTAGCAAATCAGAGGCATTTTAGAGTCACCATGCGGAGAATTCGCTCAAAATGTCTGTTCAGAATCAGCTCAAGCTTTATCCTTTCGCAAATCCCCTCATAAACAACAAAGTCTAGAGGCGATATAAATAAGACATTCACTGTGCAGTGCGGACAACTTCAGTGTTTATGACGAGAGTTTTAGGGAGAGTGCAGAATGTGGTAAGTAAGTGGCTTAAAGGGAGCGCTGTTGACAATCTAAATAAGTTTTGTTTTTCATGCTTCTAGAGGACCAGTGGTTATGTTCACACTGTAAATTATAAAGAGTGATAACTGCATTTAAATGTGAGAGTGAATCCGCTAAATTTTAGTCCTGTGAGTCATGAAATGATGATTGACATAGTAACCATAGCAACACGAGAACGTGATATCCATAGCAATATTTTGGCGTCTAATAATGTTATGATTTTTGTTACATTGACACTTTAGTCATAAGTTTACATACACCTTGCAGAATCTCCAAAATGTTATTTTTATTTATTTTTGTAATAAGAAGGATCATAAAAACATTGTTTCTATTAGGCTACTGCCCTGAAAAAGCTTTTTCACATAACAGATGTTTAATAGCCTAGTCCACAAGACAAAATACAAGACAAATTACATAGGCTTGATTTTAATATTGTGTGTCATTACCTGAATGATCCACAACTGTTTTATTTTTGTTTGTTTTTTTTTTTTTTTTTTTGTAATGGTTGTTTTTGAGGAAAAATCCTCCAGCTCCTGCACATTCTTTGTTTTTACAGAATCTTCTGCATATTTGACTCCTTACTAGCAGTGACTATGATTGTGAGATCCATCTTTTCACACTGGTGACAACTGAGGGACTCATACACAACTATTACAAACCCTGCAAACATTTAGTGATGCTCAAGAAGGAAGCATCCGTTAAGAGCCAGGGGGTGTAAACTTTTGAACTGGATCATTGGTGTAAATTGTTCTTATTTTGTTTAAAAATGCATTCATTAATTTAGTCCTGCCCTTCAGAGTCTAAATAAGATATTAGCATGTAAAACAAAATAAGAAAAAATTAAACATCACCATCATCTTGCTCAAAAGTTTACCCCGGCTCTTAATGCATCGTGTTGCATTCTTGAGCATTTCCTCGCAGATTCTGAAAGATGTACAATAGGTAAACGTATGACTGTAACTATACATTTTAATAATTTTGTAAGGTTTAAAATATTAATTTAAGAGCTCAGTTTTGAAACCTTTCATCGGAATTTGATTGACAGGTGATCTGACCAATGATAATGCAGATACCCGCCATTTTTGTCCGACAAACAAACCAAATCAGTTAGTAGGGATTGAGTCAGTGGACTTGAACTTGAAAAATGGTGTGTATTGATTTATTTTTGCAGTTCTGATGTTCATTCATGTTTAATTCGTGCTATAACTAGAAGAGATTGTCAGTTCACATGCTGCTTGAACTGGCCAACACAATAAAGCACCACAAAACAGTATTTATTGTTTGAATTTCATAAAAATGACAAAATTAGAAAGCTGAGACTTTGTGAAAGGTCAATTTCAAATCATTTAAATATTTGTGGACTCAGCCAGACTCGACTCGGACTCGGATGTTAAGGACTCAGACTCAAGTCCGACTCGGCCCTCTTTGGATTCGGACTTGGACTCAATTGTTAAGGACTTGGACTCGACTCGGACTCGACAAAGGTGGACTCGGACCCAACACTAGAATCTTTTTCATAGTTTCATTCCCTGTTTCATTTCTGGTTTCATTCTGTCACATTCTGTCACCATTTTACCCATGTATGTATGATTTCAGTGTATGTGTTTAGATTAGTTGTGTTTGTGATTTAGTTAATAAAACGTGTGCACAATACGTATTTGGTTCTGATTCTCTGCTTGCAACAAAGTCAATTTAACGATTTCTGATCTTGTGACGCTCTAAGCACTGTACATGCTAAGAAATAATAATTTTTCTGTGGCCATGAAAAATACCCTTTTCTTATATTCGCTCGGGGTTACTTAACTGTAACCCTTGTTCCCTGAAAAAGCGGAACGAGATGCTGCACTGCTCAGCGCATTGGGAACATCTTTAAACGTGACCAGCTGTGAATATAGTGTGCAAACACGTCAATAGAATTGACCCGGAGGTAATTTAGCCTCGGTCGATGACGTCATCGGCTCGCACCTGCGACGCAAGGCTATAAATAGATGAGCCACAGGTGCATCGTCAGATATTTTGTTTGAGGAGCAGTCCTGGGACATCTTCTGCATGGCAAGGCAGCACAGCATCTCGTTCCGCTTTTTCAGGGAACAAGGGTTACAGTTAAGTAACCCCGAGCGTTCCCTTTCAAAAGCTACAATCGATGCTGCACTGCTCAGCGCATTGGGAACGAAAATGCCCACGCCGCCGTGCTTGAATGTGTCTGGACCCCTTACGGTTGTGTAGGTGTGCTCACAAGAACACAAGAAGGCCTCAGACATTAGCTTGTGATGTCAACTCAAGGACGTGAGAGCCCAGAGTGGCATGAGCATCCAAACTATAAAATCTTATGAATGTGTCCCAAACAAGTTGTAAGGGGTCACCCCTTGCCAAAGCAGTAGAGGAGGTGACCCCTCTGGTGGAGTGAGCCCTTAAACCCGTTGGCGAAACTGGACGCCTCATAGGCAAGAGCAATAGCATCCCTTACCCAATGTGACATGGTCTGCTTAGTGGCAGCAGCCCCTCGGTTGCGGCCCCCATAACAGATGAACAGTTACTCTGACTTACGCCACTGGCTAGTGCGGTGGACGTAGGCCTGAAGAGAATGGACTGGGCACTGTCTGTGAGATCTCTCCTGATCCGGCGTTGTGAACGGTGGAGGGCAGAAGGTCTCAAGAGTGACAGGATGTACAGTCGAAAAAGGAACCTTAGGCAGGTAGTCAGGGTGAGGATGCAAAATCACCATTCCTGGGGCAAAGTCTAGCAGGATGGCAAGATAGACAGAGCCTGCATATCCCCAATTCTTTTTAAAGAGGTTATTGCCATAAGAAAAAACATCTTTAGAGTCAGAAATTTGTCAGACGCTGATTCTAGAGGTTCAAACGGGGTCTCAACCAGACCCTCTAGGACTATTGCTAAGTCTCATGAAGGAATTCTTATGGTTTCTTGGTTCTTACGGGAGGCCTCAGTCGTCTGGCCCCAAGGATAAAACGAGCGAGCAGAGGATGTCTCCTGATTGGCACCCCGTCAACCAAGGCGTGGCAAGCCGAAAGAGTGGCCACATAAACCCTGAGAGTGGCGTGGCATGTGCCTGTTGATCATTTTTCCTGCAATTTTTCCTTCGTAAAATCTGGTCCAAATCTGTTTCACTACTTCTGGGTGGAGTTTCCATTCCCCCATCGGTAGTTTCTGTCTGTTCAGATTGCGTGAGCGCAGACCTCCCTGGTGCTTTATGTAAGGACATGACAGCCCCTCAATTGAGAGAGAAAGTATTTCAGAGCCAGAAATACAGCCATCAGCTCGAGGCAGTTGATGTGCCAATCGAGCTGATGACCCTCCCATTCCCCTTGAGCTGGAAGACCACTTAAGACCGCTCCCCAGCCCGTCAGGGAGGCGTCTGTCGTTAGCAGTCTGCGATGACAAGGTGCCCCTAGAGTGGGACCCAAGGCGAGAAACCGGGGTCTGAGCCACATAGTTAGTGTACAAAGCCTGTGGCGCGTTACTTTTATTAGCCTTTGAGGATTGGCCCTTGGATGAAATCCTCTGGCTCTGAATATAAAAAAGTCCAGTATTTCTCCCGCTCGTCATCAGCAGCTTTCACAGTTGCCAGGCAACAAGAACAATCCTCCATAGGCTAGACCAGTCCGAACGCTTCAGATGCGCCCTTTGATATGGGACGCAGCTATAGTTAGCAACAATTTGTTAATATTGTGACAATAGACCTACATTTTGTTACTTTAATTTTCGGAACTGCATATTTCGTTAAGTATTCACGTACAAATGTGAAGTAACCTACTGAAGTACTTTTTTCCCCTCACATATGATTGTAGCGAATGAGACCAAATAAGACACAATTGTTGGTACATGTACCATAAAAACTTTCAAACTTCTCTGGGATCTGCGTCCCATCCCCCAAACCGGCCAAGATGGTCCTAGTTGTCATGACCACGATCAGATAAGGTTTTATGGGTGTTAAAGAATGTGGCCAAATGCAAGAGAGAGACCATGGAAAGACAGAAACAATCTGCAAAACAGACTCTCCTGCATTCCTTTATTGATGAATTGACTAACATGAAATTAACATGCATTCCAGAACATTTTGAGAATGATTTACTGTTGTGTGTTTTGTCTTTTAATAATTCTGTTGATACTATGATCTCTTTGACACTATGTAGTTACTACAGGACCAACGGTCAATGTAACCCACTTATACCATGTTTGGTCTCGATAAATTGGTACTCTGAAGATCGAAATGATTGTGTACATGATATGCCAATAGCTGTGCAACATATTAGTATTACAAGAATCTTTCGTAGTCATGTCATCAAACACCAATTCAGCATGCCAGTCCGAGTGAGCACGCTTAAGACAAAGGCTTGTAAATCCTGGTGACAGAGGAAACTCCCGCCAGAAATTCTACCCTTCTCATTGGGTGAACCAGCCTGCATAGGGCTGTCCTTTGTCAAGCTTTAAAAAGGCCTTTTCACTAGATCAGCCCACTTTTTGTGTTTGTGCTGCTGGCCTCCACTGTACTCCTCACGTTGGGGGGACCCCTCCCCCACCACTGGGGCCCATGGCCCTGGATCCAACAGGCCTAAGCACTGCCTGCCATGCTTTCATGCTACCAAAAAGGGAGACTGCAAAACTGCAAACCTACCCATCACCGCATCGTCCAACAATCAACTCCTTGCCTTCTCGGCACTTCAGGAGGCTTCGAAGCATCCAAGACATGTGCTCACTCCAGCATCAAGGACAACCTCAGGAGTTCAGTGACTTCATTCAACACGGACGAAGTCCCTCGCAACTCTCACCATGTGCTCTTTGTGTCCTGCCGGCCCAGAGCGTGTAGGCCACAATCTGCACTCAAGCGATGAGAACAGCGACAATACAAGTTCATCCTATCTTCTTCATCCAACGGAGAAGAAACGATTGCAACCTGCACCATGACTTTTGACCCTCACAGACCCACCAACGGACTCATTTTTCAACCACTTCAAGAATTGTCCACGATTGCAACTGACCATGCAGGTATATCAATTTAATGAGGTGTTCTGAAAATGATCAGCTGATGGTTCTTTTCATACTGAAATAGATCTTGCTCCATAGTTCTATTTCCTGTTTCCGGTTTCACATCACTCACCCCTTTACCTATGCATGTTTCTGATTTAGTTAATAAAACTTGTGCACAATTATGAATTTGATTTCTGATCCTCTGTTTGCATACAAAGTCCCTTTTACGATCTTGATCTTGTTACAGTATGCTCTAATTGCTGTACATGCTAATAATTATTTTTCAGTTACCATGAAAGATACACTTTTCTTAGAATAAATGAATAATCAAAGAGTTTGTTGGAACTGATTAATTGATTGTAATATTAATTGGCTTACCTCAAAGTTAATCTAATTAACTGACCCAAATATTAATAATTAATCATAATTAGTAATTATGGATTACTATTAATATTTCCCCTTTGAGCTAATATCGTTACATGATTTTACATTAAACTACACAAAAAGTATACAGTTTAAATGTAACAACCTTGAAAATATTCAGAAGTAAAATGCAGTAGTAGCATAATATAAATGCAAAACTTTCATAAAAACCCTGACAAGGAGTTTTTTTCCCCCTGCAGAATACATACCTCTAGTTTCACTCTTGATACTTTAAGTACATTTCAAGAGTATGCAAGATAATTTTGCTTAACTAAGGTTTTAGTAGTTTTCCCCCAATGCAGTATTAGTAGTTATTAAAAGTACTTTTTTTCAGAAATATACTCTTTAAAAAAAAAAAAAAAAAAAAAATCCCTCAGTGACATGGTGTCACATTCACCGTCTGTCATCGTCCTGTCTGCACTACACTTCCCAGAGTTCCCAGTCATCATCTCTGTCACCTGTGTTTAGTTATTAGTCATTGTTCTTCATCACCGTCACCTGTCTTCACTCGTTGTCATCTGTGTATTTAAGTTCCTGTCTTTCAGTCTTCTGTGTCGGTCAATGTTTAATGTTAGGTTCCTGTTCTGAGCACACGCTCCCTGTTTTTTTGTGTATCTGTTATATTTGAGAATTAAAACCTTGGAAAACTTCATCTTCGAGTTTGCCTCCTACTTCATCCACCCGGAAGCCTGACAGATTGACCGACCAATAAAGAAAAAGATGGAGATATGGAGGCAGGCCTTTGTGGGAACCCGCCAAGCTGTGTTCCGGGGTATCCGTGGAGGTCACAGGGGAGGATATGGGCGATATATCCGCACAATCGAACCTATCTCCAGGGATGACTTCTCTGATCTCCCTCCTCTCATCAGCCCAACCAAGCCTGCACTTCACGCCAGTCCAGCCGAGCCTGCACTTCACGCCAGTCCAGCCGAACCTGCACTTCACGCCAGTCCAGCCGAGCCAGCACTTCACGCCAGTCCAGCCGAGCCTGCACTTCACGCCAGATCTGCCGAAGCCAAGGCAGTATGCGTCATGC
Organism: Squalius cephalus; assembly: GCF_949319135.1. Taxonomy (NCBI): domain Eukaryota; kingdom Metazoa; phylum Chordata; class Actinopteri; order Cypriniformes; family Leuciscidae; genus Squalius; species Squalius cephalus. The sequence goes on along the minus strand of NC_137127.1, from coordinate 40,027,640 downwards.
CCGCCGCCCCTGAGACTGTGAGCGTTATGCCCGCTGCACCTGTGACTGACAGCGTCGTGCCCGTCAAGCCAGAGACTTTCCGCCCAGTATCTCCTGTTCCTGTCCTCAGCCAGAGTCCGGACGAGAAGGACTTAATTGACCTTTTTTCAGAGCTTCCTTCGCCGCTGGTCCCGTCCAGCTCAAAGCCCTCTTCATCGCTGGTTCCGCCCAGCTCAGAGCCCTCTTCGCCGCTGGTTCCGTCCAGCTCAGAGCCCTCTTCGCCGCTGGTCCCGTCCAGCTCAAAGCCCTCTTCATCGCTGGTTCCGCCCAGCTCAGAGCCCTCTTCGCCGCTGGTTCCGTCCAGCTCAGAGCCCTCTTCGCCGCTGGTTCCGTCCAGCTCAGAGCCCTCTTCGCCGCTGGTTCCGCCCAGCTCAAAGCCCTCTACATCGCTGGTCCCGTCCAGCTCAGAGCCTTCTTCATCGCTGGATCTGCCCAGCACAAAGCCCTCACCGCTGGATCTGCCCAGCACAAAGCCCTCACCGCTGGATCTGCCCAGCACAAAGCCCTCACCGCTGGATCTGCCCAGCACAAAGCCCTCACCGCTGGATCTGCCCAGCACAAAGCCCTCACCGCTGGATCTGCCCAGCACCGAGCCCTCATCGCTGCCCAGCACCGAACCCTCTTCACGGTCCCCGTCAGCCCGGTCAGAGACTGTTTTTAACCATCCCTCTCTGAGACCCGGGACTTTCCCCAAGTATTTTTTGGGGGGGGGGCCAAAGGGCTCCGTCATGGCCACCTGAAGGGTCTTCACCGCCGTGGCCACCTGAAGGGTCTTCACCGCCGTGGCCACCTGAAGGGTCTTCTCCGCCATGGCCACCTGAAGGGTCTTCTCCGCCATGGCCACCCGAAGGGTCCGCACCGCCTTGGCCACCCGAAGGGTCCGGACCGCCATGGCCACCCGAAGGGTCCTCACTGCCGTGGTCGCCTGAGGGGACATCACCGCCCTGGCCACCCGAAGGGTCCGCACCGCCTTGGCCACCCGAAGGGTCCTCACCGCCGTGGCCGCCCGAGGGGTCCTCACCGCCGTGGCCGCCCGAGGGGTCGTCTCCGTCCTGGCCACGCCCACAGCCTGCTCCACCGTGACCACACCCACAGTCTGCTCCGCCCTGGAGGCTTCCTGCCTTGTCTCCCTTGCCTTGTCTTCCCCGTCAGCCTCCAGGGCGCCCACCCTCCCATCCCTTTGGTTTTTCTACGGCGCGAGGACGCGCCTACCGGGAGGGGGGAGTAATGTCACATTCACCGTCTGTCATCGTCCTGTCTGCACTACACTTCCCAGAGTTCCCAGTCATCATCTCTGTCACCTGTGTTTAGTTATTAGTCATTGTTCTTCATCACCGTCACCTGTCTTCACTCGTTGTCATCTGTGTATTTAAGTTCCTGTCTTTCAGTCTTCTGTGTCGGTCAATGTTTAATGTTAGGTTCCTGTTCTGAGCACACGCTCCCTGTTTTTTGTGTATCTGTTATATTTGAGAATTAAAACCTTGGAAAACGAGTTTGCCTCCTACTTCATCCACCCGGAAGCCTGACACATGGCAGCCGTCGATTGAGTCAGTCCTGCAAACCTGTTGGTAGACAATTTAGTGGATAGTGGAAAATGCACTCAAACACTCTGGAGACCATCCCAGGTGATGTCCCACCAGCAGGAGGCCTTACCAGGGTCTCTATTGTGGCAGCCCATCCCAGTCCAGCAGCACCACCAGGGTCTCCCTGCTCAGCTGAATAAAAGTCTACATAATTTTTTTTCTTATTTTATGTACTGTAAATTTAAATGTTGATTTTGATATGTTTAACGTATGTTGTTAATAGTTGGAAAAAGTACTTTAATGTAGCCCGTAGAACAAATGATTTTCATTTACCAATTTTATTTGAAAAATAAAAGGAATAGAAGAATTTGTTTCATGTAGAAATTATGACTGTCATTACAAAACTAAACAATGTCCAGAACAATTCATTCTCTTTTATTTACACATTTAAAGTTGCATAATAAATAATGTACAGATTTTTTCTTTCCTTTTAAAAAATAAAAGTGAAAAAAAGTTAAACAAGAATATGTAGAAAAAATAAATATATTTTCAATCATTCTCTCAAGAAGAGAAAACAGCCTGTCCATCCTCTCCCTACTCTCCTGTGCTCTCCTCGCCTCTGCCTCCCTCTCTAGTTGCCCTTTGTCTTGCCGCCTTCGTGCTGGTGCTGCTGATGCTGCTGCTGCCCCTGGCTCCTCCTCACCGTGGGCACCCACTGCTGAAATCGGCCCTGGTGTGTCCTCAGGGATTGAGGCAATGATGACAGGGGGGTTGGTGCAATGCCTCTGTCCCAACACCTCATCCATGAGGACAAACCAGGGCCAAGTTTCAGCAGTGGGTTTCCCACTCACACCCTCACCTGTCCCAGGACACTTGCAATCCTAAGGGCAGAGCAAATGAACCATGGATTGTTAACAACAACAGCACAATACATTTCAGCAAAGATGTGTGTATTAATTTTCTTACTTTGTATTTTTTTTCTCCTGAATTGCTCTAAAAAAGCGGAAAAGGGTACTTAACACAGGGGTGCAATATTAAAGGCAGGGTAGGCAGGATTTTGCTAAAAAAAAAAACATTCCAAATTTGTTTAAACTGTCTTTATATACCAATACATAATTAAAATGTATGTACTCTGAAAAAGAGAGTATAAAAATCGAGTGTCTGTAGACCTCTCACGACTGTTGTAAACACGGCTAAATTATTTCCATTCACTCCACCCCCTCCCTTCTGAGCTCCTTCCAAAGCCACGCCCCCAAAACACATGAACGCGCGACACCAAACGCTCAGGCTCAGCTGGAAGACACATTTATTTACCGAGACGAGTGGAGAGGAAGGAGCGCAGTGCATGCAGTGACATCATGTCAGAATCACATGTAATAAAATACCTAACTTTATCACTATAAATATAAACAAATAAGATTTCTTTTAGTACTCACTATCAAGCTAGCATATCGATACTGGTAAAGTTTAAAATATACTTTGTTTGATTCGGTAACAAGCTATATTTATAAGGCAAAGCTAAAAACAGGTTGCATTGATACACGTTTTTCCATTACCATCAGTTACACTGTGATGAAGGTGAATTTCGTGTAAGATTCATAACAGTGTTTTGCGAGTTTCCATGATGAAAACATTGTTGACTCTAATGAGGACTACACTCCGGAGACAAGTACCGCTTCGTCGGTTCGAGGACAGGTCCAGGGTCGAGGGCGAAGCAGAGGGGGTCGTTCAAGAGTGCGGGCAACCAGGGTCCGAGGAAGTAGTTTTTGCCTTGTTTGCCTTCGCTTACTGAATATGCAGGTGCTTTGAATTTTGAATGCTCTTTCTCTGCCATAATTTTACTCTTCGTAGGTTCCGCGCCTCTCTTGCACTCCTCAAATCAAACAGGTGCACGCGCATATGGGCAGATATAGCAACAGGGGTGGTAGCCATGGTTGCGAGAGTGAGTGACAGTCGCCCAAACCAATCAATTGTTTCGTCCCGAATGGAAATAATGAGCTGTGTTTATTGCAGATTAAAAGGTCTACAGTCACTCGATTTTTATACTCTCTTTTTCAGAGCACTTACATTTTAATTATGTATTGGTATATAAAGACAGTTTAAACAAATTAGAAAAAAAGTTTTTTATAAAAATCCTACCTACCCTACCTTTAAGTGCATTCTTAACACTGCAAAATGACACATCAAGACATGCATACAATGCATGAATTCATGACAGCACTACAAAAACACATAAAAGTGAAACCCCATTGCCTTATCTAATGCTTTTCTTATTGTTGTGGGCTTTATAGGGTGAGTGATATTTCTTATAATACACAAGTGAGATAGACTAGTGCAAATATTACAAATAGGTCATTAAACTAATATTAGCACAAGTTTTGCCTCAAACTACCCGACAGATGAAGCCACGCAATGGTGACGAAGGAGTTAAGATGAAGTTTATCAGAATCTTTAACTCTGGTTTCGCTAGCTATTTGAGTAAATGAAAACATAATACTTACATTTAAATGAGAATTTGCTGTCCACCACCGAACTCTAGTCTCGGCCGCCTTTAAAATTAAATAAAAAATGCTGTCGTCACCGGCGCGCAATGACTTATGGGGTAGGATAGGGTAGGATAGGCCACTTAGGATCCTTTTATGTATCCTTCCTTTCACGGGGAAACGAAGGCCCACCGGCCTTCAAATACGGCCTTCGAAGGATGCAGAATTGAATTGGGACAGCCTTCATCACGCCGCAGTGACGCAATCGGCCTTCAAATGCGACCTTCCAAGGATGCAGCCTTTGAATTTGGACGTCCTTCGTCGCGCCACTGTGACGCAATCGGCCTTCAAATACGGCCAATCGGCCTTCAAATACAGCCTTCTGAGGATGCAGCCTTCACATTGGGACACAGCTTCACTCTCTGGAAGAGGAACATGTTCTATGGCCTCTTTGCTCAGTAGAGATTGTAGCTCTTGTGACAATACGTGCGCCAGCTCCGGCTTCACGGAAGTGGAGACAAATAAATTGGATTCTGTATCCTATTTGTACTGTGCTTAATACCCATGCAGAAATGCCTGGCAGAAGTTTCCACGTTGCCAGACTCTCTGATAGTGGTACTAGTTTTAACACTTCCTATTGAGGGGATGTTAGATGTCCCGTGTCCTGTTTGACGACAGCAGGAAGCAATGGGACATCTAACATTTTTCTGGAAACCGCTGCCCCCCGAAATGCCAGAGGTGGCGGAGATGGAGAGGTTTCGTGAGGGTAGCGGAGCGGGGTGAACAGACATTTGACTACCCCCACCAGACTGGGCGCAAGACCATCAGGACTTCTTCCTTTTATTAGTAATAACAGTCCTGAGGTCTACCCTGGGAGGATGCTGAGCACGACGAGCCGGTCCCCAGTCTCTCTGAGGGGGAGCGTGACTCACCACACTCTGCTTCTTAACCTCACTAGATCTTGAAGGACCGGGAAGAGGTTGGGTGGCCGATGGCCCCTCCCCTTGAGTGCGGCGAGGAAGAAACTGGACAAATGCTTCATCGTGTTTCTTAACTTCTCTAAATCTGGTGACTACGGAGTTAACTGCATCACAAAATAAAACAAAGGGGGATATCGGGGCATCAAGTAAAAAGACTCTCTCTTTGTCTTTGATGCCAGATAGATGCCTCTCCGTGCTCACCAAAGCAGACATTGAACGGCCGATGGCGCGGGCCGTTTGCTTGGTGGCACGAAGAGACAGGTCTGTGGCTCTACGAAGCTCAGTGAAAGCTTCCTCATCAATAGACCCCCACACTGTCAAGTGTATTCAAAACATCATGGCTTCCCACATTTGAAAAGGGAAGGACTTGATCAGACTCAGGATTTCACTCGTTCTTCAATTTATTTGACCAGTAAACAAGGAAGGTGAAAAACCTTTAAACATACAACAAATAAAACAAATTAAATAAAGTTCAATATTTCACATCAAATACAATAAAGCACAGCAAAGTACATCAGGCAAAGGGTATGTATATTTTACACTTAGATTAACCATTACTTCATTATTTATCAACCCAGGTAAACAATGTAAATCAGGCATTGAATAACCAGAAAGCCAGCTCTACTTTTAGACCCATTTACTTTTAAATTAACCTGTTATTCTTTGTTTAACCTAGATCATTCTATACAGAATTTATATATGACATATTTCATTCATAATTTCAACCTAAATGTAATCAAGCGTTCCAAACGATTTTACTATGGATTAGCATAAGATTACTTCTGTTCAGAAATGGTTAAGTCTCTTTGTACAAAGCTAAACATTTACCCAATGTACAGAAATGTTTTAGCTTCAATCTATTAATAGTGCAATTAAAAGTGCACTTAACAATGCATCTCTATCAACAGACTATACATTTCACTTGCCCATACAGACTACTACGTAGCCAGCAATCACATTTAAACAGTCTTCAGAGTCCAGTAAAGATGTGAGCTTACCGGTAGCCCTTTTGATCTTTTCCTTTTCCCATAAGTTTTAAATCCGTGATTCTTTAGCGACTTCTTTCCTCTGCTGTTCTTAGCTGCGTTGCAAACCTGAACAAACTCACGCCACTTCTATTGTCTGAAGGTTTCTGGCGTGTGCTACTAATTAATCTAATTTCGCTCACCTGCTGAGGCGCGCTGCGGAGCTGCACGCTCGCTGTTACGCGCATGTAGAAGCAAGGCTGCTGTCATATGCACCCGCGCGCAGACACACCTCCCGGCAGATCGCCGCAGCACACACACTCAAATCCTTCAAGAGGTCAGCCTGGTATGCCTGTAACACCGCCATGGTGTGCAGCGTAGCACCAGCCTGACCTGCAGCTTGGTAAACTTTAAGTCAAGTCAAGTCAAGTATATTTGTATAGCGCTTTTCACAATACAGATTGTATTCAAAGCAGCTTCACAGTATTAAATCAAAATAACACAACAAGGTTTGGTTCTAGTGGAAAAAACGTCCACGTTTAGTAAGGCTGATCAATAGTATTATTGATTGATTAAATTAAATTAAATATCCCCAACTGAGCAAGCCAAAGGCAACAGTGGCAAGGAACCGAGAAACTCCATCAAGTGACCTAATTGTGACCTAAAACTCCATCAGGTGACCTAATGGAGAAAAAAAAAAAAAAAAACCTTGGGAGAACCCAGGCTCAGTCGGGGGCCAGTTCTCCTCTGGCATTTATGAACTAGAGGCCGGATTTAACTGTAAGATTAAAAATATTATATGAATGCCTGGCTGAAGAGATGCGTCTTTAACCCTTGTGTGGTGTTCATATTTTTGTTACTCAGCCAGTGCTCGTGGGTCTGCATTTTTGGGTTTTTAATTCAACACAATCAAAAATGTTATGTTAAAATACTTAACATAATATAGTCTGAGCAATGAACAGTATCAGGAAGGCTATTCCAGAGTTTTGGAGCGAAATGTGAAAATGCTCTCCCTCCTTTGGTGGATCTGGATATCCTAGGTATGACCAAAAGCCTCGAATTTAGTGATCTTAAAGAGCGCGATGGATTATAGGGCGATAGAAGATCCGTTAAATAAACTGGAGCTAAGCCGTTTAGGGCTTTATAAGTCAATAGTAATACCTTGTAATTAATACGGAACTTTATAGGTAACCAATGTAGTGATGATAAAATCGGTGTTATATGATCATATTTTCTTGATCTAGTAAGAATTCTAGCGGCTGCATTTTGGACTAACTGTAGCTTGTTTATTGAGGATGCAGGACAACCTGCTAATAAAGCATTACAGTAATCTAGTCTCAAGGTCATGAATGCATGAACTAACTTTTCTGCATCAGAAACTGATAGCATATTACGTAGCTTAGCAATGTTTCTAAGGTGGAAAAAGGCTGTTTTTGTAACATATGAAATATGATTTTCAAAAGACAGGTTGCAGTCTAGTATAACACCCAGGTCTTTTACTGTAGAGGATAAAGTAACAGGATATCCTACAATGTTAAATTTGTATTGTGAGAGGTTTTGTGGGTGGTTTTTTGAACCGATAAGTAGTACCTCTGTCTTTTCTGGATTTAATAAAAGAAAATTACGCGTCATCCAATCTTTTATATCTTTAACACACTCTGTCAATTTGGATAATTTAGCGTTTTCATCCGGCCGTGATGAAATATATATTTGAGTGTCATCAGCATAACAATGGAAACTAATTCCATGTTTCCTTATAATATTTCCAAGTGGCATCATATATATTGAGAATAGCAGAGGGCTTAACACAGATCCCTGCGGCACTCCATAGTTTACTGAAGTTATGATCGATTTTTCTCCATTTAAATAGACAAAATGGTAGCGGTCAGATAAGTATGATCTGAACCAGCTTAATGCTTGTCCTTGAACACCAGTATAATTTTGTAGTCGATCTAAGAGTATTGTGTGATCTATAGTATCGAACGCAGCACTAAGATCAAGTAAAACTAGTATTGAGATACAGCCTTGCTCAGAAGCTAGAAGTAAATCATTTGTGATTTTAATGAGCGCAGTTTTAGTGCTATGGTGCGGCCTGAATCCAGACTGAAACTTTTCATATGTCATTTTCTTGCAAGAAAGAGCCCACTTGAGCGGACACAACTTTTTCTAATATTTTAGACATAAATGGAAGATTTGAAATGGGTCTATAATTTGCTAGATTATGTGGGTCAAATTGTGGTTTCTTAATGAGTGGTTTTATAACTCCCAGTTTAAATGTTCTTGGAACATGACCTAAAGATAAAGATGAGTTAATAATATTGAGGAGAGGCTCTTCCACTATAGGTAACACTTCTTTCAGTAGCTTAGTTGGTATAGGATCTAATAAACATGTTGTTGTTTTAGATGAAGTGATACGTTTATTTAACTCTTTTTGTTCTATAGTTGTAAAGCACTGTAATTGTTCTTGCGGGGTGATAATTGAGGCTGAATTATAAGGCGCTCAGCCCTGGCCGCTTTTAGGGCCTTTTTATAACGTGACATACTGTCTTTCCACGCGATTCTAAAGACCTCTAAATTAGTTTATTTCCATTTACGCTCTAAATTACGGGTTTCTCTCTTTAGAACATGCGTAGTATTGTTGTACCATGGTGCTTTACTTTTCTCTCTGACCTTTTTTAATCTAATGGGTGCAACAATATCCAATGTTCTAGAGAGAATGGTGCTCATAGTGCTAGTTAGTTCCTCTAGTTCATCTGTTTGTTTGGGTTAAGGCAGCAGCTGAGACAGATCAGATAAGCAATTTGAGAAATTATCTATGGTGGATGGAAGGATTGTTCTGCCTGGTCGATAATGCAGCGCAGCATGACATATTACAGCAGTACGTAATATGCAAGTTACCATGTAATGGTCAGTGACATCATCACTTTGTGGAATGATATCTATATCGGTTGGATCGGTTCCATATGATATAATTAAATCGAGTGTGTGATTAAGACGATGAGTTGGTCCGGTGACGTTTTGCTTGACCCTAAAGGAGTATAATAAATCTGTAAACGCAGCCCCTAACGCATCATTTGTGTTATCTACGTGTATGTTAAAATCTCCAACAATTAATGCTTTATCGACGTTGACCAATAGATCTGAGAGAAAATCTGCAAACTCTTGTAGGAAATCAGCGTAAGTCCCTGGCGGTCTATATACGGTAGCCAAGGCTAGAGATAATAGGGATTTTTTTCTTACATCTGAGAGCGTAACATTTAGTACAAGTACTTCAAACGAATTAAACTTGTCACCTGTTTTCTGAGTAACATTAAGAATATCTCTGTAGATTGTTGCAACACCGCCTCCACGACCAATCAGACGGGGCTCATGCTTATAACAGTATTCTGGTGGAGTAGACTCATTTAGACCGAAATAATCATTTGGTTTAAGCCAGGTTTCAGTAAGGAAAAGTACATCGATGCTATTATCTGTGACTATTTCATTTACAATAACTGCCTTAGGTGTGAGTGATCTAATGTTTAGAAGACATAGCTTTAGAAATTGTTTTTGTTCACTAATAGCGAGATTTTCTGTTTTAATAACAATTAGATTTTTCCTAGATCCTGCAGTAGATTTATTAGTTGATCTCACTAAACGAGGAATAGACACAGTTTCTATGCAATGTTCTACACTAGTACTAGCACCGATTCTACTTGGGTGTAAGCCATCAGCGCGGAAGAGCCTAGGACACTCCCAAAACAGATTCCAATTATTTACAAAGAGCAGTTTCTGCTCATTGCACCATGACATTAACCATTCATTTAGCGCGAATAATCTACTAAACTTTTCATACCTTGTCGGTATGTGGGAAGCGGTCCAGACACAATGATTGTTGTTTCAGGCGATGTGCTGCGTACCGTCTCGATCAGGCTCCTGAAGTCTTTCTTCAGAACCTCCGTCTGCCGCAGCCTGATATTGTTCACTCCCGCGTGCAGCACGACAGCTCCGATGCGCTCGTCACCGCTCAAGATCTCGGGTACCCGTGCAGCGATATCGGAAACACGAGCACCAGGAAAGCAGTGACTGTGCACCTTACTTTTACCTAACGTAGTGTGGACGTGCCGGACGATGGAATCGCCGATGATCACAGCATCGCGCTCCGTTTCGCGAAGAGGAGAGAAGCGGTTCTGGGTGGAGATCTCGAAAACCGGGAGGGGCGGAGAGATTCTTGCTCTGGTCCTGGCTCGCGTCTTCCGCTGCGGAACCACCCAGGCTTCATGGTGGTGTGTCGGAGCCGGAGTGAATGAAACCATGGGTGATCGTGACCTGGGCGCTCGGGACCAATGCTGAGAAACGCACGGAGTAGACGAGGTCGGGGTCAGCGGGTTACTAACGTTAATCACTGATTTGTGTGCATCGGCGCGTGATGTTTCAAGAGCTAAACGCCGGTCTCTCAGCTCAGCTTATCTCTCTAAAAGGTCACGGATCTGCTTCTCTACAGCTTCCAGCTCAGACTGCACTGCGTGCCGCTCGAATGTGTCCTCACCTGTACCAAAAGGTAGACAACATACATCTGATATATTCGCCATTTTAACAGATGGACAGTAAGTTAGCAACGACGCTACCAGTGATGCTATCAATATTAAGGCTGAATCCCAATTCTCTGTCTTACCCCTTCCCCTTACCCCTTCCCCTTAGTTTTGCACGTTCACGTGAGAGTAAGGGCTATCCCAATTCTCATTTTGATCAAGGGGTAGGGCTAAGGGGAAGGGGTAGATACCCCTTAAAACCAAGAATTTTCGCGAGCTTACTTGAAACCAAGGGGTACCCAGAATACACTGCGCAACCGGCAACAATGGCGGGCATACCATCAAGAAAGTCTCATTTTCGGCTTAAATGATTGATTGAAAAATTATGACAGTCTTGTTTTGTGCTCTACACAGTCATGTACATATATATTTGCATCCATGTTGTTAAATGAAACGTTTTTAAACGTTTTTAAAAATCGCTGGTCTGCTACGCTAGGCTATGCTAACGATACATTGCTGGTTTGCACAATCAGTCCCGCATTTCTCTGACTAATGTCCGGGATTCGGCTTTTGCTTTCTACAGTCGCCATTCATTATGTGTAACGTTTCATTATTTGACACTGACATGTATGTGCCAGCTTTGCAGGTCATGTATTCAGCTTCAAACGGATCCCTGATACGAAAACACAGGAATTTAAGCAATGCTAAAACGCACATAAACCGATCACTTGTTTAGCGTTCATGTACGTTAAACACTACATTCAGATTCACCGATTTGAATGAATTCAGTCCGATTGAAACAACACCCTGTGCATATAAACATAATGAATAGCGACGGCAGAAAGCAAAAGCCGAATCCCGGACATTTTGGGTGATCCCGAAATCCAGGCGACATGTCCGGGAAAAAGATATGTGCTTTCCATATTGTAACGCGTTGTGTTAGGAGGGAAACAAAATAAGGATAGCTCGCAGCTGAAGTATTAGGCCAGACAGACTCACGGAGGCGATTCACTCGCAATTTATTGACAACTCCTGCAACTGTCTGCCACACGCTCCACATTGCCTTCCACAGCTTCATTCAATAAAACAAAGCAAGAATAATGAGCATCAACACAGAAATGACCCACATACATGGGGTTGTTCGAGGCGCACGGCACAATACCATTCATAGTACAGCCCGTTCAACAGAGAGCGCGCAGCTCTTAAAGGGGCCATACTTATTTCCACTCGTTACAATATACTGTCCTGTATCACACAGGGACGCCAGAGTATGATGTATGATGACGTAACCAAGTGGCGTCTCATTTCATAGGGGTATGTTTTCACCCCTAGTGCTTACCACTCGGTTTCGAGGGACAACGGCTAGGGGTAAGACAAAGGGGTAGGGGTAGGGGAAGGGGTAAGACAGATAATTGGGATTCAGCTTAATACTAATTTATGACTGGAGTCTTGGATATAATCTGTCTTTTTAGCAGAGGTGGGTAGAGTACCCAAAAACTGTACTCAAGTAAAAGTACAAGTACTTATAGAAATATTTACTCAAAGTAAAAGTAAAAGTAATAATCTTAATAGTTACTTGAGTAAGAGTAAAAAAGTATCCAATGAAAAAACTACTCAAGTAGCGAGTAACTTACTTCGGATATATATATATATATATATGTGAAGAAGACTTCAGATGCAAAAGCCTCTGAGTGCCATCTGAAACTTTCTTCTAAAACAAGCATTTTTATCAAGCTTGTATATTTAAGTTCAGTCATTTCACTTTAATGACAATTATAGGTACTTTTCATTGCCATTTAAGTGAAATAACTGAACATAAACGTACAAGCTTGATAAAAATGCTCTTTTAGAAGAAAATTTCAGATGGTACTTAGAGGCTTTTGCATCTGAAGTCGTCATATATATAAAATTATATTATTTAGATTTTTTATTTTTATTTAAATGACTATTATTAAGTAGATTGGCTCTCTTTGCAACAAAAAGCATTTTCTCCCATCTGTAGCCCGAAAAAGAAAATCATTGCCTGTCCTTTGGTTTGTATAATAGTAATATAACTTATACAACTACATTTGGATTATTAGACAATGTCGAAATAAAGTGAATCTGCAGAGTGTTGCATTCAAAGGCATGCAATTGAGACAGAGAAGAAAGAGTTAAAACTCTTCACATGTGCTCGCGCTCATGACTGCTACTGAATATCTGAACACACACAAAAAAAAAAAAAAAAAGTACATCGACGAATCTTCTTCTGTCGGTTCTCCAAAATATAATCAAATGTATATTTCTGCAAGCATGTTTAAACTGGTTAACTGTGTCTACGGCAAGCAATTAAAGGCATTCGTTTTCAAGTCGAGTTCGCACGCCACTGCGCAACAATACACACAAACTACCGCGGGATGGCGGGTGTTCATAAACTGTGGGCAATGGTAGCTTATTTAATGTATAAATTAATGTATATGTCCAAAAAACGGGTAATGTCATACTTTCTAGTAGTGCTATCATGGCGTAATAATCTGTTTGGTTGTAAAATGTATTACCTGAGTAAAATGAAATCGAATATATCGTCCTGTGGAATCATTCATTCACAGACAGCTTACGAAGATGTTCAACTAATAAAGATCTTCATCGCTGGCAAATATATGATGCATTTGCAGATTTGCTCTCACTTGACTGTACTGTAGGTCCACTGCCCCTTCATCCAACGCTCTTGATGTCCTTAAATCTTCCTGTTACGACTCCGAGTCGAGTGTGAATTGAAATCGCTTCAGACGATTCAGTGCTTGCAGGAACTGAACAGTTCATTCAAACTGTTTCGCGAACCGATTTAGACAGATCTGCCAACTTGTTTGATGAAGTCTTTGAACAGAATCGACTCAAAAGAGTGATTCATTTGTGAATTGAGCATCGCTCAAGCCCAGAAATAAGATACATCGCACTTACGCATTTAACAACACATATTTGCATTAAAATAAAGTAACGAGAGGAACGTCGCCCAACGTAACGAAGTAAAAGTACAGTTTTTTCATTAGAAATGTACTCGAGTAAAAGTAATAAGTACCCACATTCAAATCTACTCTTAAAAGTAAAATCTTTCCAAAAAAATACTCAAGTAAATGTAACGAAGTAAATGTACTTCGTTACTACCCACCTCTGCTTTTTAGTGGTACGGGTGTATTGTAGACGAACGATAGGCGAGAAAATGTTCGTTTGTAAGTGAGTGTAAAGACGACACGCTCAGCCGTGACCCACAGGTGTAAACCGGTGTTGGGTCACAAATCGGCTTGAGACGCGTCTGCTCAACAGTCCGCGTTGTAACTATGAGGTTTGAGCAGCAGTGCTTCTCAGTGAGGAAAAGTAGAAAATGTTCGTTGTAAGTGAGTTTAAAGAGAAAATCAAATTATGAATCAAATCGATGGAGCTCCAAACACAAACAACGCGTTCAGACGCGACGCATGCGCAGATCAACCCATTAATAAAAATAAAAAAATAACCACAGTAGCTTTACCCACGAGAGCCGACGTTGTTCTACACGGCTTCGAGGGGAGGGGATGTTTCTTCAGCGAAGATGCAGACCCAGGCGAGAGATAGCTCGCGAGCGTCTCTTCAACCTGGGGCATCTCCCCATACCCGCGTGACTTCTCACCCACGATAGTCGAAAAAGTCGACATCGAAGGCACGAAGATACGCAAGGTATATGGATTACTCCATGATTTAGATCATGGAGGTCCTTGAAAAAGGGGAGAGACTGATGTCGTGGTCCCTCCCACTTGCCACCGGACAGAAACCTGTCCTCTAGCTTACTGCGTTTGGGGGTCTCTTGTTCGCTGGGCCAGTCAAGCTGTAACCTGGCCACCGCGCGAGTAACCACCTTGAGTAATTCCTTGATGGATTTATTGTCGTGCGAGCAACGCTCAGAGAATGGCTGCGCAGACCCAAGGGATTCATCATCGTCCCTCGTGTGAGCCGAAGAAGTACCGGAGCGTGCTTCGGGATGACGTGAGGAAACGTGTGGATCTGGTGAACGAGCAAGCGAAAGGGACGGACCCGTCTCTTGCTCATCAGCCAAATCCATTTGGGAGCCCCACGATGGTAATGCAGGCGAGCACGAAGCATTTTGACAGTTAATAATTCACAATGCTCGCACTCGCCTGACTCCAATGCAGCGACCGCATGCTCCTCTCCCAAACACACAAAGCAGTAAGCGTGTGTATCCAGTTCTGACATAGGATGAGGACATGGAGGGACACAGCGCTTATTCTGCTGATGACTCATTTTTAACCAGCTGATTTCTTTTAACTTGAACTCTTTTCACTTGTTGTTGAGAAAGAGAGAAATCTGCACATTGCCAGTTATGAACACTAACTCCTAATAAAGATCTGAAGTGAGTTTTGTAGAGAGATAGAGAGAGATTGACACACACATACACAGAGTGGTCTGAAAACAAAAGACCTGACGATGCACCTGCAGCTCATCTATTTATAGTCTCGCATCACGGGTGCGCGCTGATGACGTCATCGACCGAGGCTATATTACCTCCGGGTCACTTCTATTGACGTGTTTGCACACTATATTCACTATAAGTAGCTATCACTTCTTTCATACCCTGAAAGTTACCTGGTTTTGGAATCGAAAGTTGAGGTTATCCTCATTAAAGGAGAACTCCGGTCAATTTTAACATTGAGCTCATTTTTTTGTACATTTGGAGTGCTGTCAATACAGAGAACAACGACAAAAATCGGTGTTGCCTACACCGAGTTATTCTATTTTTAAAATTTGCACCCTGTTGACTTCAATGGGGCAAGTACTAAACCTGCTTTTAGGCTCTTAACATCCTTGATGTGTCATTACAAGTGCACAGAAAATGTGAGTGATTCCTTCTGAGTGAACACGAGTGGATCTGACTGCAGTAGATGTAAAAGATATATATAAAAATGATGTTATTTAAGCCAGCGCAAATACCTGTTTACATCCTGTTTTTCGGTTGAAGTCCAAAGTAGTCGATTGCCGAGTTCACGCGCATAGGTTTAGTTACCTATGATCACGCGCGTGAACTCGGCAATCGACTACTTTGGACTTCAACCGAAAAACAGGATGTAAACAGGTATTTGCGCTGGCTTAAATAACATCATTTTTATACATATCTTTTACATCTACTGCAGTCAGATCCACTCGTGTTCACTCAGAAGGAATCACTCACATTTTCTGTGCACTTGTAATGACACATCAAGGATGTTAAGAGGCTAAAAGCAGGTTTAGTACTTGCCCCATTGAAGTCAACAGGGTGCAAATTTTAAAAATAGAATAACTCGGTGTAGGCAACACCGATTTTTGTAGTTGTTCTCTGTATTGACAGCACTCCAAATGTACAATAAAATGAGCTCAATGTTAAAATTGACCGGAGTTCTCCTTTAACTAATTTCTGTAACTCAATAGGATTTCCTAGCCAAAATATTGTGGCATTGTCTTTCTTTTCTCTCTCTGGGCCATTTCACATTATGTTTCATCATGTCTAAGGGGGTAAGAACAGACATATATCATATGTAAAAAAAGAGAAGTTTTATTGCAGCTACACTAAAAGGTGGATTGCACACACTGCTCCATTTGGCATGTTATAAATTGTGAAAACTTGAAATCATTCAATTAGACCTACTTGTACGTTTTTGTTTGTACTAAAATGACATACAGTAGTAATACAAATGTCTTGTGAAGACCTAACAATTTCCAGAATATACCATCCCTGAGTGATAATTCTTATTTTCTGTGGCTTGTGTACTAGTATTTAAAACTAGTATGTTTTCTGTCCATTGCATAATAAACAGTAAATCAAGCAAATTTTATCTGGGATCATAGATAATAATCAATGCTGAGTGACCCCACAACATGAGAACTAGATGTGAAGTAAATTCTCCACTGTGAGCCCTGTTGTTTTCTCGTAATGCCCTCTGCTGACTGGCTATGAGGCGACAGCGTCTCATATTACCCGCTCCATCCCACAATACAAGCTCTGCCTGAGGGTCACAGCAGCCTGAGGAATAATGCATCATTACAGGCTTCCCCTTTGTCCATTCACTAATGTTCACTGGATGATCCCCATTAACTAACTGGACTCCCTCTAGCCTTTGATGTCCATGTTCAGCTCCTGTTCCAAGGTGGTGATTACTGATTTCTGAGGTGTCCTTTTGTGGCTGTAGCAAAGGGAGATGGACTCCTCCCATCGTCTCTTCATGAAGTTGTGGGAAATGTTGTACATGTCTCTCTGTAGTCACTTCAGACAGAATGAGGGTGCCTTCTCCTTGTGCCAGATGTATGGATGCCAGACCAGAGTGACCTCTGTCTTTTGCTACCAATGAGACTTTCCAGCTGCCCTGAGAGCACAGAGAGGGGCAGGAGGACTCCACTTGCAGAGAAGAACATGCCGGAGGAGTTTTGTCAGGCTCCTGGAATTGTCACAAGACCATATTTAAAAACATTCACAATGTTTAATATAACAGGCTAGTTCACATATGAGACAGTAGACCCAAAAAAGTAAGTATTAAGTCACATTAAAAATGCATGAATGTCATTGTGTTGTCTTCAGTGGCTCAATGGTAGCGGTGCCGTCACTGAAGCGAAAGGTTTCTATAGGGGTGGTGATGGCGCAGTGGATAAGACACAAGCCTTTGGTGTGAGAGACCCGGGTTCGAATCCACTGTGAGACACCAATGTGTCCCTGAGCAAGACACTTAACCCCTAGTTGCTCCAGAGGTGTGCGACCTCTGACATGTATAGCAATTGTAAGTCGCTTTGGATAAAAGCGTCAGCTAAATGAATAAATGTAAATGTAAATTGTATTAGTTGTCAAAATATCATCTCAATTTACATCTGCAAACAAATGCTGCTAAACTCAGAACTAACTTTACTTTTCTGAACCATTTTTCACAACTGGTTATTTTTGGTGATCGGATGGAATAAGTTCCCCTTAAAGATATTATGTGGACAGCACTTATTAATCTTCCATCCATTCCCCAAACCACTGGAGCCTAACCCAGCATCTCATGTCACAAGCAGGGGAAACACCATGAACAGATAACTAGTCCATCACAGGGTACACACATTCACATTCTCACTCACACCTACGGACTATTTAGTGTCTCCAATTCTCATCCATGTATTTGGATTTTGGGAGAAACCCACACAGAAACTGGGAGAAAATAAAACTCTAAAGAAATGACTCCTGGCTCAGTCAGGACTTGAACCTGGGACCTTCTTCATTATAAAATATTGTGATGGTTCTTACCTCCGGTATCACTATCAGGTGTACCACAGCATAGTTTGAGTCTGGTGAGTCTTCTGCATGAACAGTCAAAGTCAGAGTGATTGCCCTCCCTGTCTGAGCAATTTGAGGGGTCATTAGCTCAACCTCCCTCTTCACAGAGCTCCCCATACCGATAAATAGCCTAAAAAAGGAACAATTGTAAGGGACTTATTTAACATCTCTGGCTGGAATTAAAAGTACATTTATCTTTAACCAAACTAATAAAAATTGATAAACATTCAGTATTTAGGTAGACATTATTTTAGTAAAAACCTGTAGTATTTGTGACATTTAACTGGCTCTGTCTTTCTTCCGTTCTCACCTTTGTTGGTCTCGGTGGGAGAGATACCCATGGTCATCTTCTGCTGAAAGACTGAAGTGACGTTTGGGTCCATGATTAAATATTTCAAACAACACAGTGGAGTTGTGACCTGGGAGAAGTTGTGGAGCAAAGAGCACCTGGGGACAAGGGGCAATTTTCAGTTTGCTGTTTTACATTTTGCCAGCACATTATTCTCAAATTCACTAATACCTGTAGCTGTATGTGTGTTGGTTGAATCATCTCAGTGGAAACTCTTTCGAGCAGGTTCCCCCTTCCATCCTTTCCTGAGAGACGCATGGTGAATGGCATCCTGGGAACTGAGTCTATGTAACCCACTAACTCCTCTCCAGACCAATAAGAAGATGAGGAGTTCAGCAATACCTTCTGCAGGCTCTCCCCTTTGGGTCCCAACAGAGTCACGTGACTGAATGAGGCCTCCTCATTGGGTGAGAGGCCTGTCACTGCAACCACTAAAAACACTGGGATTCCTAAGAAGAAATGTGATGCTAAGAACATAATCAAGTGTATATATATCAACAACAATGAAAATTCAACATTAAACAAATGGCTCAGGGAACAATAAGAAAGACCTGCTATAGGGCTGCCCTCAAGTTTCCTTAGTCCTGGATGTGCCTCATTAGATTCTTTTGCAAAATAGTACAGGAAGTCCAAGCTGCTGTCACCTAGAGAACATCGGTTAATGCCAATTTGGAAAAACTCTAAGAAATTTGAAACACATTTTGTCATATTCAACTAATAGAATTGAATAAAAATGTGTGTTAAGGCTTAAACACATTACTTTTTTTGTTACTTAATCTTATTACTAACTTAATTCTATAAAGTTAAGACTGGCATCTTTACCTAGGATACTGAATGTAGTTGGTCCAATGGCTTTGATTGAAAGCTGCCATATACCTATCTCTAGTGGAGGCAGCAGGCTCATTCTGTATAGACCCTTAGATGAGTCCAGCATTGCTAGAGGACCATCAGTACCAGGAAGAGATTGTTGAACACCTGAGAGAGAAAGATAGATAAGACAAATCATCCAGAGCAACTTACAAATGAGGAATACTACAATGCAAGTGATTGATCCTCGGGAGACTGTAACATGTGAAGTGGCTGAATATGAAGTTCCATAATTGTTTAGAAAGGTACAAGATAGTACAGAGATGTACTGTAGGTGATACAGAGTGACACAGATAATGAAGTGTTTTTCTTTATAAGACGAAGTGCATCAGCAGGGATACATCAAGGGATACTTCTGTCTTTAAGTGTTTTAATGAAGGTACAGTGAACATAAAGATTGGTCTCTTTTTGTATGGTTAATTGTAAACTTGTCTTTGGAGTTCCCCCTACCTCCTGACATGCATGTTTTGACTAACACAGACTATCATTCAGCAGTGGGCCCTAGAAGTCAGATTGCACTGTATCTGGCAAGTTTCCTGGGATCTCTGTACGTGCTGAGTCCCTGGTGTTCACTTCCTTTGGTAGTCTCAGGCCGCATGTATAACGGAGTCCAACTAGTAAGAGCTGTACAAATTAAACACACTCCCCTGGACTCAAGTGGGACTTTAGTGACTGATACTAGAGGCTTTAGTGTCCTTGTTAGCACGCCCGTCTGCCATGCCGCAGACGCCTGTTCGAATCCTGCTCGAAGCAGTGAAAGTAGAACTGGAGGGGTTACTTTGGTGCCGTGACCTGGATGGGAATGAGGTTCAGGGGGTGATTTTAATGGAGGGCAGCAGTAAGAGCTGTGTTAGTAAACCTCACTGCTCTGGCCTCAAGAGGTGCACTAGCGGCTGACACTAGAGGCTGTACTCTTTGAGGGTCCTTGTTAACATGCCTACCTCCCATGCAGGAGACGGCAGTTAGAATCAGAGCGGTACGAGTAGAACTGGAGGAGTTACACATGGAGTCCTGAGACTGAGCATTGAGCACACGCAACTCTGCAAGTGAGAGTTCTACAGTTCTCCAGCTTCACTTTAGTCAGTTAATTGACTTTTGGCTGTCATTTTTTAGTTCACCTTGGGATAACCTTTAAGAACAGAGTGTAGCAGTGTGATCTTTGCGACTTGGTATAGGACGTTAATCTGGTCATCAAACATCTGCAAGTTATTGGCTTATCTGCATGTCAATGATGACCCAAGATAAGTTAATGTTCAGGGGAGCATATTTGTCTGTGCTTGGTTGACTGTTTTAGTTCCCTGCATTAGTATGAGTACCTAAGGGACTGACAAGCTCACAATGTGTGAGCTGACCAGTGATGTGCAGCATCACTTTCGTCACAGCTTTGTCCACTCTGAAGGAGTTTGATGAATCCGATTCACTCTCTGTGTGAAGCAGAGTGACCTATTCAGAGAAAGAAACATGGTTATGAAGAATTCTGTATCCAGAATCCTGACAGGACTGTATAAAATTCTTGAAACAGGCAGAGATTATTGTCTTTTGGTCCTCTTGTGTTTCCAGTTGACTGTACCTTGCTGGAGGTTGTGGTGTCTTCTACAATGGCTGACACTTGGTGGATGTCTTTGTTTGTCGTGAAGATGGTTATTCCTCCAGATATAGATGAAAGAGAGGAATATAAAGAGAATCTACCAGGAGATAAAGTTTCTCTTTTTCTCTTTCTTTTTCCTCTTTCGCTTCCTTTGAACCTTGGATCCTCAGTGAGCAAGAAGTTTACCTAGCACATGTATTGATTAAATGGAGGAAAACACTGTCCTGAACATAGTTGCCTACATAGACAACTTCTTTCTAAGGCAGCTTCCTAACTAAAATGGAACTTCATAAATGACTGATCTGGAATATGCATCACATGTATAGCTTTCCTCTCATGAGACACAGTACAGTTTGGCGTTAGCATGCTGCTATAAGAAAACAACAGAACACTTTACTAAATAAACAGAACACACAAAGTAGGAATGGATAGTAAATTTGTAATTAGACTGAACTATTAATACTTTTCATACATTACTGAATGAATAATAGCATTGACTGTTTATTGCTTTTAATGCAGACTATGTGTTTTTGAGTTACCTTTGTTTGCTTCTCCAGTATGAGAGCCTGGACTGCTCTCTGTAGATGACGGTCTTTAGGAGATGCGTCTGTAAATACAAATATCTCTGACAGCGGAGGGCTATGGGTCAGAGCCAACTGATCCACAGACAAATTCACACAAAAAAAGACACACACAGATGGAGACACACTTGTAAATAATTGTGTTTATTTGTGTTCAGTGTTTTCTAAGAATGTCATGAAGAGTCAATATGGTTACCTGAAGAGCAGAGAGACACATCTCTGGTTCATCCCCACCTCCAAGAGCCATCAGATCCTCCATGTATTGCATGAACTGATGAGGGTCATCTGTCTCCCTCACTGGCCCGAAACCTGAGATATAACAGACTTCATCATCAGTGTGCTCAACATAGAATTAAATATAAATACATCAAATTTTCTTCAGATTTTTACATATGCCAGTGGCACAAATTGTTGAAGTGACACAACAATGTTTACTAACTCAGATTAGGGTTTTGTTCAGTGTTGTAATGTGCTTGTAATAGGCAGAAGATATCACTCTAACCAGGGTCGTGAAAAGGCACCAGAATGAAGGTGCCAGGCAGAGTAGTGCGTTGGCTCTTTTCACGAGCCTGTATGATGGAGAAGGTTCGGAGACGTGCAGCTGTGATCTCCTCAAACATGCTGCCGGTGGTGTCAATGACGAAGACCAATGCTGGGGGCTGCTGGACACTGAAAAGCCTACAGGTTTCCACAGAATTCATCACTTATGTGTCTTGCATCTTTGGACAACTCTGTTTCACAAAACTAGAAACAGGAAAGTAAAACTTCACAGGCAGACCAATCTTTTCTCATGCACTCAATATTAAAAAGAGGTGCCATCATATTTCAATCAAATTGAATCATATTTCTTGCTACAAAAACAGCCTTCTTCCACCTCAGAAACATAGCTATGCTAAGGAACATGCTATCTGTTTCTGATTTCTGCAGAAAATTATTCAGTGGCTTAGTAAATATCACAGTAATAATTAACTTGATTAAAACCCGTTTAAGCCCACCGGCAACTACAGTTGCCGCAGTGTATAGTTGTCAATTTCCTTTTGTAAGTATTTTTCTAGATGTTATCCATGTTTTATGTCTCAATGACATGCAAGCAAACAACCAAGTAAAGGATTTCAAGAAAAAAAAAGGTATTCACTTCCTTCCTGTCACATGAGGCTGTCAACTTCCTACCCCTACTTCCAGGAAGCATGGCGAAGGCAAACCCTCCCAAAGAAAGGTAATTTTCATGTTACTAATAAGTATTTTTGATGACATATACATTGTTATTGTTATTATTTTGTTGTTTTTTTGTTTGTTATATAGATATATTTTTCTTCATTCTATTTATTTGCATTTATTTATTTACATTTAACTTTTTGATACACAATGCCCTGTTATGGCTGCACTTTGTTCTGCACCATGTTCCACCACTTTAACCCTTGTGCTGTTCGTTTGCGGTTTACAGTCGGCCTGTTTGGGGATTCAGAGACCCCTGGTGTAACGGTCACCAGCTGGAGTGCCCTTGAGAGCCACCAGAGGGCACTCCACACCAGACTATTATCACTCCCTCACAAACTACATTTCCCATAACTCACTGCCCGGACTCATCATCACTGATTGCATTCACCTGTGTCTCATTACCCTATTAGTCTCAGCCTATTTATACCATGTTCACTCATTCACTCACTGCAAAGTTGTGTATGTTATTCCACTGCATTTCTGAGCGTTTCCTTTGTTGTCATTGTTCCTGGTTCTTGATCTCTGCCTGTGTCCTGTATATATATATATATATATATCTTATATATATATCATATATATATATCTTGAACCAGTAGATGGCTGCAGAGCTCTAAAAGTACTAAAAGTTTAAAACTAAAAGACATGTTTTAATTAAGTTTTTCCAGTTAGATTCATATCTACATATTATGAAATCACAATTATAACAATAAAAGTTACTTTTTGTCAAAGTTTAGGAACTTTTTGTACAAAAAAAAAAAAATCTGTTTTTCAATAATGTTATATTATGATAAGTTTTTATAGAAAAACTTGTGAAAAGATGTCTTTCAGTTAGTCAAATAGCAAATAGCAAATAATGGAGCTCTGCAGCCATCTACTGGTTAAAGTGATAATTTGTTACTTTTAAAACTGCATTTTCTAAAAGATGGGCAATCTTACACTAAACCATGTTAGACGGTGGGCCGAACACTGCTATCTGCTTTAGTTTTTGAAATGATAGATCCTCGAGGATAGAGTAGCTGCTTTTTTCACATAAAATAAATAATTTTTTTCTGAACACGTATCCGTTTGTTGGCAGTGTCAAGTCGATCATATTTTTTTGAAAACTAAATTTACGTTTAATAAACGGATTAGGCAAACGCGAGGGAGTACTATACATCTAACCAATGAAAAAAACTAATTCTATCGTCACGTGACTAACGTCTGCCAATAATATTCATTCAAACTATAGTGTCATTACCACGACTGTAGCGGTAGCACATGCGTTCTCTAGCTAGCCACATCCATGAGTAACTTACATGCCATAAAAGCGGGAGCACTTTCTATGGTGTAAAATCTTGGGGAAATCACCATAAAATATTCTCTACAGAAAACTACACAATCAAACATTTTCCAGCAGGAATCCTATCCGAAGTTGAGAAACATTAACAGCGGCATCCAAGATTCCAGGTGTAACTTTAATGGCTCCGGTAAGTATTCCGTGTAGCTGCTGTTTATACCTGTCTTATAACGTTAGCTAGTGTTAGCTTAGTGCATGAACTCTGTAAACCGTTAACATATAACGTTATTCCGTTTTATGTTTGTATTTACAGGTAGCGTTACACTTGTTAGAAATGACATAACGTTACAGATCACAGAGAAGAAAACATTTGTTTTGAGGAGATGCAGAGCTAACGTGTTAGCATGTAATTGTTAGCTAGATGTAATTTTAGCAGTGCATGTTAACGTTGACGTAAACAGTTATTCTATCAGGTTGTAGTGCCGTAAATTAGGATATGAAAGACGATTACTAGACAGAGATTAAAGTGAAAAAGATAACATTTATCATATAAGTTTGCATCTACTAGCTACATCACCTAATAGCTAGTCATGGAAGAGATAACATGTAACGTTATTAGCTAGCTACATACGATTACATCAACTACAGACAACCTAACGTTACTAGCTAGTCATGGAAGAGATACCATGTATTAAATAACATTACATTACAATATTTATCCTAAATGTTATACATTTTATCATCAAACAACAACAAAGTAATTAAAGCTAAATTTATTTTACATTTCTCTTTCCGCTTGCTAGAAAGACGCCTACACTGATACCTAATTTGGGAAGTTCTCACAGTTCACACAAAGAGACATGTCTGTACATGGGAGCTCGTTCAATTTACATGTGCATCTCCCTTTGACACATTGTGTTTTTTTACAGGAGCAGTACACAAGCTCCAAGAAGCCGACAGGGGCTGGGGGAAGTGTCATCCAGTCAATCCTAAAGAAGTCTCCCTCAATCTTCCAACCATGGGCCATTGGTGGGGGAACATCAGGCTGACTCTTCAGGGACCTTCTGTAGCTGCCTGGTAGTTTGCCCGCTGGGTGTGGTTATGCAAGGCATCCCTGTTTGGTGGTAGACTTCTGTCTGTGCACTTTCCACTCTTGAACAGATGAGACCTTGCATAATTGACATCCCTACAGTCTTTAACGTCATAGAGTGCACAGGTAAATGCTTCTGTAGCTTCATACAGATCTGCTGGCAGGTAAAAAGCTGATCCCAGCCTACTCATTGTGGCACAATTGTCTTCATTAGAAAGCAGTGTTTTAATTGCCTACACTTTACCAACGCCATACAGAGCACTTACTGTATCACAGCCAGTGAAACAGTGAAGTCCAATAAGAGCATCTGATATTTTATCACCTAGATGCCTCTGTATTTGCTGTACATGTATGGTGCGTTTGTTTTCTCCTTTACCTGTGTGAAAGTAGATGTTTGCTCCAATTTCCCTGCAGAACGAAATGGCCAATACAAACACATCAGTGTCAGGACTGTTGATCACAATATCTGTACTGTAAGGCATGCGCACAGTGAAGCAACAGCCTAGTGTCTGCCTCCTCCTGTATCGTAGACAGTGCTGGCAGTGGTAACACCTCAAGGTCTGTGCCACTGTTGTGTATTCTGATTACGTGACACTCAGAGCCATGTCCAATTACCAATGTAATGTCCTCAATTTGATCTATCCTAGACTTAGACCACGACTCAAAGAAAAACTGTTGCAGTTGCTTCTTGTTGTCACCACAAGACAAGAACTTGGACCATTGTTTTGGTGTTTTCTGGTCAGCTTAATATATTTTAGTCAACTGACATCCTTTTGTAGCTCGTCTGTCTCGTTCCGCGTTCTTTATGCTCATCTGTTTGTAGGTATCAGGGACAAAATGCACAACTTTTGATTTACTTGCTTTGGCTGCATTGATCAGGTACATAAGTACATTGTTTGCAAATCTTCCAAATGTATTTTGTGGTTTAATGGCTTGTACTAGAGCCATTGCATCACACACCCAGGTTGAGCCATCAGGGATTTCAACTGTGGCTGGTGGATTTACTGACCCTTCTAGAAAGTGCATTAATTTGGCTTTGTCTGTTTTTACAATCGAGCCATCAACGTTTGCAATTGCTGCAGGCAAGGGCCCCAGACTATAGACCAGCATTTCCCCTATGTCTATCTTCCTTACTGTTCCAACCACAATAAGCCTTGCGAAGAGATCTCTATCTGCTTTGAGGGCTATCTCCCGGTCTCTCACTTTGGTGACAGTTGAAGTAGCTGTGTCCTTAAATGTCTTCAGTTTCATTTTTTTTCAATGGTGCATGAAATTCAACCTCATCTGTGTTGAGACGTTACTGAAAGAATTCAACAAATGCCTTCTCACCTATTTCCTTTGCATTCAGCAGATCTGCAGAGATGGCTTCTGATGCTACCTGACCTGATTAAAATTGGATAGTTTTCTTCTAGAAAGACAAAACGTTCAGGTGGAGAAAAAACTTTTTCTTTACCTTGACATGTTTCGACTGCAACCTGCAATCTTCCTCAGAAGCGTCATCTGACAGCTGTGACGTGTCGTTTATCAGCTGTTATTTCCTGGGCGTGGCCAACCCGGCGGACCTGACAGTACCGCCGGGCTGGCCACGCCCTGCCCCCCCCGTCGCTCGATGGTCTCTGGAGAATGGTGTTCCATGTGTGTGAGAGCATGTAGGCTCCCTCGTCCCGGTTGATGGTGTCCTTGGCCCGCTTCCTGATTTCAATCGCCTCCTTTATCCATCTTCTGTATCTGTTTGGTTCTGATCTGATGATGTGTCCGTTGTCCCAGTCCAAAATGTGGTTATTTCGTTTGCAATGATCTGATATAGCTGATTTTAGCTGTTCCTGTTGCGCTTTTTCCTTTTGAGTTCTAGTGAGTCGTCCTGTTGTTTCTTTTTCACATTCTTTCTGATGTTCTTTCTTTCTTGTGTTGAGCGACCTGCCTGTTTCACCTACGTATGTTTTATTGCATGATTTGCATGGTATCTCGTATATGACATTGCATTTTTTGTCTTGCTCTATTTTGTCCTTGGGATGTACCAGTAACTGCCTTAACTTTGTGTATGGTTTTACTACTGTGTTTATGTTGTATTTTCTCATTGCCCGCTGTAATGGTTCTGTTATGCCTCTGATATATGGTAGGGTTACTATGTCCTTGTTTCCGGTTTCAGATTTCGATTTCGGTTTTGCTTTTGGTCTGGTTTGCTTGTTTGCGACTTGTTCTTTTCCTTTGTTTATGGCCCATGTCGGATATTTGCAGCGTGCAAGTGCGTGTCTGATATGTTTTTCCTCTTTCTGTCTGTCTTTTTCCTCCGTGATGAACCTGGTCCGTTCATAAAGTGTTCTCACTACTGATAATTTATGCGCCGTGGGATGTTCAGATGTCCAGAGCAGATATTGGTCAGTGTGTGTTGGTTTCCTGTGTACTGTTATTTTGATGCTGTCATCATCTCTGTGGTGGATCTTTAAATCTAAAAAAGCTATGGTTCTGTTGCATTCTTCCTCATGTGTGAATTTTATGTTTCCGGTGGGGTCAATGCTGTTTAGGTGGTCCGTGAGTTCCTGTGTATGTCCGTTTTTTATTTTTTCCAGTATGTCGTCTACATAACGTTTCCAGAGGGTAGGTCTGCAATGCGATGGTGCTGTGGCTATGGCTGTGGTTTCCAAGTCCTCCATAAAAAAACTGCTCATTATGGCTGATAGTGGGTCCCCCATGGCGAATCCCTCTTTTTGTCTGAATATTGTTCCTCTGTATTGGAAATATGTGGATTTTGTGACGAAGCTCAGTAGTTCAGTTATATCATCAACTGTGAGGTTTGTGCGTCTTTTAAGTGTCCTGTCTTTTCGGAGTCGTTCTTGTACGATGTGAAGTGTTACATCCACGGGGGTCTTTGTGAAAAGTGATATGACATCGTGTGAAATTAAAATTTCATCTGATTCTATTTTTGTGTCGTTGAGTTCTTTCACTAGTTGTTTTGAGTTTTGACAGTGATGTTCTGTTTGGCCGAGGAGGGGTTTTATAATTTCCACTAATGCTTTTGATAGGTTGTAAGTGACCGAGCCGATACTGTCTACTATTGGGCGTAGTGGGATGTCCTTTTTGTGTATTTTTGGTGTTCCATAGATTCGTGGCATAATGTTTGCGGTGGGAATTAGATTGTCATATGCCTCCTTTGTTATTTTTTTGTTTTCTAGTAATGGTTTGAGAAGTGCTTTTAATGTTCTTTTCTTTTCTTCGGTAGGGTCCTTCTTTAGGATTTCATATGTATTGTTGTCTTTTAGCATTGCTTCCATCTGTTTTTCATATTTATCCGTGTCCATGACAACTGTTGTACGTCCTTTGTCCGCCGGTATGATGGTGATGGTTTTATCCTTTTTGAGTGAGGTTATTGCTTTTCTTTCATCTTTTGTGATGTTGCTTGTTGGTAATTTTGCTGTTCTTAAAATGCCTGCTATGGTGTTTCGTAGCTCCGATTTATGTCCCTGGTCTTGGATTTTTTGACATGCCAATTCTGTTGCTAGTATGTACTCCTCGTGTGGTATATTTTTTGGTGTAATGGCAAAATTTAGACCTCGTGTTAAAATTATTTTTTCGGTTTCCGTGAGTGTGCGTTGTGACAGATTCCGTACCCACGTTTCATTTGTTTCCATGCATATTTTATTGTTTGCATTCTTTCTCTCTATCAGCTTTTGAAGTTTATTTAACTGTCGGGTTTTAATTTTTTTGAACTCTTGTTCGTATGTGATATCCAGGTGTTCGTCTATTTTGGTTTGTGTATCATGATCTATAGGAAAAATTCTTTTGAAATTGTCCTTCTCTACTTTTGTTTGTTCCGTGATTCTTTCAATTTTATTTGCAGTCGTTCTTATCCTCTCTTTCACAAGGTCTTTTCGGGCTCTTTTGATTATTTTTTCCGCATTTTTAGTGTGAATAGGGTTCTTGATATTGAGGCTTGCTGGTGTAATATCCTCATCTCGACATCGGAGGTTGAATCTCAGGTGGTTCTTATGGCGTGCCCTTGTTTTTTCTAGTCTCTCTAAGCGGCGGAGGGCTTTGACACAGTCTTTTCCAAAACTTCCTCGTAATAGTTCAAAGATTTTCATATTGTCTTCTTAGTAATTAAAATTGGATAGTTTTCTTCTAGAAAGACAAAACGTTCAGGTGGAGAAAAAACTTTTTCTTTACCTTGACATGTTTCGACTGCAACCTGCAATCTTCCTCAGAAGCGTCATCTGACAGCTGTGACGTGTCGTTTATCAGCTGTTATTTCCTGGGCGTGGCCAACCCGGCGGACCTGACAGTACCATCGAGCGACGGGGGGGCAGGGCGTGGCCAGCCCGGCGGTACTGTCAGGTCCGCCGGGTTGGCCACGCCCAGGAAATAACAGCTGATAAACGACACGTCACAGCTGTCAGATGACGCTTCTGAGGAAGATTGCAGGTTGCAGTCGAAACATGTCAAGGTAAAGAAAAAGTTTTTTCTCCACCTGAACGTTTTGTCTTTCTAGAAGAAAACTATCCAATTTTAATTACTAAGAAGACAATATGAAAATCTTTGAACTACCTGACCTGATGTAACATGGTAAAGATGCTCTTTTTCCAGTGTTTGATCAAATGGGTTTATCATGTGATGTATGGTTGACAGAATGCTCTGAACATCTTTTTCATCCTGTTCCTTTCTTTTCTCATCCAATTCTGTTCTCTGTCTCGTTGATGTGTTCTGCCCAGCCATGTCCTTGACCTCCATTGTGATGGCTGCTCTCTCGTGCTGTGTCAGTGTCCACCTGTGGATTGCACCTTTGTTCAACGAAAAACCTGTAAGCCCACCTTTGGTCTTTGAGTCCCTGTTTGCTGTCTGTTCTATTACCTGGTCACATGCAGTGCCTGTAAAGGCATATGCCTGCTGCCTCTGTGCTACAAAGTCACCTGATTGTACCTGTGTGTAGATTCTTGGATGAGTTTCCTTTAGAATGTTCATCTCCTGCCAGTATGCTGATAGGTATCTACTGTAATTGATTCTGTCGTAGGAAAAGAACCACGGCAGCATGAACCGGATGCTGGAAAGATGCAGACTCCAGTTTGCCTCTCGTGTGGCCCTGATGAATGATAGCAGATCCTCTACCATTTCAATGTAGGAACTCCAAAACTGGTATGTCTTGCTTTCTTGTTGTTTGTTGAATTTGTCATAGCCTTCAATGATTGTGTTGAACACCTGTGATTCAATAATTACTTGACATATTTCTTCAGGAAAGGCACTTTGGAGGTCAGCAGCAACTTTTAAAGCAGCTTCACGGCAGTCTTGAGAAAGGGTTTCAAGGTAGGTTTGCCAGCGTAACCTGTGTAGTGCCTCACACATCAACTTGTGGCTTCGGATGCTTCTGTTATATTGGTGACCTGTTATAACTCCCCCAACAGACCCAGCAGCAATAACATCAGCCTCAATCAGAATGTCTTGTAAGCCAGCATCTCCAAATCACTTGCCAATACAGGACAGGAAAGCCATACATGTGTGAAACTCCCCCATTCTAATTGTAATTCTTTCCTTGTATGTTTCACTCTTCCACCGTATCTCCTGAGCTTTGGTATAGATGGCTTGGTCAAAGACTAGAACTATCTCCTGAAGTTGGAGTCTGTCTGCAATTTCTGTTGATCTTTTAAGGATGGTTTTTACAGTTCCGAATTCTGTAGGACTTGCATCAATTACTGGAAGGTACCCAATGTTGATTGGTGGTGGAATTGGATCTCCACGGATCACTGTGTTAAAACCAGTCCAGGAAGTAAGGACTTTGCCATGGACTGCAGTCTTCATCAGGAAGTAGGCACCATCTAAATTTGTGCTGATTTCCTGGTAAGGATGTGGGTGTCTCGATTTAGTTCCACTTCTTTTCCAAAATGTTCTGGGCCTGTTCTCTTCCCTCTGATGTATGTCTCAAGGTTAGTAGAGGGCGGATCAAGAGACCTCTTTCTTGTTTTCTGTAAACACTGATGGTCAGGGGTAGGTTCATTACATGGAATCATTTTTTGAATTATTATGCCATTTGTATTGTGTGTAGTCCCTTTACCAGACAACGTTTCCTCTTCAAATTAATTATTGTCCCAAACTAGAGTTGCTTGCAACTGTACTTGCATGTTTTGGGGGATGTAAGTGTCACCTCGTAGTATTTGTAGCTGTGCTAAAGCTGTGTCATTTTCAAGTACCTGCGAGTTAGAGGAACAGAGCCCAAGAAGACCATTCAATAAGCCTATCAGCTGAGCTGATCCTGCCATGTGTCTGACAGCCATGGCTAATGCACAATGTTTGGGCATAAGCCATCTCCCTTTCATTGTTAGCTTAATAACATCCTGGCCAATTGTCACAATCTTCTCAGCCTCCTCTTCACTAACATTCACTCTTTCATTGTCAGTAGAGGGATATGTTGTCATGGCTGTAGTCCATCCAATGAAATTGAATAGCTTATCTGGGACCAGATTTGATGCAGCTGACATCGTAAGTTGATGTGCTGTTGGTGGCCATGTGAGTTTGGGTGTTGCCTTACACTTTTCAACTATGGCATCTTTCAGTGTCGTGGCTGCATGGAACAAGATGTAACAAATGTGCAAGAATCATGATTATGTTTTCCCTGCACACAAAACTCCAGAAGCCTGGTCATTATAAATTTTGGCAAAACTTTTAACGTTTAACCTGTAAATGTAACTCATAGCCCTGGAGCCACTAGGTCTGCCTTGTGGCAACTTTTACGGCTACCCCGAGAACTTTATAGCACCCTAGACGCACTCCAGGACAACGTTCTGCATTCCAAACCCCCTTTCTCTCTGCACCAAAGAGACCCAGGTGGCCAGGAGATCTCTACACACACCACACACACACACACACACACACACAAACACCCTTTGTGTGTAACGTAGGATAGAAATATCTTTTTAATGTATGTAACTCAGACTTGTATCTGACCTTCCTGTATGCATGTTTGATTAGTGTTGTTTTGAACATATAGTTATGATCTTCGAGTGTTTGGCTCTGAAATGTATTTTTGAAGAATGTTCTCCCAGTGGAATCGCATCCGTAACCCAATCTCATTGGCAGGTCATAAAGTTTGACCACCAAGCTTCAGCAGCTCATCCAGCTCCTCTGCAAGAGAGATAACGGGGAGCGCAACATTCCAACACACACATTAAACGCACACACATAAACAAACTTTGAACATTAAACTTAGAATATAACCATGTCATATTTCATATACTCCTGTGTGTTTCCTAGGTTATATTCACTTTGTTTATGACGTTTATTTGAAGGAACAAACTTTAAATGTGTGTAATTCTGCATATGAATGTAACTTTATGTTTCTTCTACCTTTACCTGCTATTCTTGGTCTCTCTTTAACCGTCTTGTTTTGACTGAACCAATCATACATAGGAGATTACACTAAAATGTATTGTTCTGTGTGTACAATCTTTCTGGGTAGAAATGACAAAATTTTATACCATCATAAACTATGCAAAGGAGTTCTTCTGACAAGACAAAGAGAATTCGTCCCGCTCGGAAACCTCTGAAAGTGATTGGTCCACATATGCAAAGCAGGCGTGAACCCATCTTTTCCATAAAAGACCGACTCAGGAAATTTCTGACGAGCACTTCGTCTGAGAGAATTTCTGGTCCCATGGCTCCTTCGGGAGCTTTTCTCCGTTTCTCTTTTCTTTTTCTTAAAGTATTTTCTATATTTTCGTCTTCGGACTCTCCCTACGTTCAGTGAAGCGACTTCAACTCAAAGGAAAAGACTCTTTTGAAATCCCCGCGACCGCGCTCGCACCGGAAGACGCGAGAAAAGAACGCACAGCTTTGAAAGACCGACACGCGTCTTCTTGCCTCAGCAACACCACAGACTATATGCAAGTATAATCGAGCTTAATCAAGCTTTTAAATGCTGCTTAAGGTTGGCTATTCCCTTTTTCAAGGTGATTTGATTCCTTGTTGTCTTTCAAAAGGTTACTGTCTGTGATTTAGTCTACGGTGATCATTTCAGATGATCTTTTGCTTTCACTTTCTCTCATCTCTCTCATTTTCTGATCTCATCTCTCTCACCTTTTCATCCTCTCTCTCTCATCTGTTATCCGTTTTTGTCTTGTATTTGTTTACGTGTTCTGTATATACATACATATATTCTGTGTGAATTGTAGTTCGATGTATTCCTTAGTTTGCAATTATTAAAACCAATCCATCCTTGACTGCTTCTGTTTAAAATGCTCACATTACGAAGTCAATGATTTGTTGATCCTAGCTATACGAAGCTTTACGATTTGGTACTTTTCAGTAACCTAAATTTTATAAGGACAGGATAATGGTTTCATGGCCAGAAACTATTCTTCCTGAAATTATAAGAAGTGATAACTTTATTGAGAAGTTGATAAGTTAATCTTACGGCAGTTTTGCTGGACAAACAACTGTTTGATAATTATGTTAATTTCCATTAAGGGTTATCTCGTAAAATCGACCTGAAATAAGGCTATTGATATATGAATAAGGAATTATAATCCATTGTGATTGGTTATTCATACATACAATAATCTATTTTCAGCTTCGACAATTTGATGTAACTGTAATATGCAATATATTAATCATATTCATGATTAATTATTAAAATTCCCTATAGATCATTTGAGCTAATATTAATGTACTACCCAGGGGTGCGTTTCCCGAAAGCATCGTTAGCCAACTATGGTCGCAAGTTCCCTCGTTACCAATAGAGTTCAATGGACATTGCGATGAACTTGCGACCATAGTTGGCCAACGATGCTTTCGGGAAACGCACCCCAGTGCGGTTACAAAGAGGCAGGTCTCATTTGTGTCATCTGTTTCAATTTTTCTTGTGTTGTCTTCATCTGATGATGAGGATGAAGATGCTGATGACAAAGATGATCCAGCTGTGGCAACTTCATCTTGGACCATTTCGTGTGGTGTCAAATCCTCAACGTAGACAAAGTCATGCCTTGATAGTTTTGAAACTTTAGAAAAGGATATGACCTTTTTAGTCTCACTTTTAAGGAACCAGATTTGTAAGAGGAGATGTCAATTCCTTCTGTTTCATGGACACATTTCTTGAACAGTGCATTCAACTTTGATAGCTTAAGCACCTTCCGCTTTCTTAGCAAACTTTCCTCCACCACTGTTGTACAGAAATGCTTGTATCCAGTCTGAAACTGGCTGTTTCCTGTGCAGTCATGTTCATCTGTTTTGTACAGAAATACAGTGTAGTTTCTGTAGCATCTGAAATTATACATTGCTTCTGAGGCAACATGGTCCATTCCATAGTATTTGTAGTAGAAGATTTTCATCCCTGCATGACTCCGCTGTGTGTGTGTGTGTGTGTGTGTGTGGTAATTGACGACAGGCCGTTGAATTATTAGAAAAATAATGTTACTGCTGAGCCCTAATGGTATGCTTTTATTATTCATATTGACACAAGGTGTGATTACTGTATGCATTTTAATCTGGGCTCATCTAGTTACTCTTACTTTTACTTTTTTTTTTTTTTGTAAGTGCCTCATAAATGTAAATCCTCATTTATAAGACCGTGAACCAATAATTTTACTATACTGTTTACAACTCTGCTAATCTGTTTCCCCAGGCAATCCCAGATCCTCAGCCCTGCTGTGAGACATCTTCTTGACCTGATCTAAGCCCTGACACATCTATTCTGCTGAAACAATGAAAATTCCCTTTGTTTTTCACGGTTCATCATAAAACTCTTTTAATGTTTTGCTCATCTGATTGGTGGAGCACATTTTCAGTCGCTATATGTTGAAAAATGTGTCCACTAGATGTCGCTGTGTCTATAGTAGCCTTTTATAAGAATAAATATATAATAATTAACTTAATATATATGTTATTACATTATATAATTATATCTGTATGATTTTTCACTATTTCTGAGATGTAAATATCAATAATTTGTTTGGGGTTAAAAAGGATTCTAAGCATTTACACCATGATTTATCCAAACGTATGAGGTCAAACAACCACACTTAGGCTAACCACTATAAAGCTGCTTTACAAACCTTCAGCTTCCTGTACTGTCTTTTCTTTCTTCTTGCTGGCTCTCTCAATATTTATTTTGTTAGCATACTGCAGCATTCTCTATGGTAGCCAACATGAATTGCCACATCTGGAATGTGGCCTTCTGTGATTTTATATTTTTCCACAGCTTTTTGGGCGATTTGGCTTTCTTTTGTATTTAAATTCACCCACTCTAAAGAACATTGTACAATCTTGATCCAACTTGTTACTGAAAAGGGTATGGTGTTTGTTGATGTACAGCTAGTAACATGCATACAACACTCCATATCCAAGATAAATCGTGTCAAATTTATGTTAGATACATAAATATAACGTTAGGCCTACAATATAAAATTATCGCTATGTCACATTTCGGGGTCCTAGTCTGGCCGTCTGCGATTGGTTAGTATGTTTAATGACGTTAAAAACTACAATCAGATTGGTTCAGCTACTAGAGTTGTCCCGCTGCCTAAGAAGATTGACAATCAAAACATACGTTTGTGAAAATATATGCTCAAACCAGAATTGCCAACAAATTTTATTTGACTACATATAATTACTTAATATCGTACATTAAATAAGCGTATACTCTATCGATTGAGATCGATCAACAACACGAAAAACGCGTTCGGCCCACCGTCTATGTCAGATTATCCATGTTTTCCCCATAAATTAAAGTTAGAAATGTGGGTCAAAAAGACCCCAAACAGCGCACAAGGGTTAAGACAAATGGATTTGTTGTTTGTTGTGTTTTCATATTCAAGAGATTAAGCTAGATGCAGCTTTTTTCGGTTTGCATCAAATGTTCTTGACTTTTATACATAATAAATTTGTTTATGAATAAAGATTGATCTGTTGAAAGCAGTTATATTAAAAAAAAAACAGAACATGCAGAACATGTTCACATAGGACACTATTAACACGACTATATGCATGAAACCATTCAGAAAAATTTGGGCACAAATGGGTTAACTTAATAAAATCTCTGAATATCATGTACTTGATGGTTTGAGTTGAACATACCAAAATAATTGACTAAAAATCCAACAGTTAATTTTGTCTAAAACGTACAGTTATATTTAAGTTTTTTTTTCACTAAAAGAATTTAGTATTTGACTAAACAATTGTTTATTTATAATACACTTAATATATTTGTGAAATTTCTATAAAAATATTCGAGAATGGAGAATTAAACTGATCTGTTTCAAGAACCACAAATAGCCTATTACTTAATTCAAATCAATAGTATTAATATATTTAACAAATTCTTAAAGTCCATGAACCGGAAGTTGCAAACAACTTTTCTCCAGTGTTGTGACGTATTTCCAAGAGAAACTGAATATTGAACAGAGGGCAGGGTTTTACTTTAGCGCTCCTCCTCTCCATCTTTGCTCATAGCAGACCAATGGTTTGAGGGGAGTGGTTAAGCGTTTTCAACCCAAGCTGTCAAACCGACGTCATCAGAAAAGAAACGCCATTCCTGACTGGAAATAACTTTTCAAATTTTGATTAAAGATTACCACGGCAAACAATTTTTTTCTGTGTATTAACTTGCACGAATTAATTGTTCTCCACAAGACTAGTAATATGCGCTAACAAAGTAAATAGGTTCAATTTTAATTTCATGTCGACTTTAAGAAATTGAGTGAAGAAAAAACAATGCTCTTAAGAAAAAACAATGCACCCTCCTGCAAGGACTTCAGATGAAGCAAACTCTGAATCAACATGCAACACTGAATCAACATGCAACATGCAGCCTTTAAAGTTGTCTATTTATGTTCGCAATTGTGCTGCATTCACTCACAAAAATAAATGTTTTATACAGTATATTCAGAGCCGGACAGTAACGGAGTACATTTACTTGAGTACAGTACTTAAGTACAGTTTTGAGGGATCTGTACTTTACTTGAGTATCATTTTTGGGGAGTACTCATGACTTTACTCAAGTACATTTGAGAGGCAAATATTGTACTCTTTACTCCACTACATTTCTATCCATAACTGTGAGTACCCGTTACTTCTTCTTCTAAAAAAAAAAAAAAAAAAAAAAAGGAAAAAAGAAACATCTTGGAAACCCTCTCAAATGTGATTGGATTGTGCAGGCGCCACTGATTGGGACAGCCTATCAGCAATCACCTTCAGCTTTCCGCCAAAGTCAACTGCATGGTCAGATTTAGATAAGAGACGAAACCATGGACGAAACAATGGATGAAGACGCAGCAGGTCCATCCCGGGAGCGATATTTTTTTTCCCAGGATGGTAGGGGAAGACCCCAGTGACGGGTAGGTTTAGGGGCGGGGTTATGGAGGTCATAAGACCCCCAGTGACGGGTAGGTTTAGGGGCGGGGTTATGGAGGTCATAAGACCCCCAGTGACGGGTAGGTTTAGGGGTGGGGTTAGGGGTCATCAGACCAATCAGGGATGACTTTCCTAAAGAATATTCACGAGTCTTCCCCTACCATCCTGGGGAAAAAAATATCACATCCCAGGAATGTGCCAAGCCGTGGCCCCATCTCGCCAGACTATTTCAATTTTCTGAACAAGTTAATGATAGTTTTCGCTTCAAGTGTTTGCTGTGTTTACCAATGTAAGCACTGTGGCAGTAGTAATGCAATATTTAGAAAATGTACTCTTGTACTCTTGATACTCAAGTACTTTTAAAAACAAGTACTTTAGTACTTTTACTTAAGTAGACATCTGACTGTAGTACTTTTACTTGTACTTGAGTAAAATTTAGCAAGGGGTATCTGTACTTTTACTCAAGTAATGTAGCTGTGTACTCTGTCCGCCTCTGAGTATATTTACGATATATAAAAGGAACATGATCTTTACTTAATATCCTCATGATTTTTGGCATAGAAGAAAAATCAATAATTTTGACCCATACAATGTATTGTTGCTATTGCCACTATTTACCCGTGCAAATTGTGACTGGTTTTGTGATCCAGGGTCACATTTCTGAAATACATAACTTGGACACAGTCACCTATGATAACAGATCACTCTAAATTGTGCATTTTTTTTACACACATGCATTTTCTGTAAAGCTGTTTTGAATCTATATGTATTGTGGGATGCGCTATACAAACAAATGTGAATTGAATTGTGTCACACATGAGGTGTCTAAAGTAAAACAGAAATTCCTCTCTTGCCTCATATATAGATCCCTTTAAGCAGTATTCAAGTTAAATTAAAGTGATCTCTGACCTGAGGAAGCTTTTGGGCCCCACCTCTTTTTGGAGGTCTTGGAGCACTCGAAGGGTTGCTGTGGTAGCCAGATGGGCAGCTTCTTTATGGAGGAAGTGATGAGGGGAGAACAGCGGAGATGTGCTGTCTTTGTTGATTCCGCCCTCAGCTCCTTGGTGACGACTACTGTCCAGAATTCCACCGTGACTGCACTTGCCTTTAAATAGCAAGACAATGCATGTTGCTTTTCTTATGTAAGTAATTTACTAAATCATCAGAATGAATCATAACTCAGTTTACCTTTATTAACTCAGCAGACATGGTTCTCTAAACTGACTTACAATTAAGGGGATCCAATTGTGCATATTAATTCATTCCAGTAATCTTATTTGTTGTTGGCATTATAAATAAATAAAATAAATAAATAAGTACATAAATAAAATCTTAAAAGTAACATTACAGTAACAAGGTTTTGAAAAGGAAATAATGTCACAATGCAAAATCTTATTATCCTAAAAATAGGCTTCATTTTAATTTTGAGGTGAAATGCGACCAGGACATGTTTTAGTCACTCAAGTTACATGATGATGCCTATACCTTGCGGTTTGA
This sequence comes from Squalius cephalus, assembly GCF_949319135.1. Classification (NCBI taxonomy): domain Eukaryota; kingdom Metazoa; phylum Chordata; class Actinopteri; order Cypriniformes; family Leuciscidae; genus Squalius; species Squalius cephalus. The sequence goes on along the minus strand of NC_137127.1, from coordinate 39,989,040 downwards.
CAGGGTATGTGCTGAAATAGCCAGTAGTCAGTAGCGGTTCTGTCTTATGAATCATTTCATCCAGGAGATTGCTGTAACAGCTAAATCTGTAGCATTGTGCACAGGTAGGGGTGTTCACTGAAAACAATAGAGATTTATTTATTTACAATAAAAGATTTAAGGTGAAGAGTGACTGTTTCATGATTTTACAAAGGACTCACCTGAGGCTACAGGAACTGAAGGCTCTTCTGGGTGAAGAAGGTGGAGATAAACTTCTTGCTGACCCATCTCCACCCAGTTACTATGACTGTAGAAGTCCTACACACAAACATAGGCACAGAGTTTGCTTAATATATTTTGTATTGCTAACAATATTCTGATTAAACAAGAATCTTGTTTTACATTTTGAGGATGTTAATCTGTTTATGTGTTTTAAAGATGATTTTTTTTTTGTTTAAGTTACAATTTTGATCTTTATTATGATAGGACAGTTGACACAAAGACAGTAAGTGATAGGAGAGGGGAATGGGATAGGAATTGGAGCATGAGCAGGGACTTGAACTTGGGTTGACTCGCCTGATGCACAATTGCATATTTGTTGGATCATTGCCCACAAGGATACAGTTCCGACATAATCTTTTATGTTAAAATACTTTCTGCTATCCAAGCAAAATATAAAACTGTTAGGAAACCATTATAGGTAGATTTCCCCTGAAAGGTGTGAATACTGTGACACAACATTGGCTCCACCAATGGCATGAGATTGGGGTGGGAATATCCTAAACCTGTTTGAAAACAGTACATATTTTTACAATTCCAACTGGTGACATTGGTGGTGCAGAAGTACACACTTCACCTTTATCAAAAACAGTGTGGCTATTACATGAATGTGTTAGCCAACCTGTAATGAGTGAAAAAGCTGGCCCAGACTACGTCTAGCCCCCTGGTACTCTTTAGTCCGGGTCAGCAGCAGTGTCTGGCCCCAGAACTCTCGCAGTATCTGTGTGGCTCCTTCTACCCTCTCAGAGTCAAAGTGGTACACTGGATCAGACCGCGTGGCGCTCAGGAAATCCATGGCAGCGTTAGCGCTTGCAACCTCACCCACAGCATGCCAAAACCCCCGACCAAGCCCAGTATACTGGAACAAAAAGATCAGTGAGACTGCAATACTCCACGCAAACAAAGGCATCATTGCCTAGTAAGACTTTTGTCACACGCATAAACATGTAATATGGCAAATCTGCTCCTCTTTACAAAATGACACATTTACAAAGATAAATTCTTACGTGATATAATTTGAAAGCATAACAACTAAACTTTTAAGAAACATCAGGCAATCAAGCATTTTTTATGATATAACTTTAGTGATTAGAACCAAAATGTGGCAACCTTGTGGGTGCTTGAGACATTAATTGTTTTCAATGTTTTTGTAAATATTTTTTTTTTAAATAATAACACTTATTCTACTAATAATGACTTACACACTTCTGGGCTCATGGATTTTAATCGCATTGCATTCGCTCGAAATTATTAAATGTGTGAAATAATTTATAATTCAAAAAAAAAAAAAAAAAATTGAAAGAATATAATTTACACTCACAACACGCAGTGAAAATATCTGTGCTAAACTTATTCTCATCCTATAACTCAGTCACTGGCATGTGAAATGTAACAATTTATCAGACATTGGCAAACGACATGCATTATTTAGTCACCTAGTGCAAAATGCATCACATATGTGCATAAAACCTACCAGCTCCTCATTATTTAAATCTTGTTGATGTTCCACTATTCTGCTCAGAGTTTCCATCGTGATGTTGAGTATAGCTTGTTCTGTCATGTACTGATGGGTGTATGAATCCCAGGACAGCGTAAGTACGCGTGACCAGAAGTTGGGCAGAAAGGCTTGACAAATTGGCATATAGATGAACAGGACCAGGGCACATAGGTGGGTCAAAGCCGAGGAGTCCATCCCTTCACATATCATTCCACACCGGTCAAAACAGCTGAACTGTTTTAGAAAGATACATCACACCTGCAAAGGATGATGAGAAAGAGCTTACCATAAGGCTCAAACAAGCATATCTACAGGATGTGGTGAGCTGTTTTACCATACACACACAACTCAATCCAGCTATTCATAGCTGCAAACATAAAACATATATTTTGGCATATTTAAATAAATAAAGCAGTTGTGACACATAATATTAAGAATAATATATCATATACATTTTTCAATTTCAGTTTATTTTACTCTTAAGGATTTAAACGGCAAAAAAACAAAACAAAAAACAAAACAAAAAAACTTATTTTGATTAATAGATTGAAACCAAATGTTTGGCTTTAATGTTTCAGGCTTGCCTAAACATGATTAGTCTGGTTTTTTTTTTTTTTTTTTTTTTTTTTTTTTTTTTATGTTTCGATCTAGGTAAAACATTTTTTTGAATAGATTTTATTTGAATTTTCTTGTAAAGCCCTTTGAGATGCAACTTTTATTGTAAAATCAAGTTTATTATTATTATTATTATTACAGTATTATTATCATACAGAACATTCACTATAAAACCATAAAATTAAATGATTTTTCTTGACAGATTTGGGTATGGCTTCATCCACCTGCTCTGTTTTCAACTGCTTAATTTATTTTTGTCATAATGCAACCATACATTTCTAAGATTTTTACAGAGTGCTGATACCAATACGCATATTATGTAATCACAAAAGAGATATAAAACACAGGTCTTTTTTTCTTACCTCTACTGGCTTCTTTCCTTTTGTGGTCTCAGTCTGGCTTTTTTCAGCTTGTTTGTGCATTTTACCATTTGACAGATTCAAACTCCAATCAGCAATCAGAAATGCCTTGTGCACATGTTGTGGTTTTACCCACAGTCTGTCTACATTATGTGCAGTCTTTTGAATAACAGAAGCTGAATAACAAGTTTTAAGACTCTTGTATTTCTGGAGGTGCTCCTAAGCTAAGAAAGAGACAGAAACATGCCTGCAACCTGGTTAAGATGGATGTCCACGAGACTCATATCCTAAATGCATGTGCTTCCCTCCTTGTCTTCTTTCTCCTCTTTCTCTACAGTTTTTTTCTCCCTCACTTGCCCAATTTTAGCATGCTGCATTGACTCCACACAATAGTGCTGCATATATTAAGGGCCACTGTGTCCCCCTTCCCTGCTCTTCAGTCCTGTCTTTAGCTTGACATGAAAACACACACCATGCCCACTTCCCCCAGTGCTTCTATTGTCACTTCATGGTGAAAGACTTAAGACGTGTTGCTAGCCAACCCCTCTCCTGGCATTAGACTTCAGACTCAAGCTTTAGGAGGGCTAGAAGGATCAAATTGCTTTGTATTGTGGATCTTTTGTAGTTTGTGAGTTTTGCCTTTGGAGTGCCTAGGCTGAATGTTTATATAGATTATTGCGTACTAAATGCAATTCAGTACATAACATATTGCATGCACTGCAACAGCACTGGTGAAGCTACTGTACCATCCAAGTTGAAAATAAGAGTAGGGCTCACAACTTAAAACGGACAATCAAACAATCAAGTGGACCGTTTAGCAAGCATGAGGAAGTTTTCCCCCTACCTTTCTTTCACATCCAGACAGATAATCATCTACAGCACTCCCAATGGTTCAATGGCATCAATCCTCAGTGTTACACTACTTTGAAATGTATTTGTCAAGCTACAAAATACTCATAACTTTTTAATTGTTGTTATTATTTAGACAACCTCAAATTTGAACAGATATATTCTAGATCTGACTCAAAAGAGTCGACAGGTACAAAAAGACCTGGAATGCCACCTTGAATCAGTAAACCTTTTGGAATCTGATCATTAACGAGAACTGTCCAAGCGAACATACATATGTTACTCATCCTCCACAATGAGGGAACATTTGCTGCTTTTGACCTCTAAGTGGCCTTATAACCAGACTTCCACAAGTTAGCAAGCAAACACATCAAAGCACATTTTTACAAGTAGTATGAGAAGGACATTTAGTGATATATTTAGGACATTTAGTGATATATGGACTATAATAACTGTTAAAAAAAATGTTGCTGAAAAATTTGTTGAGATAACTTAAATATCCAACTTAATTAAAGTTAACTAAACTTAATATGTTAAGTCAAGCATGAACACATACGTTTTTAAGTTAAAACAATAGATTATTTCTTATTCTAATGTTGAATTTTAAGTTGTGATAAATAATCACAGCAATAATTTTCTACAGTGTAAATACAGTACGGAGAGAGAGAGAGAGAGAGAGAGAGAGAGAGAGAGAGAGAGAGAGAGAGAGAGAGAGAGCTGTGTGTGTGTGTGTGTGTGTGTGTGTGTGTGTGTGTGTGGTACTGATAAACTCTAGTTTATGGGGAAAAAATATCCCTACAAAGATTTCAATAGCTGAAATTCTTGTCCTTGTGGGGACATTTTTATAGTCCCCATTAGGATAACAGCTTATAAATCATACAAAAAATGTTTCAAAATGTAAAGTTTTCTGTGAGGGTTGTGTTTAGGGGTAGAGTTAGAGTATAAAATATACAGTTCGTACTGTATAAAAATCATTATGTCAATGGAAAGTCCCCATAAAACATGTAAACCCAACATGTTGGGTGTGTATATGACAAAATGTCCGCACAAAGATAGCAATATCCAGAATCCTTGTCGGGACATATTTGGTCAACATGAGGAAAACAGCTTATAAATCATACTAAGTGATGGTTTTTAAAAAATTTTTTTTTTTTTTTTTTTTTTTTTATGTAAAAAGGCAGAAAGTTTCCTGTGTTGGTTAGGTTTAGGGGTTAGGCAACAGGAAATATCATTAACTTGAAATCAGTGGAAATATGCTATGTCCTTTTTACTAATATAGTGAAACGTGTGTGTGTGTGTGTGTGTGTGTGTGTGTGTGTGTGTGTGTGTGTGTGTGTGAGAGAGTGAGTGTGTGTTTACCTCAGCGTGCACTACACTGATCATCGCTGGAAAATGTTGCTTATTACTAGAAAGCTACATTGTTTTTAAAGCAGCTGAAGTACTATGCTATAATTAATGTAGTTGGAGTGTCATCATCATAGTGGTTTGTGTGTTGGATGTTAAGGATGATGTGCTGACAAACTACCTTGGTTTAATTTTCTTGTTGTCGTTTTACTCTGCATCAACCCTTTATCCACATATCACACAACTATTATTGTACGAAATAATCACTCTTAAAGTGTACAAATTATATGTGCGGATCAGCTGTGCTACACGCCGTATTCATAGAAATAGCAGTTGGAAGGATGTGAACTATATGCTAATAAAGTATTTTGAAATGTATGTTAAGGAATAATGAATATCCATCAGAAAAATAAGGTGTAAGGTAGATTTAAATTAGATTTAAAACACACCTGTCAGCGCTATTTGACAATGTTTCCGGCTTTAGAACGCCTTCACAGCATGACTGCTATAGATACTTTAGTGCAAGCACGGCCTATTCTGTTCAAAGAGCAGTGACACTGCAACAGCGTATTGACTGCAAGCTAAGAATAACTCAGTTATTTTGCAAAAGAAGAAAAGTCAAAGAAATCTTGATCAGCAGCCATGGTTGGTGTGTTTCTACTTGCATGTAAGTAATGAAATTACAAAATCTTAAATATTCAATAAATTAAATCTAAAAAAATGCTGGTGCTTTTTTTATGAAAATATATTATTATTATTATTTCCTAGATATCTCAGTGAATCTATTCCTTCAAAGTCAAGGTATGTTTGAATAGTGCACTGAATAAACACCTTTGCAGTAAATGTAACATTGTACTTTATTAAGATGAACAAACGTCTTATATCCTTCACAGGCCAAAAGCTTCAAAAAGCTAAGATTTTCAGTGAAAATAGAGAAGTAACAGAAGGTGGTAGACTGGAGGTTACTTGCAGTACATTTGGTTTTACAAAGTCAGAGGCAAAGGCAGTTTATGTATATCTGTGTAAAGATGGTAAAGCTATAGATATGAAAACCGGAACCACTCGACAAGACACCACCTTTAAAATAGAGAGAATAGAAATGGACCGTTCGGGCAACTACAGCTGTATGTTTTCTGAAGAGAAGTTGGAAATAACCGAAGTGATGGGATATGGTAATACTATCATCTTCATAAATGTGATCGGTAAGATGTTAGACATTTATGCTTACATTTGAAGAGTGTGTTTGGTTCCTGTGCACATATGTGACATGTTGAATAACACACTTGTGCAGATTAACCACAATAGACTCACTGTTGTACAAAATTGCCTTTAATGAGAGAGAAATGTTTGAAATTGTGTTTTTCTTTTTGTTTTAGACCCTTGGACTGGGAATGCATTAAAAGCAATGCTAAACATTAATCATAAGTGTTCCCTTTCTCTCTACAGAATCTTTATTTAATTCACAGATACATTTGCTAAAGTCTGAGGTGGCAGTGGGAAGTGATGCTGAGTTTAACTGTACAACATCCAGTCCTATAACCAAAAACCTGTCCAAGAATATGATTTTGGCTTTTCTCATCAAAAATGAAAAGCCTATTAAAGTCAATATTTGGGACACAAAAGAGACGATGACAACATTCACCCTCAGAGAGGTCCAGATGGAAGATGCTGGAACATACAGTTGTGCTATTTTAAACATTCTCCCTTACCATGGAATGAGACTCGATCGAAATAATAAAGTCAACCTTCAGATAGTTGGTAAGCATGGGAGGGGAAGAACAAAACCAAACTTTTGTATGGTTAATGTATTTATAAGGCTGTACAGGGTGCCATGCATTCTTACTATTATGATTTACTCAGTTTAGTGAGAGAATATACCTTTGTGAAAAATAAGTACACTTTAGCATACCTTTGAAAAGAGTTAAAGTACCCATAATGTTGCCGTAACTTTGCCAAGTAAGACATGTTCCTGGATCATTTGTTGATCCTGGAACAACAATCCTGTCCAAAAACAGTCCTACACCTAAACCTAACCCTGCCCATAACTTATCCCTAAAATCAGAGGGTAATTATAGGCGAAAAAGAGTGGTGTAGAAGGCCTTTACAGTTAAAATGATAGCCAAGTACTTTATATGTGATTTATGTTAGCCAACAGATGAAAATAAATGTCTTTCTTTAAAGCATAACAAAAGATTATTTAAAAAATATAATGATTTTATCATAATGAAAGGTTACTTTATTGTTTTAAAGGGTTAGTTCACCCAAAAATGAAAATTCTGTCATTAATTACTCTCCCTCATGTCGTTCCGAACCTGCAAGACTTTCGTTCATCTTCAGAACACAAATCAAGATCTTTTTGATAAAATCTGAGAGATTTCTGTCCCTCCGTTGACAGCGACCAAATTACCACTCTGACGCTTCAAGAAGTTCAAAAAGAGATCGTAAAACTAATCATGAGTTGAGTGGTTTAGTCAAAAATTTCTGAAGAGACTCAATCGCTTTATATGATGAACAGATTGAATTTAGGCTTTTATTCACATTATAAACATTGATCAGTGAACATAAACAGAAGCTTAACCGAACCTGCTTGACACGCGAGAACAAACCTCTTGTGGAAGCTCAAACGTGCTGTGTAAAACACTAGAATTAACCTCATTTGTTCTCGCACGTCAATTTCACATTGAGCTCCTGTTTTCCACAACTGATGTGTGAGTTGATGGATGTTTATATGTGAATAAAAGCCTAAATTAAATCTGTTCAGCATATAAAGCGTCTAAAATTTGGACTAAACTGCTCAATTCATCTGGATTAGTTTTACGATCTCTTTATGAACTTTTTGAAGCGTCAAAGTGGTAGTTGTGTAGCTGTCAACGGAGGGAAAGAAATCAATCAGATTGCATTAAAAATATCTTCATTTGTGTTGTGAAGATGAATGAAAGTCTTACTGATTCGGAACGACATTAAGGTGAGTAAATGATGACAGAATTTTTATTTTGGGTAAACAAATCATTTAAGAAGCATAGACATAGAGTGTGTACTTTCTAAGTACAGTCAAGTGGCCTTTTATTTCATTAATATCATATTACCTGCAAGAATAGTTAAAAAATACACTTTATTTTAAGGTGTCTTTGTTACACTGTAATTATACATTTAACTACTGAGTAAAATTAAGTAACTAGATGTTTTGGTTTAGGGTTAGTTACATGTAATTATGCATCATTTGTAGTTATTACTATTGTAACAACATGTAACAATGACACTGTACAATAAAGGGTTGCCTAATATTTGTAAATATTATTTAAGTACACCACAAATGCACATTCAGTAAGCACACTTTTTCTTTTTCAAGGGTAGTTAAATACAGTATTATATTGTAACATTTAATCAAACCTAGAAAATAAGAGTTTTTTGTGTTTCTGGGATTTCTTTGACAGTGGCATCTAGCAGCAGCCATGACAAAATCATAATTGTCATAATAATGTGCTCAACCATAGTGTTGTTCCTCAGTCTGTTTCTGGGAATTTGGGCAGTAATCCGAAAGAGAGGTACTGTGGCACTTTCTCCTCAACTGCAAACATTGACACGTTTCACTTTCTTGAAAAATTCTGTTTAAATCCTGACACTCACAATGTTTTGTTTCTAATATATAGGATGGCTTGGATTCCACAAGGAAAGGTCTGTTTGAGATTCTCAATTAAAATATATTCAATATTCAATTACATTTTGATGAATTTCTAATCAACAGATCCTTGAATGAGACAGAGCTCAAAGAAAATGACGTGTACTATGAAGGTATTCATTATATGGTTCTTTTTGCTTTGTTAAACTATTTTCTATTAACAACAGGAGATTCGGATGGGACCAGTAGTGACAGAAGTAGTTGGGGGAGGAGAGGGGTTGTAAATGGGTACGCTGTCCCTATACATAACAACTGAGCTCATGAATATTAATTAACTCGTGTTGCTTAGTAATCTTCCCATATTCATTCTTAAAAGTTTTGCTCATATTTTTCTGTACATAAATGTAAGTAGCAATGGTATATATTTTGAAGGGGTAGTTTGCCCAAGAATGACAGTTCTGTCATCATTTACTCACCCTCATGTTATTCCACCCCTGTATGACTTCTGTGGAATGTGAAAGATGATTAGAATCAGAAGAATGCTGTGATCCAAACAATATTGAATGCCATTGACTTTCATTGTATGGACAAAACCTTTTTTTTTTCTTCTTATTTTGTGTTCCACAGAAACAAGAGATGAATACTAAAATATGTACAATTTAAATATTTATCTGATAAAAGTATATTTTGTAAGCATTTAGGTGTCCACTACCATACCAATAACCTCAAAGCTAAACAAATGGACTAAAAACTGTTAATCTCCAATTTCCAAATTTCACAAGGTTTTTTTGTTCTCTTTGCTTCTGTTCTGAGTAAATTTTGTCTCTTACAAATTTATATTCTAGAAATGCCCAAACCTGATACAGCTGGTACTGGTGAAATACGAAGTGTTGTCTGGTAAGCCACTAAAAAAAGTAAAAAAAGTAATAAAAAAAATAAAATAAAAAAAAGAATGAATGAATGAACGAATGAGCTTTGCACTAGCTGTTCAGTCTTTGATTTTCCAGTCTCTAATTGATTATGTGTATCATTTCAGCTTTCAGATTATTGATGTTTTATTATCTATTTTTTTCCCCCCTTATTTCTTTGACTTTCCATGCAAATGCTGTAAATCAATGTCCATGATGGCTTAGTTCTGACGCAGTGTGGGACGAGTTCTCTGATATCGGTACGTCTGCACTCTAAAATATTTCTTGTAAATTAACTGTTGTGTTTTTTTAATGCAATATTACAGTACTGGAAAACACAGTAATTAGGCTATACGACAAACAAAATCATCTTGTATTTCTAGCATGAAATTTGGCAATTTTGTGCTGCACAATTACAATGACTATAGCTATGTCTGCATTACACAAATTACTTGTATTTTTCACAGATGAAGAGTATGATGATCTGGTCCTCCAGCAGTCTTAATGGCCTTCCTGTGGCTCAATCAGTAGAGCATGAGATAGCAATGCATGGTCATAGGTTCGATTTCCAGGGAAAGCAAGAACTGATCAAATGTGTTCCTTGAATGCAATGTAAATAGCTTTGGATAAAAGTGTCTGCTAAATGCATAAATGTAAATGTTATAAATTGGGTGTCTTTTTTATATTATTTGTTTGTCACTATTGTTGTTGTTTTTTTGACACTGACCAACTGAGTGTTGACCATCTCTTTAGTCATTGTGAATTTTTTTTCATGACTTTACTAAAGTCTAAAAATCTCTCAGAATGAATAACAAAATGTTTATGTAACATACTGTATGCAAATTCAGAATACATGTTTTTGAATAATTAATTAAAGGAATTAAAATCTGCAATCTGTTACAGTGTGTTCACAAATGTACTGAAGAATACCTCATAATACAATGTTTTGAATGAAAATATATTTCACCTGGTAGGCTAAAGACTGTATTTCATCATTTTTAAACATTGTAAAAATAAATATATATTGAAATTGAAATTTTTTTGAAAAAAGAAAAACGGTATTTTAAATGTTGATTAAACTAACATAAAAAACATAATGACTACATAAAACATAATGATTACAAAAAAAAAAAAAAAAAAAAACATAAAACAAGACTACATAAAAGAAAAAAATATTAAAATAAATATTTTATTATTCAAAATATTAAATAGCTAATACGTACAATGTCACATTTAATTATGAGGGTCTAACTAACAAACTGACCATGCTCACTTTGATCACTGGTGAGGCACTTTCAAAGCACAGGGACTTACTGTATGATGACAGATTTGTTATTCAGAATTAAAATATATATTTTTAGCTCTATGTAATGTTTTTGATTATATGTTGTTGTAAAAGTTGTGTTATGATTTAAGTCGAGAGCTATTAGTGTTCTCTCGGGTGAAGTTTCTTCCATTTAAATGAGTATATACAACTTTTTTTGTAGAATTAATTCTAAATAACATTTTCAGTTAGATACACAAATTAGACAAACTAAGAAAGTTCCACAACACTGTTATGCTCAGCCTAACTCAAAATGTAGGATATTTGAACTTGTATCCACAAGTAAAAAACTTTACTATTTTTGAGTTTATAGAATTTATGTTTGATAAAAGCACTTTAGTTATGTCGATACAACATTTTTCCCCTAAAGCCGATTATACTCATAAATTTCATTATCCAAAAAATAGTTTTACAGCCTAAATGTTCCTTTTCAACTATTTACCTTTATCTTGAAAAATAGCTATAAAAAGAAGTCCTGCATGTACACTCACCTAAAGGATTATTAGGAACACCATACTAATACTGTGTTTGACCCCCTTTCGCCTTCAGAACTGCCTTAATTCTACGTGGCATTGATTCAACAAGGTGCTGAAAGCATTCTTTAGAAATGTTGGCCCATATTGATAGGATAGCATCTTGCAGTTGATGGAGATTTGTGGGATGCACATCCAGGGCACGGAGCTCCCATTCCACCACATCCCAAAGATGCTCTATTGGGTTGAGATCTGGTGACTGTAGGGGCCATTTTAGTACAGTGAACTCATTGTCATGTTCAAGAAACCAATTTGAAATGATTCGAGCTTTGTGACATGGTGCATTATCCTGCTGGATAGCCATCAGAGGATGGGTACATGGTGGCCATAAAGGGATGGACATGGTCAGAAACAATGCTCAGGTAGGCCTTGGCATTTAAACGATGCCCAATTGGCACTAAGGGACCTAAAGTGTGCCAAGAAAACATCCCCCATACCATTACACCACCACCACCAGCCTGCACAGTGCTAACAAGGTATGATGGATCCATGTTCTCATTCTGTTTACGCCAAATTCTGACTCTACCATCTGAATGTCTCAACAGAAATCGAGACTCATCAGACCAGGCAACATTTTTCCAGTCTTCAACTGTCCAATTTTGGTGAGCTTGTGCAAATTGTAGCCTCTTTTTCCTATTTGTAGTGGAGATGAGTGGTACCCGGTGGGGTCTTCTGCTGTTGTAGCCCATCCGCCTCAAGGTTGTGCGTGTTGTGGCTTCACAAATGCTTTGCTGCATACCTCGGTTGTAACGAATGGTTATTTCAATCAAAGTTGCTCTTCTATCAGCTTGAATCAGTCGGCCCATTCTCCTCTGACCTCTAGCATCAACAAGGCATTTTCGCCCACAGGACTGCCGCATACTGGATGTTTTTCCCTTTTCACACCATTCTTTGTAAACCCTAGAAATGGTTGCGCATGAAAATCCCAGTAACTAAGCAGATTGTGAAATACTCAGACCGGCCCGTCTGGCACCAACAACCATGCCACGCTCAAAATTGCTTAAATCACCTTTCTTTCCCATTCTGACATTCAGTTTGGAGTTCAGGAGATTGTCTTGACCAGGACCACACCCCTAAATGCATTGAAGCAACTGCCATGTGATTGGTTGATTAGATAATTGCATTAATGAGAAATTGAACAGGTGTTCCTAATAATCCTTTAGGTGAGTGTATATCAACAAATATGTATAATCTGTGAAAGGAAATCTGCTCATAGAAACAATCAGCAAATGTATAATTCAAATGACATTTTCTTTATATCATACTAATTCTAAAATGGCAATACATGACTATTTTTACAACATAAATGAATCAATATCTTTGCAATGCTTGTAAGCATACTAAATGTTTATAGAGATATCAGGTGAGCAGATTGTTACATATTGAACTGTTTAGCAGTTAGCAGTATCCTAACCTTGTTTGATAGGTAGAAATATATAAAACTGGTCTTCTTTCTGTTATGTATGTCAGATTTTAAATGATTTCACAAAGATACATATGAGTGACAAATGAGATACAGTGAGTTTCTTATCAGATTAGTTGGACTTCAATGCAAATGTTTAAAATGGATTTAACTGGCCTAAACACATCTTTTTTTTTTTTTTTTTTTTTTTTCATCATCCATCTGAAATTATTAATATTAGAAATCAGAAATAATTTTATTTGTGTGTTCACACACACACACAAGGATTTGTTTACTGAGTACTTACATACATAGATTATCACAGGGAGATGAATTTGTCTTTTCTATTTCTTATACGAGTACAAAGTAGAATGCCATACCAAAGAAATGTCAAAGAGAAAAGTTTGGTAACACTAACACTATATTTTAAGGTGACGTAGTTAGACGCTACTAAATGTACTTACTAAATATGCATAATTAGAACTAACCCTAAACCAAACCCTAACATGTAACTCAGTTTAAAGTAAAAAAAAAAAAAATGTTTAAATAAATAGAGTAAGTACATTAATATTACATTAATATAAAAGTAATTAATATTACTCATCTGAGTAAGTACAATGTAAGTATGTCACCCTAAAATAAAGTGTAACCAAACGTTGTTCTCTGCCACTTCAGCAGTGTGTTTAAAATTATACCTGATGGAAAATTTGCAAAAGGTTAGAAAATGTTTCTGAGCAAGACCGTTATGACACACTCAAAACTGACCATTTAAACAGATAAATTCAATCAACAGACATTGACCCTTTGAGTCAAAGCAAACAGATTTTGTGTGTATTACAGGTTTTTAACTAACTGTCAAGAGCATATATGTGCAGCATATGTATAACCACACTCAAACACACACACACACACACCTCAGCTAACATAACCACCTTCACATCTTACGCCTCAGCAAATTCTGCTTCACGAGAGGCGAAACTAGAAATAGAGCAAAGCTCTGTATCACACGCCTTGCATTGTTTATCTGTATAATAATTCTAACCGCAGCTCTCTATAACAAGCAGTGGAAATTTACAAAAGGACCTTCTGTAACTTCGATCCACTGAACTTCAAACAACAAAAAGAAAACAGCACAAATGTGCTTGCCCAGTGACAGCAGTTATTATCCATGAACTCTGTTCAACCAAGTCTAAATCTTGTGCAAACTGCCGCAAGAAGATAAAATGCAAGTTGCCCTTTTTTAGGGTGCTGTCATTTATAACTGACTTTGTCCTATTAGGGTAAATTATTTTTGGCAAATTGTCTGAAACTTCACACACATTCAAATGCATTGTCACTATCTGAAAAGTAGTGGAAAGGTCTTAGTTTAAGGTCTTAACTTAAAAAGCTTTATTAACATTCCATTTCATCTTGTGCTACTATATTTATTTTGGAAATCACATGTGAAAATGTAAAAAACTTGAAACTAATTCAGATGCAACTTTGCTGCCTTGGAAGTACTGAAACCATGTCTTAGTGTTTCAAATAACATGAAAAAAAACAAAAAAACAAAAAAAAAAACCTTTCAACATTGTTTCTTTCTTGGAATTCCAAATCAACTATTGTAGCACAAGTGAAAATCAACAAGACTTTTCTTTTTCAGTGTACACCACATTTTCCACACATAACTAGATTTTGACCTGTTTAGTCATAATTTTTGGAGCATCCCAGCTTGTCAGTGTAGTGAGGCCAATAGGAAGTAGCATATTTCCTAACCCCTGGTTGTATTATGGATCACATCTTCCAAACTGGCATAGGATACTCTACCCAAATGCCTGACTTCCATAACAATCTATGACTTATTTCTTCATCCATACCCTCACCCTCACTGCTTATATCCTCATTGATCCTCAACCTCTTCTTTACTTACTGTGAAATGAAAGCTTTAGCATAAGTTCTGCCGGGAAGACTCAATTACTACGTCAACCTTCTATCCAATCATATTCTTATGCTCACTGTATAAAAGCTCGGTACTTACACATGTTTGAGTTCGCAGATACTGAAGCGACGATTAGTTTGCAGATGCTGACGCTTCAATTCAGTTCACAGAACGACACCGGCGTTCATTCACTTGCGTTCGATTCCAATCATAACAACACAAGTCATATCTTTGATTTGATCTCAGCCTTTTTCGCGGTGCGCGAATGCACCACGCTTGCAGAGGAAACAAGAATGTGGCGGCTTTAAATCTCACGAGACGATCTCCTAACAGGGCTTTCAAGTTCAAGTTCCATTTTCAAGGCTTTCACGTTGGTACATTCCCGCGCCCACTGTTTACATCCCTATTAGGCTTCTATGATTAAATTCCATTCAGGTAAGTATATTAATTTGCTACTCTACTGCTCCCTTCGTCAGCTGTAAAGTTCAATTGCGGACACTGGTGACGCGGTAGTTTTCTTAAAAAAAAAAAAAAAAAACAACAAAACCTGCCAATACATACTATACAGTCTGCACCGTAACATACTGTAACGCTTTAAAAAGAAGGGACGGATAGCTCGCTGGTTGACGCAATTGCAAGCAAAGATTCACGACACGTATATGATATCCACAGCGCAGTAGCTACTAATCTATTTCAGCGTTGTTGATTCCACGTCCTCTTGGTGGATTGCAAAATATTTACAGCTGGGTTGCTAAATATAATTAAATCAAGCTTAAGAGCAACTTTATCAAATTGGCTTTATGTTCAGCTCGCGCTCCTCATCTGCTCACTCACTATGTGAGAGTGCCTTTCAATAAAGGAGCATACCTATTCAACTCGTTTTACGCCCTTATCTGAATTCGTTATTGCTTCGGCATTTATGGAGACGTTTTGCTAATCACTTCCCGACCGCCGGTAAGATTTCGACTTATAGCCTACCTAGATTGCGCTTTAACCAATAAAAGGGGGCATTTTATCTCCGTTCATTTTCTGTAAATGTTCCGCCCTTTGGCGTTTAGTTTGTTTCCTAGTCGGACCCGTTTTAGTGACGGACCTAGTGTTCGCCGAGCAATAGCGCTGAAATCACCCACGAGTCTGCGTCATTACCAGGCGGGAAGGAAGTCGACCGGAAGTTGAAGCCGGCCGCGTGCCACCATCTTGTAGCAGAACTTCACCTGCAGTTAGCATCCCATTGACTCCCATTCATTTTGGCGTCACTTTGACAGCGAATAATTTTACATCTGAGGCGTTTGAAGACTCCATTTGTCTATTATTTATTTCTAAAGAAACACGACAATGTATAAAATGCTCCATTACCTTGTAGCTTATGTTATGGCCCCGTAGAAGCAGTTTTTGTAAAAGTAGGCTAACGATTGCGTCATAACCACGCGACTCTCTGTCGCACAGTAGAGAGATTACCGTATAGACGGGAGGAGATGCTCGCGGGCAATCGGGGGGACGTGGAGGCAAAATGACAATATAATTAATCAGAATACCTAGCAAAAGTTGCTCCTGCTCCTAGCTCATGGACAGCTCCTACTCACACTCTCCGTCTCTGCAAGATTCAGAAGGGAATGATTCAGATTTCTCTTGGCACAGCTACTAGAAGACAGACGGGTTGCTCACGTGGTCCGTGTAACGCTTTGCTCGGTTTGAGTCTGCGCGTCAGGAAAGGAAGTGCTAAGAAATCGCTAAAAACGGGCTTCACTTGTCTCAATTGAGTTCCAATGGGGTCGCTGTGTCCATTTCTTTTACTGTCTATGGTCATTACAGAGTTTGGTCAAATCTTTGTCTGTAAGTAATTTTTCGTCAGAATTGTGGTTTCTGTATGATGTATATGTTTACATTAAGTAATGTGTGTTATTACGTTCGTGACTCTTATCATTTTTATTGCATATATGCTCTAGATTGAAGCCTTTGTTTTCTGACTCACTGATTTATCCGCTCAGCAACGAGCCTCGGCGCTTCGCCTCAGATTAAATAGTTGATTTATTTACATCTGTTGATTCATATAGATTATTCATGTAACAGTCTAGCAGATAGTTTGGTGTTACTGAGGATGTTTGTTTAATTTCTATGCAGTAAGAACATATGTAGTTTATTGTGTAAAGTGTTGACAGAGAATAGCCTACTGTTTATCCATATTGAGTTACTGGGTAACTTTATATTTGATTGTGTAAAAAAGACAACAGACTTTACACTTTTGTAATGTTTATTTTCTGTTTACTCTTTCAGTCTTACAGACTTAAATGGGGAAAAACTTGAGAAATAAAACTGAGGAAGAAAAGAGAACAAAAGATAGAACATAAATCCTCAACAAGACTTCTGGAGTTTCTCTTCATTGCTGTTAACTATCTGTCTAGCTGTACAAATCAGACGTCGTACATGCGAGGGCAGGATAGTAAATATAACTATCTATTATTCAAACATAAAACAAAAGCAATTAATAGCTACTGTTAAATTATCAAAAAATAAAGATAAATAGGCCTACATAAGTTATAAATTTACATAGGGTTTGTAAAAATTTGAAAGTGATATATGTAAATATATGTCCATACCAGAAGCAAGTTGGTTGTTGGATGTTATACGTATGCCATAGTAGACATGGTTATGAAGGGTACATGTAGGGTACATATATGTAGCAGGAGTTTTTAATACAAAAGAAGTAAATGATACATTTACAGTGCTAATAGTTCCCTTTCGTGGTCACTCCGAGTTACGTCGGATGACGACGATTGGGGTTTCGCTTAGAAGCCTATCACCTTCGAGTATATAAAACGAGCCAATGGCAATGAAATGCCATGGGTCTGCGGAATTTGCATAGCGTATCTCCGCCCGCCGCAGGGGGTATATAAGGAAGTACGCTGCACAAATGCAGATATGTTTTCGCTTCGGAGCCGAGAACTTCTCCACTCCACGTAAGCCGAAATTCTGAGTTATTTCTTCTCATTCCTTCGAGACGAGCGAGCTCTCCGTTGTTGGTGTGACGGCGATTTCAGCGAGTGCACACTTCCCTGCTGATCTTGTCAGTGATCTGACAGTTAGTGTGATTTCTCCCTGTTCGCTTCAACATCCGCTGAGTTTTCCTCTCACAAAAAGAGCATTGCATGTGGCACGTCTTTTTAAAGATGTCTCGCCCGTGCACTTCTGGTTGTGGTCGCGATGTATTTTCTCCTGATGGGCACAATCTCTGCTTAGCATGTTTGGGCGTTGATCACGCTGAAGCAGCGTTTGTGGATGATTCATGTTCTCATTGCGGGAACATGACCATCTCCATGCTGCGGTCGAGACTCAATGAGCTCATCAGAGCGAGAGTCCCCTCATCCGATCTACGGTCTCCCCGAGAGGCTGTACTTCGGCTGGTGGCCAGGGTGACCTGAGGGTATTTGTGTGGGACAAACCGCCGACACGTCCACGGTCCACACACCCCTCTTCAGCATTGGTACCCGCGAGCGTGCAAACCGAAACCGCTGGTCCCTCTACGGAGGCCCCGCGCGTTTCGTTTGGCGTTCCACAGGAGGATGCAATGTCGATCACTGCATCACAAGGTGGGCATGAGTCCTCGGGAAGTGAGGATTCGGCTGTGTTGCCGCCCTCGGGCGTGCCAGCATTGCCCGAGTCTGATCCCGAGCTGACTGCCATGCTTTCCCGGGCAGCCGCGGCCATTGGGCTCGAGTGGTCCCCGCCGCCCGATCCGGTGCGCTCGCGGCTGGATGATTGGTTTTTGGGAGCGGCCGCTGACATTCGTCGCCGCCCAACCCCAATACCATTCTTCCCGGAAGTGCATGAGGAAGTCACGCGGTCCTGGAAGGCTCCCATGTCTTCCCGCGATCGTTCGTCGGCTTTCTCCGCCTTTCCTCCCCTCGATAGAGCTGATGCTTGTGGGTACACTGGGATTCCCACGGTTGAACGTTCTGTCGCGATGCAGCTGTGTCCGGCAGGCGCTTCATCACGTGGTGATCCTAAGCACCCGTCCAAAGCCTGTGGATTCTCGTCCACTCTCGTGGCGAAGTCTTACAGTGCGGCGGGACAGGCAGCTGCCTCTTTGCATGCCATGGCCATCCTGCAGGTCTACCAGGCCCAGATGCTTCGTGACATGCACGAGGGCAGGACAGACCCCGGGCTCGTTGATGAGCTGCGCGCCGCCACCGACCTCGCTCTCCGAGCGACGAAGGTGACCGCGCGCTCCCTGGGTTTGGTGATGTCCACAGCTGTGGTCCAGGAGAGACATCTCTGGCTGAACCTGGCTGATATGTGTGAGCCCGAGCGGACTCGTCTGCTTGACGCTCCCATATCCCAGGCCGGCCTTTTCGGCGGTGCGGTCGAGGATTTTGCCCAACAGTTCTCGACCGCCCAGAAGCAGACTGAGGCTATCAAGCACATTCTGCCCCGACGCTCCGCTGCTCAGCCGTCGGCACAGAATTCTCAGCCTGCTCGCCGCTGAGGGCGCCCTCCCGCGGCCGCCCTCCCGCGGCCGCCCCTCCCGCACGGCCCCAGCAGCAACCTTCACCCGGGCCGCGTTGTGGAGGGAGCCGCAGGCAGGCGCCACAGCCCTCTCCAGCCCCGCCGCCCGCTAAACGCCAGGCCAAGCGGCGCTCCTGAGACGGGCTGCTCAGGGTTGGCTTCAATTCTGTCCCAGGAGCTGGTAGCAGGGCCACTCCTTGAATCTTTTGTTCTCCACTCCCCGCTGCTCGTCCAACGACGAGCAGTACTCTGATGTGGTTGAAGACAGAATTGAATTCCCCAATCCTGAGCCGACAGAGTCCGAGGGCCGCAGTGCGCGCCACCCTCGGGTCCCGCCACTGCCGCCCTCCTCTGTCCCAGAGGTGCGGGATGACAGCACGCGCCGCCCACGGGCCACGCTCCTCTCATCCCCCTCTGTCGCCAGACCCCTGCCAGAGCACGCCCCCGTGGGACGCGCGCCCTCCCCTGGCCTCCTCTGGCAGGACGCGGTTAATGACCGTGCCCCCGCACAGGGCCGCTATGCCACCCTCGCCGGTGCCGGTCATTCCGCCTCGCTGCCCCACCGACGGTACGTCTGTGGTTCGTATGACCCCGCTGGTGCACTTTCTGGAGGCCTGGCTAGAGCTTCCCAGACTGTCCCGCTGGGTCGCGAGAACCATCAGGCTCGGCTACGCGATTCAGTTCGCGAGATCTCCTCCCCGCTTCAGGGGAGTCCGCTTCACTATGGTCGGTGGCAATGCCCCTGTCATGAGAGCGGAGGTCGCCACCCTACTGGCGAAGGGTGCGATCGAGATTGTCCCTCCAGCCGAAATGAAGTCCGGCTTCTACAGCCCTTACTTCATTGTACCCAAGAAGTCCGGTGGGTTACGGCCAATCCTCGACCTGCGCGTCTTGAACTGCTCCCTTCACAGGCTGCTGTTCAAGATGCTAACGGCCAAACACATCCTCCAGTGTGTGCGGCCGCAGGATTGGTTTGCAGCGATCGACCTGAAGGACGCCTACTTCCATGTCTCCATTTTACCTCGACACAGACCGTTTCTACGGTTTGCTTTCGAGGGGCAGGCATACCAGTACGCGGTTCTCCCTTTCGGGCTAGCCCTGTCTCCTCGCGTCTTTACGAAGGTCGTCGAGGCAGCCCTTGTTCCCCTCCGGGAACACGGGGTTCGCATCCTGAACTATCTCGACGACTGGCTAATCCTAGCTCACTCTCGAGACCAGGTTTGCGAACACAGGGACCTAGTGCTCCGGCACCTAGCTCGTCTGGGCCTTCGGGTCAACTGGGAGAAGAGCAAACTCTGCCCCGTGCAGAGGATCTCTTTTCTCGGTATGGAGATCGACTCGGTCGCCATGTGCGCGCAGCTTACGAGCGAGCGCGCGCAGTCACTGCTGACTTGTCTTCGCCAATTCGAGGGCAAGAGTGCGGTTCCACTGAAACTATTTCAGAGGCTCCTGGGGCATATGGCATCCGCAGCCGCAGTAACGCCGCTGGGATTGCTTCATATGAGACCGCTTCAGCTTTGGCTTCGCGATCGAGTCCCGAGGTGGGCATGGCAACACGGCACGCTCCAAGTCCCAGTGACTCCAGCCTGCCGTCAGACCTTCACCCCGTGGACGAACCTCAATTTTCTACGGGCCGGAGTGCCCTTAGAACGAGTTTCCCGGCATGTTGTTGTATCAACAGATGCCTCCACCACGGGCTGGGGCGCCATGTGCAATGGTCATGCTGCCGCGGGCTCCTGGACAGGACCCCAGCGCCTTTGGCATGTCAATAAAGCGAGTTGCTGGCTGTACGTCTCGCCCTGCACCGCTTCCATGCGCTGCTCAGGGGTCAGCACGTACTAGTCCGATCAGACAATACCGCAACAGTAGCGTACATCAACCATCAAGGTGGTCTACGCTCCCGCCGTATGTCGCAACTCGCTCGCCACCTCCTCATATGGAGTCAGAAGCATCTGAGGTCGCTTCGAGCCATTTATATCCCGGGACACCTGAACCAGGCGGCCGACGAGCTGTCTCGAGTTCGGCCTCTCGCTGGAGAATGGCGACTCCATCCCCAGACGGTCCAGCTGATTTGGGATCAGTTCGGCGACGCACAGGTAGACCTGTTTGCCTCCCACGACTCGTCCCATTGAGACCTGTTTTATTCCCTGACCGAGGGCACGCTCGGCACGGATGCACTGGCGCACAGCTGGCCGCGGGGCCTACGCAAGTATGCGTTTCCCCCAGTGAGCCTTCTTGCGCAGACCTTGCGCAAGATCAGGGAGGACGAGGAGCAGGTCATTTTGGTTGCCCCGTATTGGCCCAACCGGACCTGGTTCTCCGAACTAGTACTCCTCGCGACAGCACCTCCCTGGCCAATTCCTCTGAGGAAGGACCTCCTTTCTCAGGGACGGGGCACCTTATGGCACCCTCGTCCCGATCTTTGGAACCTCCACGTGTGGCTCCTGGACGGGACGAGGCAGGTTTGAGTACCCTACCACCTGCGGTGGTGGCTACCATCACTTCCGCTAGAGCATCGTCCACGAGACATGCCTATGCGTTGAAGTGGAACCTCTTCGTCAACTGGTGTTCTTCTAAACATCAAGAACCCACGAAATGCCCGATCAGTGTCGTGCTTTCCTTCCTGCAAGAAGGGTTGGAGCGAAGGCTGTCTCCCTCCACCCTGAAAGTGTATGTTGCCGCCATTGCCGCACATCACGAAGCAGTTGATGGTAAGTCTCTGGGAAAGCACGACCTGATCGTCAGGTTCCTGAGGGGAGCGAGGAGACTAAATCCTCCTCGTCCTCCCCTCGTACCCTCTTGGGACCTCTCAGTGGTTCTAACTGCCCTGCAGAGTGCTCCATTTGAGCCTTTACAGTCAGTGGAGCTGCCATAACGCAGCTTTTGCGCTTGACTAGGTGCCTCCATGTGCATGGTTCCCCCTCTGGGCGACCCCCACATGTGTATTCCACTGTAAGTCTCCTTGTGAGCGTGTGTCTTTCCCTTGGCAAGCCACCTTGCCACCCCTGGGGGTTTAAAATTCCACCTGCGGCTGGACACCCCAGTGATTTTCCATATGCAGCCCTCTGGGTCATATGTGTATTCTAAGTCCCCCCCATCAATGGCTGGGCATAATTGCATATTTCTCTCTGGAGATATGCTTCCCAGTGTACTTTGGTATCCCTGTGTTAAGTAGGACTCCTTCGTTCGTGCTAGTCTCACAACAGGGAGCTCAGACTTACGCAGGGCACTGGAAGACAGCCGAGGTGGCGTGATTAGACTGGAACCCCAATCGTCGTCATCCGACGTAACTCGGAGTGACCACGAAAGGGAACGTCTCGGTTACGGATGTAACCCTCGTTCCCTGAGTGGGAACGGAGACGTTACGTCTTCCTGCCACTTCCCCTGTACCGCTGAAAAACGCCTGGGTCCAGTCTCGACTCCTCAGCGAAGACATATCTGCATTTGTGCAGTGTACTTCCTTATATACCCCCTGCGGCGGGCGGAGATACGCTATGCAAATTCTGCAGACCCATGGCATTTCATTGCCATTGGCTCGTTTTATATACTCGAAGGTGATAGGCTTCTAAGCGAAACCCCAATCGTCGTCATCCGACGTAACGTCTCCGTTCCCACTCAGGGAACGAGGGTTACATCCGTAACCGAGACGTTCTCTATATCTATTCAATTTGACTTGTGGCATATAGGCCTACAATGATATGATTTTTCATATCAAGATCTTTTAATTCTTGCATTTAAGTTCTTCACTAACAGAAATATGGTACAACCGCCATAACACAAATTTTCTTGGCGACTACTTTATCCACCGATATGAGTCATAGAAATATCGACATTTTAAGGATTTGATATTAAATGTACAAAAGCAGACTAAGGATGCTCAGGTCAAAGGTCACAGACTTTGCCAAAACTTGCATAACACAGTAGAACTAACAGTTATAAGTGTAGACTATATAATTCAAACCAATCACCAGACGAATCTCAGTCAAGAAGACTCGAATGACATCATATTTACTTATCTGTATGATTTAAATGTTCACCTATTTTTCTATTCAAGGGTCTCACTTGGTTGCCATGGCAGTGATCTCTCGGTCGTGAATAACTTCATTCATACAACTTGAGAGTAATGTCAGGTGTACGCTGCGCAGCTGAGAAAGATTCTATGCTCAAAAGTCAACAACAAAATATCAAGTGTGATTGAGGTATCTTATCGGTATGCTGTCACCTTACTACAGATAAGTATTGTACTGAGATTTAATAAGATTTAAAAAAAAAAAAAATAAATAAAAAAAATTCACCATAAGTATCTCTTTAAGGCAGGGCATTTATTTCTCGTCTGTTAACACTGGCCATAGTCGAAGGGTGTATATCCGTTCAGATTTGGACATTTGGAATAGCAAAGGTCAGATATATTACCAAGCCTGCTCAGACTCCGTTCATTCGCGCTTCACCGAAATTATCTTATAGCGGCTGCTAACATCTCTGGGTTCGAAGTGGTGGCAAAATTTATGTTGTATGTGCTAACGAAGCTCGGTTGCATCACAAAGGCAGATCTTGTTAGACGATCATGCTATTCCCGAGACGTTCAGCTGGCAATCAGTAGTCTCCAATTTCATGATTAAGGTCACGCACGCACATTCCTGACCACTGCAATGCCATAGCTACGCACTGTAGTCTTCAGGCGGCTCTGCCTTTCAGCAACCCTTATCCATCACCCTGCCCTCCTCTAACTGTGATCATATAAATTAGTCACTCTGCTCAATCCAGCTAGACAGTTTATCACTGAAGATGTGACTCCCTACACCTTAATAGCTTATATTTCTGCAGAATTGATTATATGTTTCGCTTTTCTTTCAGATTCCTTATTTCTTATCCGGGTCACGGCCGGTTGTTCCTTCCTTAATTAGTAAAATCGATGTGTGGTGGGTCTCAGTGTCCCCATGGTGTGTGTGAGGGGTTTGGCTTGGATGTCCTAAATATATTTCATATCCTATGCTGGAATTGTTATTGAGGGTGAGTAAAGCGCATGGTTTTTGTCGTCCCTTTGGATGCAGTCGAGCTGCTGCTCCCGGAACAGGGCTGGAGTTCAACAGCTCGTTTTGCAGCTTTGATTACCTCTCACAGACATTTCAAAACTTCTAGCTTATAGTCAAACCAAGTCAGCCAAAGATGGAGAGACTCAAGAAGCATCAACATGTAGACCCCATTTCCGGATGGTTAGTTGATGTATCATGTAGCTTATGCGTAGTTATCTTCTAGTATTGAATAGCTCATTCTCTTTGTTATGCTATAAATCATATTCCAGGAGCTGAATATATAACTTTATGGTTTGTGATGCCACTAATCCAAAGGAATGCCGCACAGTCCCTCTTAGCATTGTTGTAGTCCTTAAAAAGCGATCTCTTTAAATTAAATCTTCAATGCTTGAACTTTGTGCATTGTAACTTTGCAGATGTTGATGCTTTAACAGTAACATTACAGAAAAGTGAAATCCATTTAACCCCCCTTTATTACCTCCCATCCATATTGGTTTCTTTTCCCATTTTCATATTCAGATCGTATCCATGTTTAACTATGTTCATGGCTCTTCAGATTTTCTTCAGATCTAACACTCCGATCTTGCCCTAGGTCCTTCTTTTTCTGATTCACCTTCTCCCTAATTTCTTTACTCTTTCTTAAGCACTCCAACCGACTCAAGTTTCTGGTATCATATCAACAATTTCTAAAATTAGCAATACATTTTGTCCCTTCTCATCTGATTACATTCCTAAAAATCTGCTCTAGATTCTCAGATCACTTTCCCTATTTTCCTACCTACGAAGCATCTCTCTCTAAAGCCTGGTTCAGGACTCATCTAGTTCTGTCCTCAAAAGCTGCAGTTATCTCCCCTCCAGTATAACGGTCATTCATTTAGGATTGGGGCAGCCACTACAGCAGCTGAACGTGCATTTCTACTTCAGCTTTCAAGATCCTGGGCAGATGGTCTTCCTCTGCATTCAAGTCTTATATAAGACCCGATTCTAAAACTATTCTTCAAGCCCAGCAAGCTCTACAATAACCATAAGGTAAATAACTATGCAACTACTGGTGGTGGTGTCATAATCTTATTTCCTTCATCCTATTATTATTCTAGCCAGCACTCCTCAATGACTATCTAGTCAACTATTATGTGTGGCCTAGCGGCTCTGTTCAATGTGGCCTCGTCTCTATGTGGCTTTAGCAGCCGTTGTGCCTTTGTTACATGTTTGTCATTTAATTAAAAAAATAAATAAAATAAAATAAATAAATAAATAAATAATAATAATAATAATAATAATAATAAAAAAAACAAAAAAAAAACGGCTATTTTATGCGATATTCATGTTCTATGTGGTCTACTGTGACCGTGTAGCCTAATGTGGCTGTCCCGTGGTCTCGTGGCCATTAAATATGGCAGGTTCTGTGTGGCCTAGTGGCTCTGTCTTGTTGGCCTCGTTCAGTGTGGCTTAGCAGCCTTGTGGCCCGGTGGGCCTCGTCTCTGTGTCGGTCTCATGGCTTTGTGGTACCATGTTGCCATGTCCTATGTTCGGCCTTCAAGGCTGTGGCCCTTATGGCCTTGTTCTGTGTGGCTTAGTGGCCGTTGTCTGTACGTCTCGTCTAAGTGTGGGTTTATGGTTTGGAACTCTTTATGTTCTGTGTGGTCTACTGTGACTGTGTAGCCTAATGTGGCCTTGTCTCGTGGTCTTGTGGCCTTCATGGCATGGTTAAATGTGGCCTAGTGGCCTTGTACTCAAGTATGTCTGTCTACGTGTGGCATTAGTGGCCTTGTGGCCACGTGGGCCTTGTGTACATGTGGGGCTTGGCGCCTTGTGGCATATGTTTGCCTTGTCCTTTTAAAAGATGCCTGAACGGCCAGTGGCCCCTTTGGGGCATAGGTTTAATGTGGCTTAGATGCCGTAGTCTTGTGTGGTTTGTCTTCATGTGGCTCTAGTGGCTTGGTCTTGTCCTTCAAAGATGCAATGGTGGCCAGTCGCCCCCCGGGGCATAGGTTTGCGTGGTCTTAAAGGCCCGTTGTATCTTGTCTTTTATTTAAAAAAAAAAAACAAAAAAAAAAAACCTTGTGTTGTCCAGTCTTACCTCGTCTCTTTGTGGCATTAGCGGCCGTTGTGGCTCATAGAAGCCTTGTCTCTGTGGTCTATCTTGGCCGTGTGGCTCATTAAGGCCTTGTCTCTGTGGTCTATAAAGGCCGTGTGGTCCAATGAGGCCAGAGTCTGTGTTATGCTCAGCCCCAGGCGGCGCTATATGTGGTCCAATGAGGCCTGTTTTATTATTTTTGCCAAGGCGGCTGTCTGTGTGGTCCAATGTGGCCTTGTCTATGCAAGCCAAAAGCGGCATTGCTGGTCCAATGAGGCCTTGTCTCTGTGTTTTCCTAGGAGTGAACTGGCAATTTTATTTAAAAAAATAAATAATAAAAATAAATAAATAAATAAAAACATAGTTATATTAGAATTAATTGTCCTTCTTTCCTATTAAACTTTAGGCACGCTGTATTTTTCGCATCTAATCTACCATATGTATGTTCCTTCTCTATTTTTCAGGAACCCCAGGACTCTAGACTGGTGGGTATACTCAGTTACCATCTTTTGGGGGTTGGCAGGCCCCGTCCCGGTGTATTCATACTCCACCTATTTTTGGGGGTCGGCTGCGCCCCTGCCTTCATCTTTAGGCAGGATTTGCAGATCCGATACTCTCGGATTATGCACTATGGACGGGGTCTACGCCAAATGACTTTGTAGATTATCAGCTTGCTGAGCTTTCAATAAATGTACGATTTGTTGGAATAATTCTCCCGAGTCTTTCTGGTAGAAATGAAAGCTTTAGCATAAGTTCTGCCGGGAAGACTCAATTACTACGTCAACCTTCTATCCAATCATATTCTTATGCTCACTGTATAAAAGCTCGGTACTTACACATGTTTGAGTTCGCAGATACTGAAACGACGATTACCCCCATCCTCCCCACCGCCACCAGGATGGTCCTGTCCATACCCCCCGGGGGGGGGGGGGGGGGGGGGGGGGTCGGCTGCGCGCCTGCCTTCATCTTTAGGCAGGATTTGCAGATCCGATACTCTCGGATTATGCACTATGGACGGGGCCTACGCCAAATGACTTTGTAGATTATCAGCTTGCTGAGCTTTCAATAAATGTACGATTTGTTGGAATAATTCTCCCAAGTCTTTCTGGTAGAACTTATTTTCTGATGCTCTGTCATCACCATCATCAATACTTTCTGGAAAAAGGGAAGAAGGGGATGTCATATGATAATGCTTTTCTTTTTTTTTTTTTTTTTTTTTTGGTTGTTTATTATTGTGTTTTAAATTCAGTTTTCTATGCGTCATTTAGAAATGTCGATACACCACTTAGTATCATATGTGAATATATTAAATCAACTTAAATTAGTAGTTCACAACCCAATTTGAGGTCTAGGTGAGATTAGCAGAAAATTACGAGCAAGTTATTATATTTTTTGATTAAAGATTACTAAAACAAGAATTTTTGGAATAACATGAATCGTTCACATTATGACCGGGAATGATACATGTGTGTTATTTATAGTGCAAGCAACAAGCCTGTCAATTGTACACATTATGTAATAGAAGTTCTTTGCTGTCTCTCTATCCACAAAAAGCTCATTAGCCTAAAAAGAATGGAAGGACCTCTGTTGTACTCTCATAAACATGTGTGCATATTTTTGAACAGGAGGGGGCAGACTTTACAAGATAATGAGGGATCCATGGCTGTGATTGGCTGTTTTTTCCTGCGCGGGAAATTGCAAGGGGGTGAGGGGGTGAGGGGGTGGGGCTGCCTTTCTGGAGGAGGAAGAGGAGGAGGAGTTGGAGGAGACCATTGCTGCGTTCCAGTCCACTTTTAGACATGCACTTGCAAACTTCCATAAGCACTTCCCCTCGGGGGAATCCCCGCAGCCATTTTGAAGTGCTTTCCACTTCGTGAAGTGGACGAGGGAGGTTTAGATGGACAGACCCTCGACCCCTCGATTTTGACCGTACATTGACGCAATGACGTACATCCGAGTTAACGAGACGGAGGGAAGTTAACAAGTGAAGGGCAAGACAATTTTGGACTGGAATGCAGCCCAAGGCATGGCTGCGTTCGAAACTGCATCCTTCCCTACTATATACAGTAGTATGGGAAAAAGAGTAGGCGAGCGAAAAAGTATGTACGAATCCTCTGTATTCATAAAAGAGTAGGCGAGAATTACCTGGGTGACGTACTAATTATTGTGAGATTCGGACTTAAGTGCGTTCGAATATGCCTACTTTCCTACTATATAGTAGGCGAAAACAGTATGTGAAAGAAAAAGTATGTTCGAAACATCAGGGGTGCTTCTCAATTCTTATTTGTGCAACCTCGTTTCCTTTCCTAGCTTCCTTTCCTGGGATGGAGGGATCAAATGAAAGCTTTTTTTATACATTGGAATACTTGATCACTCGAGCGTCACTTCACCGCGTCATCAGCAGCGCTCAGAGCATCTGCCCTTATGTTGTTAAAGTTTGTTTATTTAAGAAATTCATAATAAATATGAATAAAGCAAGATACCCTGTTGAAATATGTGAGATGTGTAATTTATATAAACTGCAATGGTAAAGTATAAATCAAAATTATTGTGACCAATGTGAAGGGGGAGGAGAATTTATACGTGCGTCACGTTTTAGTCGATAAAACTCTTCCGCATAGGATACGCCTGTGTATCCTCGCTCATGACTCCTCAGGAACCCAGCAAACACAGAACGTTGGCACAACGTACCCAACCTTCTAACAACGTTTTAACAACATGGCCAAAAGGTTGCTATAACTACGTTGTGTGGTGAAGGTTGTTACAGCATTGTCACAATGTTGACATTGAACCACTGTTCAGGGCCATTGCTTAAGGTTGTGCCTAGTGTGTCTGGACAACCACTGGACTACATATGTACTCGTCACTGCCCTGAAGCGCGAAAATCAGCCTTTTAAATTTCAACTGACCATTGGGCCGTCTCTCATTCTTAATCGAGCAATCCATACGTGAGAATTGGGTTCAATTTACCTCAGCTAAATAAGATACGTAATTATTCAAACACAACCTACAACTTCCTTGTATAATGTGACATTTATTTGAACATCTTCTGGTCAGGTTTGACAAATATTTAATAACTTCATGCCAAAAGTATGAAGCCAAAATTACTTTAATGATGAGTAATTGATTTCAGCGTGTAGCCTACTTGTTGCACGTTAATGCTTTTTCCTTTTTTTGCACAGAGAAAAAAAATGTTTGTAACTGCTCGCACAACTGTTTATTTTTTCCTTTCATTTGTCATCTCATTCGTTTCTTTGCTAAATTTTCTCGTGTCTGCTTATGCTAGTTAACTTAATCCACTCCCTGTTTTGTTTTCTCACAAATGTATGACTTTTGGAAGTGCAATTTGATTACCATATGCAGTTTTAATAAAGTTGAATTAGGTAACCTTCTATGTCATTTTTACTCTTCAAAGTGTACACTTGCAGATGGTGATTATAATGAATTTACTGTTAGGCCCATAAATAATAATAGGGATAAACAATATTTAAAAAGTATATAATTTTTTAACATATGACTTATTAAAAATTAACCACAAAACATGCTAAATGGGGGATATCTATATCTAGCATAAACAATTATTAAAAAAATGGCAGAACGTCGTCTCTCAGTTGCTGAATGTCGCGCAGCAACGCTGCTACAGCCCTGCATGGCGCGTCTACGTTGTTACAATGTTGCGAGCACGTAGACAGCGACGTTGCCATAGCAGAAATGCAACGTGCCACAGACCTTGCCACAACGCAAATGTGTTTGCTGGGAAGCCTCCTTACTCCTCGATCCTTGACTCCTCGCGGTGCAATTAGAGAATTGAGATGTCCTTCAAGATGGCTGTGCTCGATCGGTTTCCGGGTCATAGGATGGAGGACGGAGGAGAGAGGAGATGAGGAGGGATATTGAGAAGTACCCCAGTATTCATAAAAGAGTAGGCGAGAAGTTCCCGGATGGCTTACTGCTTCCAGC
Source organism: Squalius cephalus (assembly GCF_949319135.1). Taxonomy (NCBI): domain Eukaryota; kingdom Metazoa; phylum Chordata; class Actinopteri; order Cypriniformes; family Leuciscidae; genus Squalius; species Squalius cephalus. The sequence goes on along the minus strand of NC_137127.1, from coordinate 39,958,840 downwards.
CAGATTTTCGAGTGCTCAACCGATGGATACTTTTCTATCCCAGGAGGCCACGCGAGAGGATACGTCATTATCAAACATCGCAGAGATCAGCGACGCGGGTGTTTTCAAATGTGAGTAAACACGGTTCCTTGTGTTAAAATTGCATGTATTGAACTACTGTAGAGTAAACTGTTGAATTGTTGAAGGTGTAAAGACGTTACACAGTATAGTATAGTTGTGATTTTGCTGTAAAAACACGTTTTATTAACATGGGAGCTCCAGCTAAGGACACGTAAGTTACGTCTCTAAAGTGGATTTACATAAACCATATACATCTTAAAGATGCTTATTTTAAATGTCTATATAACTTACATCTGACAGGAAAATCTTCTATAGCAGAAGAGCACATCACAACATGAAATAGAAATCTGAGTGATGAATGTGTGCTATTATGTAGAACAAATCTATAAAGTAACTAAACATAAGGTATCTATTTTATTTGTCCATTAGTAGTTGATAAATTGAGGAACATTTATGTTGGATAAAAAGTTAAAACAACCTCAACATGTAAATGTAGTGTTGAGCTCATAAATCACAGGTAATGTGAATCTTGTCTGGATGTTACAGGGACAGATGAACACGTGTGTGTTTATGCATTAGAGAGTGGCTCATGAAGCTGGATGCTGAATGCTGCCAAGGCTTTGAGTGAGTATACTATAGAAATTAATAACAACAACTATTTAAATATTGAGTTGTAGTTTATTTTAATTATTGTAATTTCAAACAGAGCTATTACAGCACTTTTCTGATTCTTGATTTCTGTGCATTTGCTGCACAGCTTTTGTGGTGGAGCAGGACCTGCAAGGAAAGATGATGGCGGCATTTGTGAAAAAATGTTTGTCTTCTAAATAATACTGAAATCAAATGACATTGTGCTGTTAAAATGACTGCTTTTGTGTTATGTTTGTGCATTTTTGTAGGATCTGAAATGTCAGCAGACTGGTGTGAGCACTGAGGATGAAGAGCACAGAGCTGAATCCTGGAAATGGTGCCATGGACGAGACCCTCCATCACTCCACCAGCCCTTACGAGACCCTCCATCACTCCACCTGCCCTTATGAGACCCACCATCACTCCACCTGCCCTTATTGCCTCCGATTGTGAAGCACAACACATCACGCAACAACCTCAGGCACGAAGGGACGGCTCACCTCTGGCAGTCACCTGATTCATCAGAATAAAGCCGCAGAATGGGAACCTCTGTGTTGAGATGGCAGAAGGATGTGGGGTTCAGCACCTGTAGCCTACATATATGATTGTAGTTTGAATAAAGCTTTGTTTCATGTGTTGATATATGCATTTGTTTATTGTGTGATGGTGACTATGATTAATTCTTTTACTAATGTATTAATATTTCTCGTTGTCAGTAAATAAAATATAATTATTTAATTAATGCTTTATTTAATTGTTTGAATGAAAATGTAGATATGTTCACTATATACACATCTAGAGTATTCATGCATAGCTATGTCATTTTGTTTGTTTTATTGAATTATATCATTTTCAGTAAGTATTGGTAAGCGTTTATTGTTGTTGTTATTGTATGTTTTGGGGTGGGATAGCAATGCAATTCATTCTGGGGTAATATTCATTTTTAATATTAATGATACTTAAATTTTTCGAGTATGAAATCAACAGTTTTCTCCATAGGTGAATCTTCGCACATTACAGACGCTGAGGAAAACCGTTCTAGGTAGGGCTGTCGAGTTACTGATGTTATGAGGTATATATATATACAGTGCTATGCATAAGTTTAGACACCCATGCTAAAGTTGACTAAAAAGAGGAATAAAAAATCATCTTTTGGAAATTGAACTTAATGCCTTAATTAAAAAAATTAGGAAAAATCCAACCTTTAAGGACACCAATTTTCTTTGTGAATGAATAATGTATCGTAAATAAATAAATGTTCTTCCTTAAAATACAGGGTGCATAAGTTTGGACCCCCCTATGTTAAATTCCCATAGAGGCAGGCAGATTTTTATTTTTAAGTATTTTTTTTAAATTTATTTTTTAGGATACTATGCATCCTGATAAAGTTCCCTTGGCCTTTGGAATTAAAATAGCCCCACATCATCACATAGCCTTCAACATACCTAGAGATTGGCATGGGGTACTTTCCATAAGATCATCTCTCAATGCAAATAAATTTTAGCTATTAGGCTAACTGAAATAAAACCATGCCAATCTCTAGGTATGGTGAAGGCTATGTGATGATGTGGGGCTATTTTAATTCCAAAGGCCAAGGGAACTTTATCAGGATGCATAGTATCCTAAAAAATTTTTTAAAAAAATACTTAACAATAAAAATCTGCCTGGCTCTATGGGAATTTAACATAGGGGTGTCCAAACTTATGCACCCTGTATTTTAAGGAAGAACATTTATTTATTTACGATACATTATTCATTCACAAAGAAAATTGGTGTCCTTAAAGGTTGGATTTTTCCTAATTTTTTAAATTAAGGCATTAAGTTCAGTTTCCAAAAGATGATTTTTTATTCCTCTTTTTAGTCAACTTTAGTATGGGTGTCTAAACTTATGCATAGCACTGTATATATCTCATGGGTTTGCATACATACAATTTTATACACAGGAAAAAAGAACCTACAAGTTTGAATATCTTAATATATATTTTCTTAAATAATTCATTATAATACATTTAAAAAATGCTTTTTTTTTTTTTTTTTTTTTTTTTTAATTTATAGGCCTAGGCCTGAGGGATGAAACGAGAGTTAAATTCAACAAGAAAAAGAGGAAAACATAAAGCAGTAAGCCACTTTTACTTGTGGATGAAAATGTTTGGATATAAAATAAAGAAATTAAAAACATATTCAAGAGATGACAACTTTGGGATTTCGTAATAAAAATAAACATCGTTAAGGATAAAACAGTGGGTCACATTAGTAGGGTTAAATATAAGAACTTAAATCAGCCCTAAATGTATTCACAAAATAAATGGACAGCAGTAGTAGGTCACATGATAACGTCAACATGGCAGATGTCCGGTTCGCATTCATACTTAACGAGATCAGGCTATAAAATACCTACTCTTTTAGCGTTCGTTAAGTAAGTACTTATTGAACCTGCCTCATGGTTCATGCTTAAAAACAGCGAAAAGAAAGTCTCAAAATCCAAATTAATCAAATGAGATCGACTCAATGTCAATGAAAAGACGTCAATGAATGCACGCGTGTCAACTGATCCACACATTCACATCTTCTTTGTTGCATGCGCAAATTATGATACACTAATACAAAAGAAAACATTTGTATTCACAAAAATGTCTCTATTTGTACAAATCGCTATACATTCATTCAATTTTGAATTTTACACACACAAGTTGAAAGGCATGGATAAAACATTTCTGCAACATGTACCAAGTTCATTGATAATTGTTCCTGCACGTGTTAATCATTTTGATACTATATTCATCCCATAGATTCCGCTCTCTTCCAGTCCATAATCAGGTAAGGAAAAGAAATTGACAAAGAGTGTTTGTGTAACGGTCACCAGCTGGAGTGCCCTTGAGAGCCACCAGAGGGCACTCCACATAAGACTATTATCACTCACAAACTACATTTCCCATACTTACTGCCCGGACTCATCATCACTTATCACTGATCACATTCACCTGTACCTCATTCACTGATTGCATTCACCTGTGTCTCATCATCCTGTTAGTCTCAGTCTATTTATACCATGTTCATTCATTCACTCACCGTGAAGTCTTGTTTTAGTGTTACACTGCATTTCTGAGCATTCTCCTGGTTTTCTTGTCTCTTGGTTTTGGATATCTTGCCCCTTGGTTTTGGATATCTTGCCCTGTTTCCTGGATTACTCTCTTGCCTCTGGTCCCTGGATTACTCTCTTGCCTCTGGTCCCTGCCTGTTTTGTTTGTTTGTTTGTTTGTTTGTTTGTTTCTTTGTTTTGACTGCCTGCCTGTGTATGACCCTTGCCTGTATATTGGATTATGCCTCTGGATTGCCCTATTTAATAAAGCTGCATTTGGATCGATCTTCTTGTCTCGGAGCATTCATAACAGAAGACTTCGCCGAACTTAGATCCAGCAGCCGAGAATTTACCAACATGAATCCAGTAGCACAAATTATGCGTCTCCGTCAAGGAGATCAATCAATGGAGGATTATGTGATTGACTTTTTGGAGCTGGCTCACCTGACCTGCATGGAAGAGGTATGCTTGATGATATTTTTTCGGGGAGGATTATCTGAGCCGCTCGGTTCAAGCATGCCTCTGCACAATCCTCATGAGACTCTTGGACAGTATATTAACTTGGCCCTGCAATTGAGCGGCTCAACTTTTTCTGTGAGTTTGGCATCTGCCGAGTCTAAGTCACTTCACGTCAGCCATGCCGAGCCTGCACTTCATGCCAGTCCAGCCGAGCCTGCACTTCACGCCAGTCCAGCCGAGCCTGCACTTCACGCCAAATCTGCCGAAGCCAAGGCAGTATGCGTCATGCCTGCCGCCCCTGAGACTGAGAGCGTCATGCCCGCCGCACCTGAGACAGCAAGCGACATGCCCGCCAAGCTAGAGCCTTCACCGCTGGTCCCGTCCAGCACAGAGCCCTCTTCACCGCTGGTCCCGTCCAGCACAGAGCCCTCTTCACCGCTGGTCCCGTCCAGCACAGAGCCTTCTTCACCGCTGGTCCCGTCCAGCACAGAGCCCTCTTCACCGCTGGTCCCGTCCAGCACAGAGCCCTCTTCACCGCTGGTCCCGTCCAGCACAGAGCCCTCTTCACCGCTGGTCCCGTCCAGCACAGAGCCCTCTTCACCGCTGGTCCCGTCCAGCACAGAGCCCTCTTCACCGCTGGTCCCGTCCAGCACAGAGCCCTCTTCACCGCTGGTCCCGTCCAGCACAGAGCCCTCTTCACCGCTGGTCCCGTCCAGCACAGAGCCCTCTTCACCGCTGGTCCCGTCCAGCACAGAGCCCTCTTCATCGCTGGTTCCATCCAGCTCAGAGCCCTCTTCGCCGCTGGTCCTGCCCAGCACAAAGCCCTCTTCGCCGCTGGTTCCGTCCAGCTCAGAGCCCTCTTCGCCGCTGGTTCCATCCAGTTCAGAGCCCTCTTCATCGCTGGTCCTGTCCAGCTCAAAGCCCTCTTCGCCGCTGGTCCTGTCCAGCTCAAAGCCCTCGCCGCCGCTGGTCCCGTCAAGCTCAGAGCGCGCTGATCCTGATCCAGAGACTGAGCTTCAAGTCACTTCTGCCGATCCAGAGACTGAGCTTCACGTCACTTCTGCCGATCCAGAGACTGAGCTTCACGTCACTTCTGCCGATCCAGAGACTGAGCTTCACGTCACTTATGCCGACCCAGAGACTGAGCTTCACGTCACTTCTGCCGACCCAGAGACTGAGCTTCAAGTCACTTCTGCCGACCCAGAGACTGAGCTTCACGTCACTTCTGCCGATCCAGAAACTGAGCATCACGTCACGTCAGCCGATCCAGAGACTGAGCTTCACGTCAGGTCCGCCCGTCAAGAGTCTCGTCCCGCCGAGACTGAATCTGTTCCTGAGCCTGAATCTGTTCCTCTTCCTCTTTCTGCGCCTGTGTCTTCGGACAAGATGGCCGACTCCACGCCTGTGTCTTCGGACAAGATGGCCGACTCCACGCCTGTGTCTTCGGACAAGATGGCCGACTCCACGCCTGTGTCTTCGGACAAGATGGCCGACTCCACGCCTGTGTCTTCGGACAAGATGGCCGACTCCACGCCTGTGTCTTCCAGGCGGGAAGGAAGTCGACCGGAAGTTGAAGCCGGCCGCGTGCCACCATCTTGTAGCAGAACTTCACCTGCAGTTAGCACCCCATTGACTCCCATTCATTTTGACAGCGAATAACTTTACATCTGAGGCGTTTGAAGACTCCATTTGTCCATTATTTATTTCTAAAGAAACACGACAATATATAAAATGCTCCATTACCTTGTAGCTTATGTTATGGCCCCGTAGAAGCAGTTTTTGTAAAAGTAGGCTAACGATTGCGTCATAACCACGCGACTCTGTCGCACAGTAGAGAGATTACCGTATGGACGGGAGGAGAAGCTCACGGGCAATCGGGGGGACGTGGAGGCAAAATGACAATATAATTAATCAGAATACCTAGCAAAAGTTGCTCCTGCTCCAAGCTCATGGACAGCTCCTACTCACACTCTCCGTCTCTGCAAGATTCGGAAGGAAATGATTCAGATTTCTCTTGGCACAGCTACTAGAAGACAGACGGGTTGCTCACGTGGTCCATGTAACGCTTTGCTCGGTTTGAGTCTGCGCGTCAGGAAAGGAAGTGCTAAGAAATCGCTAAAAATGGGCTTCACTTGTCTCAATTGAGTTCCAATGGGGTCGCTGTGTCCATTTCTTTTACTGTCTATGGTGTCTTCGGACAAGATGGCCGACTCCACGCCTGTGTCTTCGGACAAGATGGCCGACTCCACGCCTGTGTCTTCGGACAAGATGGCCGACTCCACGCCTGTGTCTTCGGACAAGATGGCCACCACCGAGCCAGTGTCTCCAGACAAGATGGCCTCCGCCGAGCCAGTGTCTCAGGACAAGATGGTCGCCGCCGAGCCAGTGTCTCAGGTGTCTGTTCCTGAGCCGGTGTCTGTTCCTGAGCCGGTGTCTGTTCCTGAGCCGGTATCTGTTCCTGTCCCTGAGCCGGTATCTGTTCCTGTCGCTGAGCCGGTGTCTGTTCCTGTCGCTGAGCCGGTGTCTGTTCCTGTCGCTGAGCCGGTGTCTGTTCCTGTCGCTGAGCCGGTGTCTGTTCCTGTCGCTGAGCCGGTGTCTGTTCCTGTCGCTGAGCCGGTGTCTGTTCCTGTCGCTGAGCCGGTGTCTGTTCCTGTCGCTGAGCCGGTGTCTGTTCCTGTCGCTGAGCCGGTGTCTGTTCCTGTCGCTGAGCCGGTGTCTGTTCCTGTCGCTGAGCCGGTGTCTGTTCCTGTTCCTGTCCCGGTGTCTGTTCCTGTCCCTGTCGCTGAGCCGGTGTCTGTTCCTGTTCCTGTCCCTGTGTCTGTTCCTGTCCCTGTGTCTGTTCCTGTCCCTGTGTCTGTTCCTGTTCCTGAGCCGGTGTCTGTTCCTGTGCCATGGCCGCCTGATGGGTCGTCTCCTCCCTGGCCGCCTGAAGGGTCGTCTCCGCCCTGGCCGCCTGAAGGGTCGTCTCCGCCCTGGCCACCTGCACAGCCTGCTCCGCCCGCCGCCTGCACAGCCTGCTCCGCCCTGGCCGCCTGCACAGCCTGCTCCGCCCTGGCCGCCTGCACAGCCTGCTCCGCCCTGGCCTTCCGCCCTGCCGGAGTCTTCAGGTCCTCTTCCGCTGCATGGGCCTGGCCCTCCATCCCGCCCCTGGGTCCGCCTCCGCTCCACCTCCCTCCTGGACAGTTTTAGGAGCGTCTGTAATCCGCTCCTTAACCCTCTGGGGACCAAAAACGCGCCGGCGCGTTTTGCTCGTTTTTTTTTTTAGCAATGAAAAATAAACACAAAATGCTCTGTTAATTTTGATCTTTAATTTTCGTGTTATACATCAATCGATCCTGTTCAGTTTCTATTTTTTTTCTGTATACTCACAATAAAAATAAAGTGTTTTGCTTTTTGACAAATAAAGAAACTTTAACATGATGCGATTTCTGCCTTCTCTCTGTCAGTAAACTCCCATTTGAAACGCGTTCGAAAATGATCTATAACTCCGCGAAAATTCAGTCAAACAGGCAAATAGACCCACGGGCATAAAGCTTGAGATCGCATCTGTTAAATGAAGTCATTTATATAAAAAACAAATATTATCAGCTTCTGTAATCTGTATAAAAAGAGAGCGATTCCAGTCGAGCTCATTGACTTTAATTCGTTCACGCCTACTCACGGAGCGCGCTATTCACAAGATAATGTGCTAAGCCATCTATGCAAAACAGGTAAACGCCCCCAAGCAAATGCAACGCGCCGGCGCGTTTTGCTCGTTTTTTTTTTTAGCAATGAAAAATAAACACAAAATGCTCTGTTAATTTTGATCTTTAATTTTCGTGTTATACATCAATCGATCCTGTTCAGTTTCTATTTTTTTTCTGTATACTCACAATAAAAATAAAGTGTTTTGCTTTTTGACAAATAAAGAAACTTTAACATGATGCGATTTCTGCCTTCTCTCTGTCAGTAAACTCCCATTTGAAACGCGTTCGAAAATGATCTATAACTCCGCGAAAATTCAGTCAAACAGGCAAATAGACCCACGGGCATAAAGCTTGAGATCGCATCTGTTAAATGAAGTCATTTATATAAAAAACAAATATTATCAGCTTCTGTAATCTGTATAAAAAGAGAGCGATTCCAGTCGAGCTCATTGACTTTAATTCGTTCACGCCTACTCACGGAGCGCGCTATTCACAAGATAATGTGCTAAGCCATCTATGCAAAACAGGTAAACGCCCCCAAGCAAATGCATTAAACGCTTCAAGTTTCATCATTTCGTCACCTGCGCGTTGGGAAGATGACACGGTACACCGGTGCGGAAGCCCTTCAGTTCGTCCTGGATACTAGCGACGAAGAGTCCAGATTTTCATCAGAAGAGGAGCGCGACTACTCTGATGACGACCGTTTGTATTTTGAAGAGCGACTTGATCCAGCCGTGGATAGAATTTCGGATGAGTAAGTATTTATTCTTACTTGCATTAATTGACAAGCTATTCAAAACATGAGCTTACATATTATACTGGGTGGACTTGCCATCCAGAGTACTGACATTTTATATCTACCTATTCAACACGATCTAATGAAAGTGCATATCTATACCATGAATTTAATATCTCGTACCATTTCAACGTTAAAAATGTTTTGTTTTGTTTTTTTGTGTACATATGCTACACCCCTTGGTTAGGAAATTTGTATTTGTATGTGTAGCCTAAATGATATGTTTAGATCATTATGTATGAAAGATAGAATTTAGAAATTATTTTAGAAAGTAGGTGTTTAGATTATATTTTGACTATATAAATGCTGCCTCATTATCATTAACGATGCATGCTCGCAAATATCAGTTGTAAATGTGTGTAAATGTGCTGAAATGTGTAAATATACCCAGTTAATGAAGTGCACAAATGTGTTAGGCTAATGTTTGCGGTGTGCCTCTCCGGTAATGGCCCATTGACACGCATATAGGCTTATTGCACGCGTCTAAAATTATTTACATCAGTAATTCATTATAGACTAATGCTACTATAGTTATATTTATGTAATAATATTCTTCAACTTTTTTAAAAGGAATGTAGCTTCATCACTACCTCCGCCTGCAACTCGGAGTGCGCTTAGCAACACAGTCAGAAATCAGAAAGAGTAAGTACATATTTACCCACTATTTTACAGGTGTTAGTTCAATTTTGTTTATACTTAGTGTTAATAATATGAGCCTGTATGACTTTATTATTTATTTTTGGAGATTGGTTGATGTTACATATGTTTTGTAACTTTTTTTAAAAGGAATGTAGCTTGTTCACTCTCGCCTTCCACTGCAACGAGGACACGCAGCAACAAAAATCAAAAAGAGTAAGTACATATTTACCTACTATTTTACAGATGTTAGTTACATTTTGTTTATATACTTATACTGATGATACAAATGTAGCCTATATGTGCCTGTGTGGCTTTGCAACAAATGTGTTGTTATGCATGCACAATATAACAATTATTGATTGGTAATGTTAATATAAAAGGTCACATATATGTAATATATGGTCACATTTGATTTGCTTAGAGCCCGCATCAACGGGGCATAAGCATTTACTGTGAGATACCTGCCTTTACTTTTGTTTTTACAAAATTACAATAAAACAGATTGAAAAACAAAACATTTGAATCTCCTCATTCTTTGTTCAGGCTGCCTCACTGATGGCCCATTAACACTTGGGGGAGCGTCTATGTCACACCTCTGGTCTGAATCTCATTAATATTGATGACCTATTACCACTCCCACGCATAAACCTCTTCTGACAAAAAAACTGTTTTACAATGTTTAAATCAATGTAGTGTTTCATGTGAACAATCAGGCAGGATGATTTTCATATAATTTTGAAGCTAGAACTCAAAGGGACAACATCAATTAGTCAAAAGTCTTGTGGACACTTTATTTTTTTCCAATAACCACGCATAAACATTATTCTCTTAAAAATACAAACATCTACATGCACGTTGCTCGCATATTATGGTAGCCCTGTTTGTGCTATATAGAGTGAATTTACACCTTTGCCATTAACATGTTTATAAATAACTGAAAAAAGCACAAATATCAAGGCATGTCAGAACATCTCAAGGACCCCAAAAACAGCTTGGTCCCCAGAGGGTTAAAGGGGGGGCTATGTAACGGTCACCAGCTGGAGTGCCCTTGAGAGCCACCAGAGGGCACTCCACATAAGACTATCACTCACAAACTACATTTCCCATACTCACTGCCCGGACTCATCATCACTTATCACTGATCACATTCACCTGTACCTCATTCACTGATTGCATTCACCTGTGTCTCATCATCCTGTTAGTCTCAGTCTATTTATACCATGTTCATTCATTCACTCACCGCGAAGTCTTGTTTTAGTGTTAAACTGCATTTCTGAGCATTCTCCTGGTTTTCTTGTCTCTTGGTTTTGGATATCTTGCCCTGTTTCCTGGATTACTCTCTTGCCTCTGGTCCCTGGATTACTCTCTTGCCTCTGGTCCCTGCCTGTTTTGTTTGTTTGTTTCTTTGTTTTGACTGCCTGCCTGTGTATAACCCTTGCCTGTA